>NC_091292.1:67197441-67418142 GCF_038502225.1 Cherax quadricarinatus
ATCATAGATGGAAAATCGTAGCTCCTAAGCCCTGGGTTATCTTGAGTTGTGATCTGGTTGATATGTCCAAGCTGTCTATATATAATGATGAATATAAATATATTATTGTATGCATAGATATCTTTTCGAGGTATTTACATACAAAATTCCCTTGAAAAAGAAAGATGGACCAAGTACCTTGCAAGCATTAAAAAAAATTGGAAAATGTAAATTAAAGGTAAAGGTTGTACCAAGGCTGTTCACAGATAAAGACACAGAATTTCTGAGCAGATTCGTTCAGAAATATCTCAAGAGAAAACATATACAGATTTATCATATACTTTTCAATGAAACAATTGCTTCCACTGCAGAAAGTGTGTTGCAGACATTAAAATATAAAATATACAAGTATATGACTAGCGCAAACACATTTAAATATTCGAAAGTGATGAGGAAATTGGATGCCACATGCAACATAATCCCGCACGTGGTACGAGAAACCCCTTTGCAAATGCATGGTATTCCATCATTGGCTGATATAAGGCAGCAATTTCACAAAAACTGTAAATAAAGAAGGTCTGGTGAGAAATAGGGCAGTGTTAGATTAGCTGATGGTGATACAACACGAGTGTCTTGGAACCTCAGATCCTTTAAATTTAACCGAAGGTTTCACACGCAAAATACAGACGAAATTTTTAAAATATTATTATTTTTTTATTATTATCACACTGGCCGATTCCCACCAAGGCAGGGTGGCCTGAAAAAGAAAAACTTTCACCATCATTCACTCCATCACTGTCTTGCCAGAAGGGTGCTTTACACTACAGTTTTTAAACTGCAACATTAACACCCCTCCTTCAGAGTGCAGGCACTGTACTTCCCATCTCCAGGACTCAAGTCCGGCCTGCCGGTTTCCCTGAATCCCTTCATAAATGTTACTTTGCTCACACTCCAACAGCACGTCAAGTATTAAAAACCATTTGTCTCCATTCACTCCTATCAAACACGCTCACGCATGCCTGCTGGAAGTCCAAGCCCCTCGCACACAAAACCTCCTTTACCCCCTCCCTCCAACCTTTCCTAGGCCGACCCCTACCCCGCCATCCTTCCACTACAGACTGATGCACTCTTGAAGTCACTCTGTTTCGCTCCATTCTCTCTACATGTCCGAACCACCTCAACAACCCTTCCTCAGCCCTCTGGACAACAGTTTTGGTAAACCCACACCTCCTCCTAACTTCCAGACTACGAATTCTCTGCATTATATTCACACCACACATTGCCCTCAGACATGACATCTCCACTGCCTCCAGCCTTCTCCTCGCTGCAACATTCATCACCCATGCTTCACACCCATATAAGAGCGTTGGTAAAACTATACTCTCATACATTCCCCTCTTTACCTCCAAGGACAAAGTTCTTTGTCTCCACAGACTCCTAAGTGCACCACTAACCCTTTTCCCCTCATCAATTCTATGATTCACCTCATCTTTCATAGACCCATCCGCTGACACGTCCACTCCCAAATATCTGAATACATTCACCTCCTCCATACTCTCTCCCTCCAATCTGATATCCAATCTTTCATCACCTAATCTTTTTGTTATCCTCATAACCTTACTCTTTCCTTTATTCACTTTTAATTTTCTTCTTTTGCACACCCTACCAAATTCATCCACCAATCTCTGCAACTTCTCTTCAGAATCTCCCAAGAGCACAGTGTCATCAGCAAAGAGCAACTGTGACAACTCCCACTTTATGTGTGATTCTTTATCTTTTAACTCCACGCCTTTTGTCAAGACCCTCGCATTTACTTCTCTTACGACCCCATCTATAAATATATTAAACAACCACGGTGACATCACACATCCTTGTCTAAGGCCTACTTGACAACATAAGCTTGAGAGATTTGAAGAAGCTTTTCATCGTGAACTGATACCAGTCTCGTTACCAGAGACTTGTATTATCGATAAAGTGTTGAGTTGGAAAAAAAAATCCAGGAAATTACACATTATCTAGTCTCATATAAAGGGTATGATAGGTCTTTTAATTCGGGGGCCAAAGAAAGTGATTTATTAAAACTACAATTAAAAAAATCTTTATAGGAAAATTTTTTAGCATTTCATTGCCCTACTCGCCTAAGCATCGCAAAACCTTCTTACAACAGTTAAAGAAAACACATATAAGTTGCATTAGAGAGATTTTCAAGAATCGTATCGAGAGGAAAATAACAGATCCAAATGCATTTAAAAAATGTAAGAGAGAAATTAAGGCGTTGGTTTGTAAGAAGGTTGGATTTGCACTCACGAAGAAATTATTGTTGAGTATTAGAGGTGGTAACCTGTTGAGTATTATATTGCCATTAGCAGTAAATATCATTTCTACTCTGTTTGGTAAATCTTGCATTAGTTTTATGTCGTACCAACCGCAGTTATTTATCGGAAATCGTTCGAGTTAGCAAAATCGAAAGGAGGTAGTGCAATTGCGAAAACAGAAGGTGGTGCAACAGTTCCTCCAAAGGTTTGTGCGAAGCATAAGATTAACATACACGTTCAAATACCCCCCCCCCCCAAAAAAAAAAAAAAAAAAAAAAATTAACTCACTTACTGTTGTATTGGTGAAGCTTCAGAAAAACTCCGACTTGACGAGCTGTATAGAAATAAAAGTGTTAGCTCGTAACGTTGATTATGTAAGACCAATCTTAGATTTATTGAGAAAGAACCCAATGGTTAGCTGGGAGGAGAACAGCAACCTTGTTGCCCCCATATCTCGTCATAATATTACTGTAATATTAAATGTTTTATCTAAAAATAGCTCGAAAATACCAGTGAGAATCGACCTTTGATTATTTAACAGAGATAAGCCACTTAATAAATGTGTCAGGTATGCATGTCAATTTTCTTAGGAACCCCAAGGTCTATGGTAGGTGGTGTTGTCAGGAAAGCTCGGAAGAATTCACAGTGGATAGCGTATTAGGTCTACCTGGAGTCTACCTGGAGGGCATTCCGGGGATCAACATCCCCGCGGCCCGGTCCATGATCATGCCTCTTGGTGGATCAGGGCCTGATCAACGAGGCTTTTACTGCTGGCCGCACGTAGTCCAACGTACAAATTACAGTCCGGCTGATCTGGAAATGACTTTAGGTATCTATCCAGTTCCCTCTTGAAGACAACCAGGGGCCTATTGGTAATTCCCTTTAAGGCTGGTGGGAGGATGTTGAGCAGTCTTGGGCCCCGAACACTTATTGTGTTTTCTCTTAGTGTACCAATGGCACCCCTACTTTTCACTGGGGGTATGTTGCATCGCCTGCCGAGTCTTTCGTTTCGTAGGGAGTGATTTCTGTGTGCAGATTAGGGACCAGTCTCTCCAGGATCTTCCAGGTGTAGATTATAATGTATCTCTCTCGCCTGTGCTCCACTGAGTATCAGTGAAGTGCTTCCAGGTGTTCCCAGTAGTTAAGGTGTTTGATGGAACTTATATGTGCAGTAAAGGTTCTCTGTACGTTCTCTATATCCAGCAATTTCACCTGCCTTGAATGGGGATGTTAATGTACAGCATTATTGCAGCCTAGAGAGAACAACTGATTTAATAAGCAATTGCTGTATTATATTTTGTATAATATTGTATTATGTAATGTATTTTGTTGTACTACTTTGTATTATTTTGTTGTATTGTATAACATTGTATTATGTACAAAACTGCATAACATTGTATTATGCATAAATAGAATTTGTTAAGTTGTAAGGAATTGTACTGATTCACCTCTTGATTATATATGAACCTTGTATGGCTCTAAAATGTGAGACCCAAGAGCTGTAGCTGGGATATTTAGCAGTTAAATACCACTGAAATGGAAAAAAAATAGGTTATTTAATCATATAGTAGTAAAAAAAATTAATAACCCAGGAGCTGTAGGTAGAAATATCTTTGCTAAACTAATCACCTCCAGAGATATAACTCATAAAAGAATTAATGCCTTTATATCATTACCCCATATTGGTTAATTTTGCTCGCACCATATACAAGCCTAAGGCAGACACTTCATTTACTCATACGAATGGAAAATTTGATCCGAGGATTTGGAGCAAGGGGGAAAATTATACTATACCACAAAAAAAGTAAAAAAATCCCCAAATTTGTAAATATTCGAAAAAAATTGATCCGAGGAAATGGAGCCCACCACGTGAAAAGGGGATGGAAACCCCTACTGAAGGGCCTTAGAGCTAGAGTCCAACTCCAACTGCTCTGGCATCGACTCCAAACCTACGGCTGCTCTTTCTTACTCCTTCTTGGGACCAAGAGCTAGAACTCAAAAATCATAAATCAAAAACATTTACAAAATCTAAAATTTGGAGTCCCTGAAAAACTTGATCCAGGAAGTTGGAGCAGGGGTGGTTTTGACCCAAGAGCTGGAGCAAGAAAAGAGACTGCTCTGAGGGAGCAGATCATAGCGTGGAAAGCGGCTAGAGACCATAGCGTGAAAAGAGGTGAAGACAGCTGACATTGGAGACCGTACAGAAGAAAACCCTACTACTATAGTAATAGTAATAGTAGAAGTGGTAGTAGTAGTGTTAGTAGCAGTAGAAGTAGTATTAGTGGTATAGCAGTTTTTACTGTTGTAGTAATAATAGTAGTATTGCTCTTAATAAGAATGTTATTATTATGATGATTATGATAATTAATATTATTAACAATTTTATTAAATTAGAATTGACAAAAGGTGGTGCCATGAGGCATCAGGGATGTTCATGAATTTTATCCCCAAAGGAAATGGAATGTTTCATTGTGCAATTGTAACAATACTGTTGTATGGGTGTGAATCATGGGTTTTGAATGTTGCAACGAAGAGGAGGCTGGAGGCAGTGGATACGTCGTGTTTCAACACCAAATATGAAGTGAATATTATGCATAGAATTCGGAGTTAGGAGATTAGGCTGAAGTGTGCAGTTACTATAAGTACTGTTCAGACGGCTGAGGAGGGGTTGTTGAGGTGGTGTGAACATTTGGGAAGGGTGGAATAAGATGACTAAACGGGCGTATATATCTGTGACGTACGGAAATAGCGTTTTTTATTTTTTAAAACTTCATTACAACATGTTAAATATATAAAAAAATCCTTTATTAAACAGGTATGCAAAACAGAATACGTTATGACAAGAAGTTGTAGTGGAGGTAGGGTGGGAGGGAATGGCCGAAATTTATAAGAATTATTGGAAATTAAATATTTTTTTTTTATATTTTATTTAGAACAATACAATACAAGAGATAGATAAAGACAATAACAGTTCTTACACAGAATAAATCATTAACAACCACACAAACATGAACTTGAGATAACACAAATATCCCTCCTCACCCATACATGAAAACCCCTACACCTATGATAACCAATAAACGACTAATTCCAATTGCATTGTTATATGATTAACAAAACACACCATAATATGCATATATTGTCACTTTGTAAGTTATAAAGTAGGACACCGTATACGTTAAATACAATTAACGTAATGTATTGAGAATAAGGTAAAAACAATATGTTCATCAAACACAGAATATATTAATAAACAAGGATCCAACACACTGACACCTCTACAAGCATCTAAAACATGCATATGAATAACATACATAGAACAATGTCCCACTGCAAAATCAAACACATATATTGAGTATACTCGTCACAAACCATGAATACACATCATACGCCCAAGTTCATACACATTCACCTGCTACATACCAGGAGACGACCCCGTTTCCACCCCTGACAGCCCATCAACATAACACATTGTACCATCCCTACTCTGCCCCACCCACCTAATTTACAATTTTAATAAAACCTCTAATGTAAGGTCTCTATATCCCTCGGAGAATGCCCGCTCCCACCCCCTCCCATAAAGTTCTCTATTACGGCACAACGTTTTATAAACCGTAACAGCCAATACCCTCCTCTTCACCTCACTTACCCCTTTCCCCCTCATTCCCTACATAATGTAAACATAATCTACCATAATGTACCCCACAGCCCTAATAATACTTTCATCCATACCCCCCACATCAAGACTCAATGCCCGCAGAACAGAAAAGTATTGACCACTTATCCTATGCAACACCCTGCTCAACCAACCCCTGATGCTCTCCAACCCCTCACAAAAATACACTACATGGAATGCAGAATCCTCCCCGCCACATATTCCACATACCCCCCCCTCAACCACCCGTCTAGCTCGTAAGACCACTCCCGATGGTAAAATCCCATGCAAAAACCTCACGTCCATGGGGTTGTAACTTTAACCTACCAAACCTTCTCCATATACATCCCCAGTCATACATGGGGAAAATCCCCTCCACCGGAGCCACAACCCTTTCCGCTGACATCCTACACAGCCTACTTATTTTTACCTTACCCAGATCCCTAACCATCACCACTGCCCTCAAAATAGTTTCACACTCCCTCAACTCCGTCCCAGAAAACATGCGTTTCAATTTATTGTGTACCTTAACCAACCAACCCCCACTCACACCCTCCCTCATCACCTCCCTTTTAATGAAGATACATTTGACCCTCCTCTTTAAGTTCATTAAACATAACCCCCCCTGACGCACAGGTAACATTACTACATCCCTTTTAAGCCAATCACAACCTGAACCCCTCAAAAATTTAAAAACCCCTTTAAGTATAGTTGCAATTGCCGTCCCCGTTAAAGAGAACACGGCAGCCACATGCCAAACCTTGCTATACAATAAAACGTTAATTACAATGGCACGCTGCACAAGGGTCAAATGATAAGGCCGCAATGCTCCCAATCGACCCAGAATCCTTTCTACCAACCTGACCGAATTATTAACACGTGCAACCTCAAGATCATCTGCATAGATTAGACCACAAATTTTTAATGACATCACCCGCTTCTTTACGACTGCACTACCCCACTCGACCCTCTCCCCCCAAGTTCCTAATCCCATAACCATGGACTTCTCCGAATTTACCCTCATACCAGTTGCACATGCAAACGTGTCGACCACTCCATCTAAGGCGTTTATGGACATCCCCTCTCTAACCAAAACAGTGGTATCATCTACATACCCTATGAGAACAGGCCAAACGCCCCCAGTACCCCCCAACCCCTCCACTAACGCCCATATGGCGCTCCACCATTCTATAAAAGGGGTCCTGTATGCATGCAAATAAAAGCTGTGACATAGGACACCCCTGTCTAAGACCTCTGCCCATTACAATCCTCCCCCCTAATCTTCCATTAATCTGTACTCTCACCATTGCCCCTCTATATAACGCCTCTACCCATCCCACTATTTCTTCCCCATAGCCCTGTTTCCTAAGGATAGCTCTCAACGCCTCTCGCTCCACCCTATCATAAGCTCCTTGCCAGTCTAGTGCAACCAAACCCCCCCCTTCCCCCCCTTTTCCTTCCACGAAATCCGTTAAAAGACCATGTCCCACCCCCATAGACCTACCTGGCAACCCAAACTGGGTTTCCGATACAACCCTCCCTACAACACACTTGATCCTATTTCCTAAAATTTTCGCAAATAACTTATAATCCGCGCATTACAACGATATTGTTCTATAGTCCCTGAGCGAACGCTGTTCCTTACCCTTCGGTACCAAAACAACTACAGCTGTTGCCTGTCTTTCACCCAACCTTCCCCTTTCCTTCATCAAGTTTAGTAACCTCACCAAAAAACCTTTTATTAACTCCCAATGCTGTTGATAAAACTCCGCCGGCAGTCCATCGATTCCCGATGCTTTGCCCTTTCGCATGGCACTCAAAGCTCTCCATATTTCCCCCTCAGTTATGTCCCCCCCCAAAGCTTCCCTATCACTGTGTCCTAACCTACATGGCACACTTCCACACACCCTCTCTAAATCCCCTAATCCTACCCCTTCCTCCCACCAATACTTTTCGTACCACTTATCTGCAAACAACCCCATCCCATCCGTAGTGTGGATAACCTGACCCGCCCTATACCCTCCCACCGACTCAAGAACCTCCAAACATGGAATAGCTGTTGCCTGCTGACGTTGTTTTTGTCTGCGCAACACACATGAGGACGGCCTATCTCCCCATAACACCTCCTCCACCCCCGCCATTACTCTCACCGCTTGGAACCGCTCGTCCTGAATTTCCCGCAACCGCTCTTTAAGTATCATAATGTTGTCCATCGGATAGACACCCTCTACTGCCCCTTTTACATAACAACCCCGTAACCTGTCCTCCAAATAATTAAGCAACCCAAATTTTAAAGAATTAATCCTTTTCCCCTCCCTCACATAATAATGCCAAATCCGGTCCTTAGCCACACCATCCCACCATGTCACCACGTCCTCCACACCTTGTACCTCCTCAGTTAATCTCTCCCACAGCTCCGTAAAACCCCCCAACCCCTCCTCATCTTCCAACAGACTCGTATTTAATTTCCAATATCCCCTAGAGATACTAGCTAGAGAATCCCACTCTACTTCTGCGACAACCGCCCTATGATCTGAAAAAGCTAGTTCAATAGTACAGACAGACTTTGACAATACCTTATGAGATATATACAACCTGTTTAACCTAGCTGCGTAACCTCGCCTCACGAAAGTATGCTCCACCTCCCACGCTCCCCCACCTACCACATCCCTCAACTGAACGTCCACCAAAAGATTGCGTAATGCTGTCAACATATGCCCCGCCCCTCGTGGTTCCACATCTGCTCTCCTGATCACACAATTCCAGTCCCCACCTACGATGGCCACTTCAGGTAAACCACAGAAAGCAAAAACTAGATCATCACACACAAAATCTCTCTTTACTTTCATATCATTTTCAGCTGGTGCATACACACTTACAAAGGTTACCCTCTGCCCCATCCACCACCCATCCACACGCAACACCCTCCCCCCCCACCCCTTTCACGTCTTTGCAACACGAACGGGCTCACCTCCTTTATCAATAAACCCACACCACCTTTCAAACGTGCCGATGGCAGAGTCAACACCTTATACCCTTCCACCTCGAGCACTCTACCCTCCCTGAAAGTATGCTCCTGTAGAAAGACTACGTCCACTCTGTATCGACGTAAGAGCATACGAAAGCATTCCCTCTTCACACCAGTACACAGTCCATTCACATTCACAGTCATGCACTTAAGGCCTTTCTAAAGCATCCAACCCTTTCTCCTCTCAACCTTCCCAGGGCCTCTTGCCCCAGGGTCAACATGTGGTTTGTCACCATCCACCCCCCCCCCCTTTTCGATGCCTCTTATCCTGGCTGTCACGAGAATATACATCCTTCCTCCCAGACCTCTGCGCGGGCGTCAGGACATCATCTGAGTCTGACGCAGCCGCCCTCTTCCTCGTGACACCCTCTACCGCCATACTGTCTTCCGAAGATTCCTCACAGTGAACATCAACCTCTACTGTGACCTGTCACACAGAGCACGGTGACTCCTCTCTGTGCCTGCAGTTGTCCTCCTTCCTTCTCATGCCTGTCCCGCCACACTCTCCTTTCAACTCAGGCACCATTTCACAGACCAAGCCATTATCCTCGCCCGAAGAAGGTAAAGTTTTCAATACCTCATTGAGCTCCTTCTCCAGCTCTCGCACCTCCTGCTGAATTAGCACTTCCTCCCCCGTCACCGGAAAAGTGGCCATTTTTGGCTCCACACAACTCGTGCCTCGCCCATCATGCACCACAAGAGACTCTTCTACAATTTCACTACACAGACGGCCATCTCCTCGTTTTCCTTTGGAATTCTCCTCAACGACATCCACACCTGTAACTGGTGCTCCACCTATTTGCGCCGGCGCCCTCCACTGCCTCCCACACGTCGCCGCCATATGATCATACTCCCCACACAACCTGCATGTTCGTCGCTGCCCAGCATACGCCACTAGAATTTGGGTCCTAAACTCCGGCATCACGACGTATGACGGGATCGGGTGCCTCAGTGTCATTTTGAGGGAGAATGTACCCTCCGGACGTCCCATGTACGCACCTGCCGCCCACTTGCCTTGGGTTGCCAGATGCACGGTACCATAAGCTGTAAACACCTTCCGTAAGTCCTCCTCGTCAGCCTCGAAGGGGACATTTCGCAACTTCACCCACGTATAGTGGCGAGAGACGTCTATGAGTCGCACTTTGACAGCTGGAGTTACATCAATACTCACATGCTCAAATTTCGTCACTAACGACTCGTACACAGCCGTCGAATTTAACTTGACAAATAGACGATAGGCTCCATTCAGGGCCACACCATGAACCTCATCATCCTGCACTCCGTACGTTTCCCTGATGATTGTCGGAAGTAACACCTGCGCCGTAGAGGGGGAAATCGCCCCACGAAGCAGCTCAACACCGACAGTGTTCACCCTACGTCGGATACTCAGCGCCATATTGTTGAAATTAAATATTATTGTGTTAAGTGATGAGGAAGGGTTGGAGGGTTTTTCTATGCTGTGGAATGAGCTTTCAAGGGAAGCTCAGGAGGTGGAAGACATTGTAACGTGGTGGGACTCGGTGGCAAAGGAAAGGATAAAGTCCTTTTATGTGAGGGAGGGTAGGCAAATAAACACTTTAAAATATGGGCTAGCGAATTATTTAGAGGATCGATTACGAAGTTGTTATGGGCAGGGATCGGTTGGTGGTGTTTACCCCATGGACGAGATTGTAGACATAAAAGAGAGCTTGCGAACGTTGCATAATGAGCGGTTTCAAGCGGTGTGGGTGCAAGCAGGATTAGAAGAAGTTTTGTGGGGAGACAGGCCATCCGCGTGTGTGTTGAGACAACAAAAGCAAAAGCAGGCGCTGACGGCAATCCCGAGCTTGGAGGTAAATGAGACGATGGGAATCCATAGAGCAGGTCAAGTGATACGAAACACAAAACCTATGAGTGCATATGCAGATACATGGTATAAAAAACACTGGACTAGTAGTGGCGTGGATGAAGTGGAATTAAGTAAGGTGTGCACGTATGCTAAGTGCATTTTGGGTCACAGTGATAGGAAGGCTTTGGGTGGGGTTATTACTGAGGAGGAAATTTAAATTGCTTTACACGGAATGAGGAAGGGCAAGTCCCCGGGTATTGATGGTTTACCGGTGGAATTTTATTTGCAGCATTGGGAGTTGATTGGGAAGTTCATGGTAAGATTATTAAATTGTATGAAGGAGAAGGGTACGTTAGGGGATAAGCAGAATATGGCAGTTGTGGTGTTGGTCCCGAAAGGCAAAGGGCTGCCAAACCTTGGGAAGTATAGGGCGATATCGTTGCTCTATGCAGACTATAAGGTTTTCGCAAAAATTTTGGGTAATAGGGTAAAATGCGTGGTGGGGAGGGTCGTTTCGCCATCGCAGTATGGGTTGCCGGGCAGGTCGATGTTAGAAGGTCACGGGCTTATAAGAAGTTTTGTGGAGTCAAAGGGGGGAGGGGAGGGGGCGGCTTTACTGGCCTTGGACTGGCGAGCCGCCTATGATAGAGTGGAAAGGGGTGCACTGCAGAGTATTCTTCGGAGACAGGATTATGGAGAAGAAATAGTTGGGTGGGTAAACACACTGTATAAGGGGGCAAGGATGAGGGTACAAATAAATGGGTGTATGGGGACGGACTTTGAGATGGGTAGAGGTTTAAGACAAGGGTGCCCTATGTCACAGATCTTATTTGCGTGTTTTCAGGATCCCTTTTACAGGATGGTTGAGAGCACAGTTAGTTCCCGGCTGGGGGTGGGGTAGGGGAAGGGGATTGTTGGCCGGCATTAATAGGTTATGTGGATGATATGACTGTTTTGGTGTGTGAACGAATGTCTATGAAAGGGTTGGAAGATGTGCGTGTGTTTGAACGTGCCACGGGTATGAAGGTAAATAGTGAAAAGTCGATGATCATGGGGTTGGGTACCTGGAAAGGGGGTGGAATGGTGAGCTGTAACGTGGTTAACACAACTGCGATGTCATTAAAGATTTGTGGTATTATTTATAGAGACGATTTGGATGTGGCGCAGGAGGAAAATTCAGTAAGGACGTTGGGAAAGGTCATTGGTCGTCTGGGTGTTCTGAGGCCCCAACATCTCACTCTGGCCCAACGTGTGATCGTTGTTAACGTTTTATTGTATAGTAAGGTGTGGCACGTTGCGGCTGTATTCCCAATTACAGGAACAGCGATCAATGGAATATTGAGAAGAGTATTTACCTTTCTGTGGGGATCGAGGTGTGATTGGTTAAAACGTGAGGTTGTTATGTTACCTGTACATCGAGGAGGTTTAGGATTGTTGGACTTAAAGCGTAGGGTGAAATGTGTTTTTCTAAAGTGGGAGGTTTGGCGTGTGGGTGTGATGGCGGGAAATATGGACCAAGTATATACGAGGGTGAAAAAGTGGTATAGGGGAATGGAGTTAAGGGAATGTGAGATTGTACTACGAGCTTTGTTGATGGTAAAGGAATGGAGGAACATTCGCATAAGGGTTTTAAGTAGGTTACTAGGGGGTACGTGCGCAGCTCCAGTAGAAGGTTTGTTCCCCATGTACTCGTGGGAAAATATATGGCTCCGATTTAGCAAGTTGAAATTACAGCCTAGGGTGCGTGAAGTCATGTTTCGTTTTTTACATGGTATATTGCCGTCAGGGGCAATACTACGATCCAGAAGAGTCGTGGAGGGAGGCGGGTGTGGGTTTTGTGGTGGGGAAGACACGGCTTTTCACGTTGTCTATTTTTGCGAAGGTTTAGAAGATGTCAGGAGTTGGTTGGGTAGGGTGGTACAGAGGGTGGGAGGCAGAGGAGTGCAGGTCCTGCGTGCGTTAAGTCTCGACATCGGTGGATTAGACCAGGACGTTGAACGGGCTTTAGATTATATTATCGTGGATTACATTTATATTTCGTGGGTAATGCGGGGAAAAGGG
The DNA here is from genome assembly GCF_038502225.1 of Cherax quadricarinatus. Lineage (NCBI taxonomy): Eukaryota > Metazoa > Arthropoda > Malacostraca > Decapoda > Parastacidae > Cherax > Cherax quadricarinatus. The sequence continues at coordinate 67,210,308 of NC_091292.1, forward strand.
GCCAGTGAGGTGAGAAGGCGTGTCCTTGCAATAACGTTTTATCGTACAATGTGTAGGAATAGGGAATTGTATGGGAGGAGGTGGGATAAGGGTTTTTCGGACGGTTATAAAAGGCTCATTCTTGAAACCCTTGTGAATCTGTGATAAATATACGGGCATGCCGAATAAGTTGTCGTGTAGGTCAGTGGGCAATAGCTGGCTCGTCTCTTGGGGGGAAGGATGTGAGTTGCGTGAATATGAGTTTGGGCATGAATGTTTTTTAGTTGTTATGGATGTGTGGTTGAAGATTCAGGGGTTAGGGTTACTTATTGTACCTTTTGTGTACAAAATGACTGGGGTGCCTTTACATATTTGTTATGTTTTTGATGCTTTCTTTGTGTAAAGACTCGTTGTATTCTTGAGTCATTAGTTTTCTTAGTTTTGTTTTTGATTGTGTTATGGAGGTCCAGATATTTGGGTATATAAACATGTATATGTATGTGTATATGTATATATATATATATATATATATATCTATATATATATCTCTCTCTATATATATATATATATATATATATATATATATTGGATGGGGTCCACCTCTGGTGTAAATTGTGGGACCTATAGCCTCGGAGAAGTGGATAAAAAGGCTTCAAGGAAGAATATTTGGATTTCTTCCTGAAGCCATTTATTTATATATATATATTTATATATGCTTGAGCGTGTTTGATAGGAGTGAATGGAGACAAATGGTTTTTAATACTTGACGTGCTGTTGGAGTGTGAGCAAAGTAACATTTATGAAGGGATTCAGGGAAACCGGCAGGCCGGACTTGAGTCCTGGAGATGGGAAGTACAGTGCCTGCACTCTGAAGGAGGGGTGTTAATGTTGCAGTTTAAAAACTGTAGTGTAAAGCACCCTTCTGGCAAGACAGTGATGGAGTGAATGATGGTGAAAGTTTTTCTTTTTCGGGCCACCCTGCCTTGGTGGGAATCGGCCGGTGTGATAATAAATAATAAATATATATAAATTATATATATATATATATATATATATATATATATATATATATACATATATAATATATATATATATATATATATATATATATATATATATATATATATATATATATATATATATATATATATATATATATATATATATATATATGCATGTTTTATCCCTTCCCTGTTACTGTTCAATCTAGTCTGTGAGTCACCAAAGTATTAAAGGGATATAACACGTGTACATTACCCTGAGTCGTCCAATTGTATCCTATAAATATGTAGCAACATTATGATTTTTGTTTGTGATTCAAACGTAGTTCATAGGTATCAAGATTGAACACTTATGGGATGGATGGAAATTGCTGACGATTAATATGATCGTCAATTTATATAATATTTATTATGTTAATGAATTTATGTTAGAGTAAATCATTGAATTTGTGTCTAAGTTGGAATTTCTATAATCAATTGTATATTTTGTATGCAAATTACATAACCTATTGTTTAAACATCAATGTAACATGTTTGTATGATGTGCATGTAGGTTATAATGGGTTAAGTGGGGTTTCCACCAGTGTTATATTTGTTACACAAACAGTTTATCCTTTGGTATTGTGTGTGTTTAGGGAAACGTATGTATGCATTTTATGGTGTGTTTGTCGTATATATCTATACGTATTAGTTAAAGATTTTTTCTGGTATTTATGGTGTGTACCTCGTTGTACTCTATAGATTATGTATGGTGATGCTATTTAATTTTTAAGCAGCCTTGTATTTATGATGTTTTAAATAAAATATAAAAAAAAATTCCTAAACATCAATACATAAATAATTTAATATTAAACATTTATCCTTATACCTGGCTACATGTATCTTTAATACACCGCAATATGACATTATAACTCTGAATATAAACGCACTTCATGCACATTACACCCCGACACAAACATACACATTGTATTGGATTATCCCGACACTAACATACACATTATAATGGATCATACACAGTATACTGGATCACCCCAATACAAACATTCAGGAACATATATTTTCTCAGAATATGACGTTCACAGAAATATTTGTATTGTATTCATTAAAAACACCTTATATCATATACATAATACTATACATACATCCATTGAAAACAATAAAAGCACCACACCAGTATAACCGTTCACTATCCTACCCCAATGCCCTACAATAAGAATATAAAAATAACACATACGACCAATAAACATTACCATATATTTTACTTTGCTGAAATTCAAAAAGCCAGCCCATGCTGCGGTCGTGCCAACAAACTCAATGTAACCAACAATCTGGCACTGATAACCATCCTGACCCAAAATACACAGTATAACAGTATCAGTACATATGTCACTACATATGTCTGGCACATTCGCCGGGTCCCGTGCGGTTAATCAACCACAAATCCCAAGAATGAAATATAAACGTTGCATAAATGCAACATATCCCCCCAACCATTTCTCTCCCCCAACGCCATGACGCAATAAGCCATGCACTCCACACCCAGCCAAAAACAGAATATACGTTACTTTACATGTTTTTATTGATTACTTTGCCATCCATTCCTAGGGAGTAACAGCCCTCTCCCTATATGCACCACCACATCCACTCACACAACCACATTCACCACAACCACACATTACACTGATACCACAGCAACACACCCCTTGTGCATACCCGACCCCGGAGACAAGCCCGTTCCATCCCCTGAATTTCAACCCCCCCATGTCACAATACTAACAATGCTCTCACATTCATACTATGATACCCCACTGGGAAAGCCTGGTCCCAGCTGCTTCCATAAATACCCCTATTACAACACAATGTTCTATAAATGGTCGCCGCCAACACCCTCTTGCGCACTTCCCAATCTCCATTCTCTTTCGTCGCCCAGGATACAAAAACAAAATCTGCAATTATATATGAGATTGCAAGCTGCGCAAACGCCTCCACGCCTCCCACATCCAGACTTGATGCCCTCAATACTGATATCCCTCCCCCACACTATCCCCAGAACCTTACCCATCCATTCCCTGATACCCCCTAAATTATCACAAAAATGCACTACATGAAACGCCGTCTCCTTATCTCTGCACACCCGACACTCACCCTCCACCATCAACCCTCTTTCCCTAAGTGCAGCACCCGATGGCATTATACCATGGAGAAAACAGAACAATTTCTCTCGCACCTTTGGTCATGCGCTCATCAACTGTAACCTCTCCCATATATCCTCCCACGCATACATCGGGTAAATACCCTCAACCTTCGCGACCACCTTCGCCCCTACGGCACGCTCTAAAACACCCACCCAAACTTTAGTAGGTTCCCGAAGGTACAGCAACACCCTCAACACGTCCTCACACACCCTCATCTCCGACCCTCCCCACCACATTCGCACTTCTTCATGTAAATCATTCACGGCCCTCCCCTCATGTCCCCGCACACGGCATAACCCCCACTTTAAATAAATACACTTGGCTCTCAGCCGTAAATCAATCATCCCCAATCCCCCTCTGTTGACGGGTAGTGTAACCACACTCCTACTCAACCATTCACACCCGGAACCCCAAAGAAAATGGAAAACCCTTCTCAACAGCCTCTTAACATCCGAACCTGCTAACGGATATACCGCTGCCACGTGCCAGACTTTACTATATAACAACACATCCACAACAATCGCACGTTGATGTATTGTCAAATGAGTTGGTCTCAACCCCACCACTCGATCCACAACAAGTCCAGAATTAACCATCCTTGCCTCTCTCGCAATACCCGTATACACTATCCCACACACTTTTATCCTGTCCACCATATTCCAATGTACATTCCATCCCCAACTCTTTCTCCCCACCCAATCTCCTAAGACCAGTAATTTTGATTTCCCCACATTTACTCTTAAAGGGTAACCCCCACGAAACTATCAATAACATCCTCTACGGCACGTAAACTCCTCAGCATTCTCACGAGAATTGTCGTGTCGTCCACATACCCTATTATTCCCTGCTTTCCACTCCCCACTCCCCAATCCACCCCCACACATGCTCCCACCGCTCTATAGAATGTATCCTGTAAACAGGCAAATAACAATCGAGACTGGACAACCCTGCCTAATACCCCGACCCATGGATACCCACTCCCCCAACTTCCCATTTACCTGTACATGCACTCCCACGTCTTTGTACAAGGTCTCTGTCCAATGCACCACCTCCTACCCAAAACCCTGCCTCCTTAATATGTACCACAACGCCTCATGTTCTACACTATCATACGCCGCCTGCCAATCTAACGCTAAGACCCCCCCCACAGTCTACCCTCCTAACCCTTCTACAAAATTCTTTATAATACCATGCCCGTCATGCATCGTCCTCCCAGACACTCCATATTGTCTTCTCGCAACCACTCTATCCACCACACACTTCAGCTTATTTCTCAGAATTTTTGCAAAAATCTTATAATCAGCACACAACAGTGATATCACCCTAAAGTCCCGCACCGTGCTTTGTTGCTCACCTTTTGGCACTAAAACTACAACTGCAGTCCCCTGCAACCCGCCCATCCTCTCCTCCATTTTCATCATATTCATCAGTTTCACTAAGGTCGTCAAAATACTCCAATGGCTCACATAAAACTCGCAAGGCAAGCCATCCAAACCCGGCGCCTTACCTCGTGCCATCCCCTCCAAAGCCCTCCATACCTCCCCTTCTTCAATATCCCCCCAACGCCATGCAATCACTGTCACTAAGCACACAAGATACATTCTCCCCCAACCCCCCCGAAAGCCCACACATCCACCCCTGCACTCAGTATATATCTTCCAAACCACCTATCCACATAATCACTCATCGCCTCCATTGTTCATAACTCCTGTTCCGCCGTATACCCACCTAAGTCCTCATGTACCACCAGTCTTTCAATCTCCATAGCCATATGGCGCTGTCTCTGTCCCCGTAACACATAGGCCAATGGTCGATCACCCCACACTGCCTCTTCTAATCCACCCTGCACTCTCACCACACCAAATCTGTCATTCTGCAAATCTCGAATCCGCTCCTTTAAAAACTCGATTTCGTCCACAGAATACATCCCAGCCTGCACGCCCCTCTCATAACAACCCTGCAACCAACCCTCGAAATACTGTTGCAGCCCGTACATCATCCAACCCTCGTACTTTCTCCATCACACATAAAACTGCCAGATCCTCTCCTTAGCTACCCCATCCCACCACCCAAGTAAATCACCCACATCCCTACCCTCTCCCCACAAATCCTTCCACATTGTCCCGAAATCCAATCCCGCCTCCTCCACCACAAGAAGTCTCACATTCAACTTCCAATACCCTGGATACCTCTTAGGCAAGCTGGCCCAAGTCAAGTCCGCATAAACAGCTCTATGATCTGAGTATACAGCATCCACTGTATGCACGCCCATCACCCGCACACTCCTCGTTACATATAACCTCTCTAGCCTGGCCGCATTACCCCGTCTATGAAACATGTGCTCAACCATCAAATCCCCACTTCCAACAACATCCCCTAACCCCACGCCCAGCAAAAGATCCCTTAGGCTAACCAAAAAACACCCCACCCCCCGTGGCTCCACATCCCTTCTACATACTACACAACTCCAATCACCGGCTACGAATGCTACCGAGGGAAGAGATCGCAAATAATAAATCAAAACATCATGCGCAAACTCATTCTTCACCCATACATCACGCTCTGCCGGTGCATTAACACAAACCATTGCCAGTCTCTCACCCCTCCACCACCCATCTACCAGAAGTACCCTACCCTTCTCCCCTCCCTCACATCTAATTACAACAGAGCTCGTCTCCTGAATCAGGATCCCAACCCCACCCTTCAAACATTCCGAATATGCCACAAACACACGATACCCATCCACTTTCAAATCCCAACCAACCTTAAAATTATGTTCCTGCACAAACACTATATCTATGGCATAATGCCTTAAAAAACCATGGAGCCACAGACGCTTCACATTCACACACATCCCATTTGCATTTACACGTTGCAATGGAACCCCTTTCACAGGTGCATTACCAGCCTTCCAACTTTTTCCACCACGCTCTCCACTGTGAGCGCTATTCCCTCCCACCTTGGTCGAACACCTGACCGGACACACCTGGGGCGCCTCCACACACCATGTCAACCCATGGTTTCTTCCCCGGCCTCTGTGCCGGGGTCAAGACATCATCTGAATCAGATTGCATTGCCGCCCTCTTTCGCCAAACACTCTGCATCCATGTCCTGCTCGGGAGATGCCTCACAATGCATCTCCGCTGCCACCTCGACCACGGTCACCACTCTCATTGAAGCGGCATCCGCAGTCAGCTGACTGCCTCTCCTCTCGTCATCACGCTTCTCTGGTCCTTTCACCGACTGTACATCATCCTCAGTTCTCGTCGTCTCCAAAAGCCTGTCCGTCAGCTGCTCTAAAGCCACATCCTCCGCTCGTTCCTCGCCACTCAGCTCAGTCTCCCCTTCCACCAATGCAAAGACCATAGAGCCTACAAGCATTGGCGGGCTCAACCCCACCGTCAGGAACTCTCTCTCCACCTTCTCGCTCCAGGAAGAACTATGGCCATGTACAGGTGTCCCGCTGACTGGCCCTGCCTTCGGGTCAGGCCCCCACACCGTCCCTCTTTCTGCATCCTGTCGTTGTTGCTGTCTCCATATGGTCATAAGCGCCACATAGCCTGCAAGTCTTGCGCTGCCCTGAATAATACATCACCACTTGTGTCTGGAAGTCTTCTAGGATGACATACGATGGGATTGAATGCCTCAGCCTCTTCAGGTTGAATGTACCCTCCGGCAAGCCGGCATACGCCCCATCCGCCCAAGTACCTGCAGTCGCCAGGTGCACAGTGCCATATCATTCAAAAACATTCCTTAGGTCCGCCTCGTCAGCCTCGAAAGGCACATTACGTACCTTCACCCAGGTGTAGTGTCTCGACACATCATTGAGACAAGCTCTTACTGCGGAGTGGACGTCCACACAGCCATCTTGATACTTTTCCACCAGGTGTTCATATGTTGCTGTCGATCGTAACTTGACGAATATCCGGAAACCCCCATTGAGTGATATACCGTACAGATCTTGATCTGCAACGCCATGTGTGTCGCGGATAACCACAGGTGGAATCACTTGTGCAGACTGAGGTGTAACTACACCCAGCACTAATTCAATGCACACAGTGTTGACATGCCTCCTTGCATACTGTGACATCTTGAGAAAATCAAACTGAGCAGGAAGGCCTCTCAACCAGGAGCGTGTGCGCAGCAGTACCTCTCAGCCCGAGAGCGAAGAGGGCAATGGAAATAGCGTTAGGGGTTGTTATAGAAATGCTTGGAGAAAGAGGAGTAAATGAGTAATACACAAATAACCCACACATGTAACTTGTAAAGGGTCCAAGACGGACTGAAACGTTATCATAAGCTTTTCCTCTCTCCTGTGTGCGGGTTATTTGTGTCTTGCTCCAGTCACGGTATTGTGCCTTTCTGTTCTTTAGGGTGTAGAAGGTTTCGTGTGCTAGTGGCTTGGAAATCCAGCAGACTTGTAAAACCATGTTAGATACCGGTACATGATGGCTTGAATTAATTTATGATTTGACGTGCTGATGGAGTATTAATAACATAACATTTATGAAGAGATTCAGGAAAACTGGTTAGCCAGACTTCAGTCCTGAAGTGAAAAGTACAATATTTGCACTCTGAAGGAAGAGTGGGAATGAGACGGTATGGAATGTCACTTGAACTATAATGCCAGCAAGCCTTTGTCAAGACAGTTATCGAGTGAAAAATAAAGCATTAACTTTTTTATTTATCATTATTATTATTATTATTATTATTATTATTATTATTATTATTATTATTATTATTATAATTATTAATATTATAATTATTATCATTATATTATTATAATTATTATTATTAACACATTGGCCCTTTCCCACCACGGCAGGGTGGTCTGAAAAAGAAAAACTTTCATCATCATTCACTCCATCACTGTCTTGCCAGAGGAATACCTACACCAAAGTTTTAAAACTGCAACATTAACACCCCTCCTTCAGAGTGTAGACACTGTACTTCCCATCTCCAGGAGTCATGTCCGGCCTGCCGGTTTTCCTGAATCCCTTCATAATTACCTTGCTCACACTCCAACAGCACGTCAAGTCCCAAAAAGCACTTGTCTCCATTCATCCCTGTCTAACACGCTCACGCACGCTTGCTGGAAGTCCAAGCCCCTCGCACACAGAAACCTCCTTTACCCCCACCCTCCAACCTTTCCTAGGCAGACCCCTACCCCGCCTTCCCTCTACTACAGAAATGTATACTTTCGAAGTCATTCTATTTCGTTCCTTCCTCTCTACATGTCCAAACCATCTCAATAATTCCTCCTCAGCCCTCTGGGTAACAGTTTTGATAATCCCACATTTTCCTAATCTCCAAACTATGGATTCTCTGCATTATATTCACACCACATATTGCCCTCAGACATGATATCTCCACTGCCTCCAGCCTTCTCCTTGTTGCAACATTCACAACCCATGCCTCACACCCATACAAGAGCGTTGGTATAATTATACTCTCATACATTCTCTTCTTTGCTTTTTTGTCTCCACAAACTCCTCAGTGCACCACTCACCTTTTTTCTCTCGTCAATTCTATGAGTCACTTCATCTTTCATCAACCCATTTGCTGACACATCCACTCCCAAATTTCTGAACACATTCACCTCCTCCATACTCTCTCCCTCCAATCTGATATCCAGTCTTCCATTATCTAATTTTTTGTTAACCTCACCACCTTACTTTTTCCTATACTCACTTTTAACTTCCTTCATTTACATACTTTGGCATGCAAAGAGCACGTAACCTTCATTCAGCGCATGTACACACCCTCATTGAAAGGCTATCTCCCCCAACCAGCGAACCAGGTACTAAGGGTTGATGATGGGGCCCCGTTGTTCAATCAGTACCCAGGTTCCAGCCAATGAGAAGATGGTTTTGGCAATCACAGAGGTGTTGTGGGTACCACTCACCTGTCGGCCCTTGTCATTCCCATTCTAGAGCTGGTTGAAGCACGGTCTGCTCTCTAGTGGCCTCTATTCTGCCTTGCTTACCGTGGAGTGCACTAATGCCTATTGTTGTACATAGTGTCTATAGTGTACATACTTATGTTCTAAATTGGTGAAGGATAATACAAATCGAAAGTTTTTCTGCTGTATTTATTTTGCTCCCTTTACACCCAGGATGACAGGCCTTTGGGACTCCTGGGTTGTAATATGGGTAGCCTGTCCGGGAGCTGGAGCTGGAGCTGGACTTAGAGCACGGGTTGATCCTAGGGTGATGCTGGAAGCAGGAACATTGTGTAGCTTGCTGTCTGGCATTGCATTAGCTTTGCCAACGCTTTACAAACTTTGCGTGTCAATTGCCTTGCTATGGTCAGCCTTGCTATTGTATGATCGTTCAACAGCTCTCTACTAGCTTGTTCAGTGTGCTCGCTTTGCTACGGTCAATCTTGTGTGAAGATTTTCCAGTCAGCTTTGCTACTGTGTATCTACCTTGCGAGCGTATGTGCGTATTCTGCAGTCGTACTGTGCATAGCTAAGTGTATCCTGCAAATAATGTGTTGCGTTTGGGTACAAGTATTCTGCAGTCATACTGTGCATAGCTAAGTGTGTTCTGCAAATAACATGTTATGTAGGGGTATTCTGCAATCGTACTGTGCATAGCAAATAACTTATACATTTGGGGTATGCCACCTAGACGAGTCAGAGGTCTGGTGTCGGCATATACTTTAACTTGCCTAAATTGTCCCTACAGCGTTGTTGGCAAATTGCTCGTTCCATTGGCACTGATTACGAACGCACTCTCACAGCTGCGCAACTGCGTTCACTGATCACCGACAAACTTCGGGAAGAGGAGATGGCCAGGAATAAAACCCCGATGTTCTTGCAGGAGAAAAATGATACATCAACGGAGCAAAATCGTCAGTCTCGTGAAACAGGGTTGTCTGAAAGCGAATCAGCTGCGTTGGCACTTGAGTTGGCGAAAATCAATCTTGAGCAGACTAGGGAACAGAGGGCATTTGCCAAGGAAGAGTTTGAGAGGGAAAAAGAAAAGGCAGTTTTTGCAAGTTGTAAATGACTTTAGTTTACAGAAATCAGTACAGCTTGTTCCCCGCTTCAATGAGGCAGAACCAGAACAATTTTTCGAAACTCGAAAATCAGGCTCGAGCCTTGAGGTGGCCGGAACAGCATTGGGCGTCGTTGGTTCACACAGCATTGTTTGGTAAGACAGGAATTTACATCAGTGTTAAATGACAATGATTTTTCAGATTATAAAGTAGTAAAGATTACAGTTTTGGGAGCATATACATGTATCCCAGCTAAGTACAGAAAGTCGTTTAAATTAGGCAGATGACAGCTTGGCCAATCCCTGGTTGATTTTGTGCGACAGCAGACCAAAGCTTTTACCAGCTGGTATAAAGCAAATGGTGGTGCTACTTTCGATCTCGTGCAGCTTATTCTGGTTGACAACCTGCTGGAGTTTGTGGGACCAGAGGTTAGTCTTTCTGCAGAATCGTGACTTAACCACTAAATTGGAGGCAGCTAGGTTGGCTGATACCTTTGAAACTAATCGCTCCTTGTCTGAGCGGTCCCATCTCTCTTTTCAACAGCCTGGCATGAACAGAGAACGTCAATTTTGGAGGAAGAAGTGCCAACCGGAGGGAGAACGTCTACGTCAGCCAACTAAGTCACCTGGTGAGCCATGCTACTCAACTTGTGGTCCACCTGGTGAGAGAGAAACCACTCAACATGGTGCAACTCGACAACAATATCCAGAGAGACACCAGCCAGAGCGACACCAGTTGCAACATCAACAGGGAGTTAAGGGCAAGCTTGTCGTCTGCTTCCTCTGTAATAAAGTAGGTCACATCCGTCCCAACTGCCCCCACAAGCCCCAACCTATTGGGAAAATCTATAATATCCCTAGTAACATGTCCCTGAAAGAAGTAGAGTAAGGGATGGCCCCTTACTATCAATCGTATGTCCCTTCAGGAAGACTCAAAAACAACTGAAGTCGGAAACTTTAGAGATACTGGAGCATATTGTTCACTTATAAGAGAGGGAGTACTTCCCCTTTCCAAGAACACCTCCCTGCAGTCCTCTGTTTTGCTGGAAGCATTCGGAAGAGCAACATTTTCTGTCCCCTTGCATAGACTTCATGTACAGTGCAAATATTACACTGGATAATTGAATGTGGGTGTATCCGAGGGATTCCCTATGAAAGATGCCATGTTATTACTGGGTAATAATATTACCACTGCTAGTGTATGTCCTGAACCCATGATGATTAATTCTTCTCCGGTGTTGGCCATAACTCGAGCAACATACCAAGGGTTGTCTGGTGAAAATGCTGACCTGTCCTTGGACGACTCTGATCATGGAATAGCCAATTTGTTTTACGAGGAAATCTGGCCAAGGCCTCGTAAATTAAGTGAACAGATCCGGATCAAGCCTTCCTATTCCAGGGTTGCAGGATTGCCAGATATCTCTGTTTCCATGCCTGAGGGAGTGTCCTTCCGGGAGGAACGAGGAAAGGACACTTCTTCGAATTTCGCTTTTCAGGCAGCCATGAATAAATCCTTTTCGGATCATCCGGTCAAGTATAAACTTAAAAACGACTATTTGATCTGCACTGAGACTGGTAAGGAGATAAAGGGCCAGCAACTGTCAGTCAGGTTAGTGGTTCCAACAAAGTTTAGACCTGAAATATTGAATATAGCTCAATACTTCATTAGGTCACCTAGAAATTACTAAAACATCATATATAATCACAAAAGAATTTTATTGGCCAAAATTAAGGCAGGATGTGAAGAATCATCCGGTGTTGCCGAGAATGTCAGCAAGTAGGGAAACCTGGACATTCCATTAAACCTGCACCTCTCCAGCCTATACCTTCTGATGGAGAACCTTTTGCAGATTTAATTATAGATTGTGTAGGTCTACTACCTAAGTCAGTCTGGAAATTAGTACTTATTTACCATTATGGATAGAGTAACTAGATACCCTGAAGCAATTCCCATGCGCAGTATTAATACTAAAGCTATTCTCAAGGTTCTAACCGGATTTATTTCTTGTTTTGGCATTCCTAAAACTATTCAAAGTGATCAAGGTACTAACCCCACTGCCAAAGCATTCCGTGAAGCATTAACTAGGTTAGGGATAATCCACAACTTATCCACTGCCTATCATCCTCAGTCCTAAGGTGCCTTGGAAAGATTCTATCAGACGTTAAAAACCATGATGAGAACTTTTCGTATGCATTTTTCTACAGACTGGGATGAATCACTACCTTTGTTGCTGTTTTCAATAAAAGAAACTGTGCAGGAGTCTACCGGGTATAGTCCTTTTGAGCTGATCTTTGGGCACCATGTACGAGGTCCTCTTCGGGTGCTCAAAGAAGGATGGATGGGAGAAGACGTTAGTTCAACACTCTACAACCCGTCTTCAAGGTTGCAGGTGGCACGTCAGTTAGCCAAGGCTAACCTAAAGGCAGCTCAAAATAAGATGAAACAAAGGTATGACAGAAATGCACAATTCTGCTCCTTCCATCCAGGAGACAAGGTGTTGGGTACAGCAACCTATACCTGGCCACACCTTGAAAGCTAGATTTACGGGACCTATGCAAATTGTAAGTAAATTATCTGTAAATTATGTGGTATCTCCCCTTGATAAGACCTCAAACTAAAACTTACCACATTAATCAATTAAAATCTTTTCATACACCAGATAAACTCCCAGTAATGACTCTGTCCTCTACCTCTGAGGACGACTCTGACTCTTTGCTCTCTATTTCTGAAATTAATGTCAAGCTTCCAAACTCTGTCCTTCTCAAGGACTCTAGCTCTTTAATGGTGGAGCTACCTGAAACTCATGCAACAAGTTTAACTGCGCTTCTACAGTCATACCCTGATATTTTATCGGATGTGCCGAAAAAATGTAAGTTAGGTTATCATGACGTAGATGTGGGAAACTCTAAACCTATTAAACTCTCCCCTACAGAGCTACTTCAGCAGGAGGTAGAATTTCTGTTAGAGCATGGGTTGGTGGAGGAGTCATCTAGTTCATGGGCTTCACCGTGCATCCTTGTTAAAAAAGCTGATGGAGGTTTTCGTATGTGTACAGACTACCGTAAGGTGAATGAAGTCACAATCACAGAAGCTTACCCTCTTCCTCGTCTAGATGATGTAAACGACTTTGTGGGTAAGGCTACTTTTGTGTCCAAGTTAGATCTCCTTAAAGGTTACTATCAGGTATCTTTGACGTATAAGGTGAAGGAAATCTCTGCCTTCGTAATTCCAGGAGGTCATTATCAATATAGTTACCCCCTTCAGAATGTAAAACTCCCCCTCTTCATTCCAGAAACTTATCCATCAGGCTATGAAAGGACTTGAAGGGACGGCAGCGTTCCTGGATGATATTTTAGTGGTGTCTGATACTTGGGATCAACACCTACTTAGACTTAAGGCTCTCTTTGAGACCTTTCAGAGTTCCCATTTAACTGTTAATTTATCTAAGTCTTCCTTTCGCCAGGCCACTGTTACTTTTCTAGTCCATGAAGTAGGTAGTGGCAAAGTTGCTCCTAAATTTGCTAAAGCTTTTACTATTAAAGATTATCCAGTTCCACATGATAGGAAGTCTCTTCAACGTTTCCTAGACAAGATTTTGTCAAGATATTGTAGCGCCTCTTACCTCTCTTACCAGTCACAAAATTCCCTTTAACTGGACCCCAGAATGCCAAAACGCTTTTTATAAAGCAAAACGATTATCGTGTACTGCACCCATTCTTTTGTCTCCAGACTTCTCCAACCCTTTCTCATTACAGGTTGATGCTTGTGAGTCTGGGGTTGGGGCAGTACTGTTGTAAAACAGGGACGAGGAGTTGCAGCCTGTAGCCTTCTTCTCACTAAAGTTCTAGCCGCACCAGAGGGCTTACTCTACTATCGAAAAGGAAGCCCTTGCGCTGGTACTGGCTTTGGAGCACTACGATATTTACGTGGGCCAGACTTCGCACTTGGTCACTGTCTATATCGACCACAACCCTCTAGCATATCTCCAAGCCATGAAGAACCACAATACGAGGCTCATGAGATGGAGTCTACGACTGCAACCCTATTCTCTCAAATTATTACACATTGCCGACAAAAAAAATAAGTTGTCAGACTCTTTATCAAGAGTCTAAAACTCATAATTATAATTATATATTAGGTTAGGATGTTAGGGACCTGTGGTAACTCCTTTCAAGCTCTTTTTTTTTTTTTTATCCTCTGGTGTGGGTTTTTTTTTAGTGAGGGAGTGCGGGACACCGTCCTCCCACACTTTGAACCTACGCTAGTCCGACTGTCTGCTGTCTCGCTCTGAGTTGAGGGTTTGGTTTTTTGCCACGAATAAAGCTGAGCTCTGTCTAAGAGTTGGATGGTTGAGAGGAAAGGCAGTCCCATTACTTAGTACCATGGCGGCGCGGTTACCACTGGGAGGTGGGAGTCAAATCCTGAGCCCTCTCTTGGTGGGGGTGTGGCATGCAAAGAGTACGTAACCTTTATTCGGCGCATGTACACACCCTCATTGAAAGGCTATCTCCCCCAACCAGCAAACTAGGTACTAAGGGATGATGATTGGGCCCCATCATTCAATCAGTACCCAGGTTCCAGCCAATTAGAAGATGGTTTTGGCAATTTCAGAGGTGTTTTGGGTACCACTCGCCTGTCTGCCCTTGTCATTCCCATTCTAGAGCTGGTTGAAGCATGGTCTGCTCTCTAGTGGTTTCTATTCTGCCTTGCTTACCGTGGAGCGCACTAATACCTATTGTTGTATATAGTGTACATAATTCTCTTCTAAACTGGTGAAGGATAATAAAATTCAAAAGTTTTTCAGCTGTGTTTATTTTTCTCCTTTTGCACCCAGGATAACAGGCTTTTCGGACTCCTGGTTTGTAATAAATACCCTACTATACTCATCAACCAACCTCTGAAACTTTTCTTCAGAATCTCCCAAAAGCAGTGTCATCAGCAAAGAGCAACTGTGACAACTCCCACTTTGTGTTAGATTCTTCATCTTTTAACCCCACACCTCTTGCCAACACCCGAGCATTCACTTCTCTTACTACTCCTATAAATATATTGAACAACCATGGTGACATAACACATCCTGTCTAAGGCCTACTTTTACTGGGAAGTAATCCCCCTCTTGCCTACATACTCTAACTTGAGCCTCACTATCCTCGTAAAAACTTTTCACTGCTTTCAATAACCTACCTTCTATTCCATATATTTGCAACATCTGCCACATTGCCCCCCTGTCCACCCTGTCATATGCCTTTTTCAAATCCATAAATGTAACAAAAACCTCTTTAGCCTTATCTAAACACTGTTCATCTATGTTTCACTGTAACCACTTGAGCTACACACCCCCTACCTTGCCTAAAGCCTTCTTGTTCATCTGCTGTCCTGCTCTCCGTATTATTTATAACTATCAATAATAACTCTAAAATTCACTTTACCAGTTATACCCAACAGACTTATTCCCTATAATTTTTACACTCTTTTGTCCCCTTTGCCTTTATACAAAGAAACTATGCATGCTCTCTGCCAATCCCGAGGTACCTTACCCCCTTCCATACATGTATTAACTATATCCCCACCTACTTTTAACATTTCTATCTTTATCCCATAAATCCCAGCTGCTTTACCCCCTTTCATTCTACTCATTGCTCCATGCACTTTCCCCTACATTCACAACTGGTTGTTCATCACTCCTATAATATGTTATTCCTCCTTGCCCTATACACGAAATCACAGCTTCCCTATCTTCATCAACATTTAACAATTCCTCAAAATATTCTCTCCATCTTCCTGATACCTCTAACTCTCCATTTAATAACTCTCGTCTCCTATTTTTAACTAACAAATCCATTCTTTTCCTAAGCTTTCTCAACTTATTAATCTCACTCCAAAACGTTTTCTTATTGTCAAAAAAATTTGTTGATAACTTTTCACCCACTCCTTCATTTGCTCTCTTTTTACATTGCTTCACCACTCTTTTAACCTCTCTTTTTCTCTCCATACACTCCTCCCTCTTTGCATCACTTATGCTTTGTAAAAACTTCTCATATGCTAACTTTCTCTTACTACTCTCTTTACATCTTCATTCCACCAATCGCTCCTCTTCCCTTCCGCACCCACTTTCCTGTACCCACAATATTCTGCTGAACACTAGCACTATATTCTTAAACTTGCCCCGTACATCTTCTACCCCATTGCCTGTATTCTCAAAAGCCCATCTGTCCTCCAACAGTTGTTTATATCTTACCCTAACTGTCTCCTCCTTTAGTTAATAAACCTTCACTTCTCTCTAACTTACTGCTTCCATTTTCCTTGTATCCCATCTACCTTTTACTCTCACAGTAGCTACAACTAAAAGTGATCTGATATATCTGTGGCCCCTCTATAAACATGTACATCCTGAAGTCTACCCAACACTCTTTTATGTACCAATATGTAGTCCAACAAACTACTGTCATTTCGCCCTACATCATGTCTTGTATACTTTTATATCCTCTTTTACTTAAAATATGTGTTACCTATAGCCAAACCCCTTTCTATACAAAGTTCCATCAAATGCTCCCCATTATCATTTACACCTGGCACCCCAAACTTACCTACCACACCATTTCTAAATGCTTCTCCTACTTCAGCATTTAGGTCCCCTTCCACAGTTACTCTTTCACTTGGCCCAAAAATTCCTACACTCTCGCTTAACATCTCCCAAAATCTATCTCTCTCCCTTACACTCCTCTCTTCTCCAGGAGCATATTCACTTATTATGACTCACTTTTCGCGTCTGACCTTCATTTTACATGATCCTTGAATTTATACATTTATATTCCATCTTCTCTCTCCATAACTGATCCTTTAACATTATTGCTACCCCTTCCTCAGCTCTAACTCTCTCAGATACTCCTGATTTAATCCCATTTATTTCTCCCCACTGAAACTCCCCTACTCTCTTCAGCTTTGTTTCGCTTAGGGCCAGGACATCCAACTTCCTTTAATTCATAACCTTTGCAATCACTACTTTCTTATCATCTGCACTAAACCAACGCACGATTATTGTTATTATTATTATTATTATTATTATTATTATTATTATTATTATTCGTAGGAGTTATAGTAGCAATAGTAAGCTTAACGTCATGCGGCGAAGAGATAATTGGAGGTAATTTATCCAATTATCTCTTCGCCGCATGTCGTTAAGCTTACTATTGCTACCACAACTCCTACGAATAATAATAATAATAAGAATAATAATAATAATAATAATAATAAGAATAACAATAACAATAATAATAATAATAATAATATATTAGTGCGTTGGTGTAGTGCAGATGATAAGAAAGTAGTGATTGCAAAGGTTATGAATGAAAGGAAGTTCTATGTACTCTCAAGTAGTTAAGTACCTTAATGACAACAACATTCTCCATAGCTATCAATCGGGCTTTAGAAGATCTTACTCAACCGACACCTTCCTAATTAATCTGATGGATTACCTGAGAACTGAAATGTCAAAGTGGAACCTCATAGGTATGGTAACCTTAGACCTGCAAAAGGCCTTCGATACTGTCAACCACAATATATTATGTAAGAAACTTCAAGCTATCGGTATAGGTTCTGTAGACTGGTTTAAGTCCTACCTTAGCAACAGGAGACAAATTGTCAAAATCAACAAAACGGAATCAGAACCCCTGCCGATAGCATGTGGAGTTCCCCAAGGTAGTATTCTGGGTCCCTTATTATTCTTATGTTATGTCAATGATATGCCTATCAGTGTCAAGTGCAAACTCCTACTGTATGCAGATGACAGTGCTCTGTTAGTGTCAGGTAAAGACCCACAAGATATAGCTAATGTTTTAAAACTGGAACTGGAGTCCTGCAGCAAATGGTTAGTAGACAACAAACTATCATTACACCTCGGGAAAACTGAAGCCATTCTTTTTGCCACGAAACATAAACTGAGAAGAGTAAATAATTTTAACGTCCAGTGTAATGGGGAGCCCATCACTTTGGTTTCATCAGTAAAATATCTGGGAATCCCCTTTGACCCATGCATGTCAGAAGAATTGACAGGGAACAGTGTAGTAAAGAAAGCGAATGCCAGGCTGATGTTCCTGTATAGACAAGCACAGTGTCTACCTACTGAGGCTCGCAGGACCCTATGTCTAGCCCTTATACAATGCCATATGGATTACGCTTGCTCTTCATGGTACTCTGCCTTGACAAAAAAAACTGAAAGATGGACTGCAAATCACCCAGAACAAAATCGTAAGATTCATCCTGGGGCTGGGACCAAGAGAGCATGTAGGCCAGATTGAATTACAGCAGTTGGATATGCTGAATGTTGAAGACAGAGTAAAACAACTGAAGCTAAATCATGTTTATAAAATTGCTCACAAACAGTGTCCAGAATATCTTGCTGTCAATTTTGTCAAGGTTGTGAACCAAAGCAATCATAGTACTAGGGGGAGAGAGCACAACTTTGTAGCACCCACAGTCATTGGCCAGGCTTCAAACACCTTTTATTGTACAGCAATAAAGGAATGGAACAGACTACCCGCACATGTCAAAGCCAGTCATAGCATGAACCAGTTCAACAAGAGTTCCAAAAGGTGTCTGATGAATGTAGCTACAGAAAGGGAGGAGAATGATTTTTCTATTTTTTAGCTAACATACGTGTAAATTTTACCTTATTCCTAGTAATGACCCTCGTATTGTAGATAGTCTTAATGATCCTCGTGTAGTAGATAGTCTTTCTAGTATGATAATAAGATGTTATCTTCATTATAGAATAATAAGAAAATATCATAATCTTTATATTATAATAATAAGGTAAAAGGACACCAATGGAAATAAGTCACTCTGACTTTTTTGGGTTATCCTAGGTTCTCTACACATATGCTGCTATGTATGATAATTCTATGTAACTGTATATGTGTATACCTGAATAAACTTACTTACTTACTTGAAAGAGTAGAGGATATGAGCTCCAAGTCAGTACATCTGAGCAACCCTCCGACAGGATTAAAGTAATGTGGATAATCAAAGAGTGAGTTTAAAATGCTCAGTAAAGTGTTTTCTCGATTCAGTCGTAGAAATATTAATGTGTAATATAATGCTTTTTCTATTTCAGGTACGAGACGCTGTGAAGAAGCTGTAGCACCGAGTGACAGGTAGGTAAAGATAGAGCTGAGGACGAGGAGGAAGCCAAGCGATAGGAAGAGAGCGAGAAAATGTGTGTGTGAGAGAGAGAGAGAGAGAGAGAGAGAGAGAGAGAGAGAGAGAGAGAGAGAGAGAGAGAGAGAGAGAGAGAGAGAGAGAGAGAGAGAGAGAGAGAGAGAGAAGTAAAGTGAGAGGTTGAAGGAGTGGAGCAGACTTGTTTTCCATTGCCTGTCAATATTAGGTATCCCCGATGGGGGACCTCTAATTGGTTTTTCTTCCTTCAACTTTTTGTTGTTCTTTCGCTCATAACACGAGAAAGCTTTATCCGGTCGGCTTAAAACTCTCAACGCTGGTGAATAGCAAGTAGGGCAATATTATGTGTAGGTGTCCTATGAGCAAGGGTGTTGCACCCGTTCATAGCAGCCTGGATTGACTGTGATCACTTTCATAAACCGTCTACAGCAAAGCTCTTAATATTTAAAAAACAGGAACGTCCTCATTCGACGAAAAAAAAGAGTGAAATTTTATATGTATAATTGTGTGAAATTCTTAATACCATTAAATTACGTTAAATATATTTGTATCTACCTTTTCTGTATAGCTTGAAGTTTAGTTTGAGTACGGACCAGTTTGTCACTGTAGTAATTTTTTTTTTATATAAACCTTGGAGTCACTGGCATCCGTGCGATAACTAGAGAATGTTTCCTTTGATGAACTTCACATTTTCTGCCATGGGTCATTTCTAGAAAGCAAGATTTTCGGTGTTATTGGACACCATAGCAGCGCTGAATATTTTTTGCTCTGAAGGCTAAAACTGCCTTTATTAATCGAAAAAAGTTTTTTTTTTTAGATATTTGATCAATGTCAAACAATTGACTTCAACCCTTCGGCAGAAATCTTGTTAATGTAACTTCTGACTGCAAACCTAATTAGTTTTTATGCTGGTGTTTTACTGAGCAAGCGTGAGAACCCCACACCAGTTTGACTTCAAAACCAATATGGTTGTGTTTATCCATATTTGCCATTTTTACTGAATAAATTGGGATGGTGGCTTCCTAGTGATACCTTGTGAATGCCACGCTTGATTTTCTTCAGATTTTCAGCTATAATATTTTCCTAATTATAATAACACGAAGAACTCTGCATTGTTACCAGAAATAATGGATTTAAATTAGATAAATTTAGATTTAGAAAGGACATAGGTAAGTACTGGTTTTCAAACAGAGTTGTGGATGTGTGGAATGGTCTTCCGAGTAGGGTGATCGAGGCTAGGACCTTGGGTAGCTTTAAAAGAAATTCGACAAATATATATGATATGTTGTTGTGGGTACAGAAGTAAATTTTTGGGGAGTTTAGGGTAGGGGTGGTTTTGATAAGGACCTGCTTTGTCTGGGTCAGTAGGCCTTCTGCAGTGTTCCTCCATTCTTATGTTCTTATGTTACTATCTTGTGAATGCACGTTCAGGAGACTGAGATTATGCTATATAAGGGATAGCTTTTTCGGATGATGCGGCGAATGTAATATGTCTAGTTATTATAATGATGATGATTTTGATGATGATGATGGTGATGATGATAATAATAATAATAATAATAATAATAATAATAATAATAATAATAATAACAGTAATAAAAATAACAATAATAATAATGATAAAAAATAATAATAGTGATTATTATTAGCAGTAGCAATAGTAGTAGTTGTAGTAGTAGCTATAGTAGTA
This sequence comes from Cherax quadricarinatus, assembly GCF_038502225.1. NCBI lineage: Eukaryota > Metazoa > Arthropoda > Malacostraca > Decapoda > Parastacidae > Cherax > Cherax quadricarinatus. Next base: position 67,231,349 of record NC_091292.1, read on the forward strand.
ATAGTGGTAGTAGTAGTTATAGTAGTACTAGTAGTAGAAATAATAGCAGTAGTAGTAGTTGTAATAATTGTCGTATAGTAGTAGTAATAATAACAATAAAAATAATAATAATTGGGGAGGTCTGACACATCAACACAGACTACACTTACTGATACTGATGAACCTTGGAGACAGTGGGACTTTAGGAACATCAGGTCACTACATTGTTCCTCGTTCGTGTCCACCTTCTCACCTCACACTTTCACATCTTCGCCTAAATCAGGAACTGTATAATTATTATTAAGTGACCTGACAACTCTAAAGCAATTTGCTGGTCCACGGTTTACAATGATTGTAAGCATATAAAAAATGAAAGACACTTACCCAACTATTGCTAGGCCTATCCATCCTGAAGCCTCCCTCTAGACAGGCAACTAACATTGGCCAATAAATAGTTACCTACCTGTAGTGCAAATTAATACACGTAGAGATGTACATTACATTAAATGATAAGTGTGGTGTGCACTTTCTCACTTTAGACGACCCCACGTCTATTACATACTAGTTCTTCATTTTATTTGAAGATTTGGCTGATAATTTCCATTTTTCAAAAGAGCTAACACTCAACACTTCACAGGAAGGCCACCAAGGATGCACTCCCAGACAATGTACACCTCCCTCCCACACCTGCTCCCAGTCAGGGAGCCGGGTAGTACTTCCTTTGCTTTACATTATATAAACATAATGTAAACATATTTACATTATATAAACATATCCTTCAATTCTTACAAACTAATTACAGAAAAATTATAAAAAAATCCACAATAATTATAAGAGAAGTAATAAAACTATTAATAGTAGTAGTAGCAGTAATAAAAGTGATATTATTATTATTATTATTAGGTATCCCGACCTGATTTGTTTTTCTCCAAATTTTTTGTAAGTTAACCTGAGAACTCCTCATCTAATCCGCTTCAAATTTCAATATTATTGCTAGTTTTGGTTAACATGAGATTATTTGAAAAATGCCACTTCGAATCCTTCAAAATAAGAAAGTTGAGCTTGTTATTGGGATGTGTTTGGAAAGTTATGTATAGTATTCTTTGAAATAGGTCATGTGTCTCGTTATTTGCTGATACATCGTATGGGAATCATGATGGATTTTAGTTTGGTATGGGTTAGTGAAAATTAATCAAATGACTAATATTACTGAGAACAATTATTTCGTTGAACTGTGTGCAATAACTGCAGAATTTCCCTTCTGGTCGACCTGATCATATTAGTGCTGCTCACCAGGAGCTTCATATTATTAATTTTATTAAACTAATTGATACATTTATTTTCATTCAACAGCCGGAGAATGACTGTTCTGATCAGCTTCAGATCTTTGATGCTGGGTATTTTACTTCGACAATGGTTGGAATTTTAGTATTACGTAGGAACATATGCTCATCTATAAATAGTTTCCTTGGAATTATTGGATTCTGTTCAATAACAGAAAAATATTTCTTCTAGTCGGCTTTGGCCCTTTAACATTAGTATCTTTTTTCTTTTCTTTTCTAAGAGGCCTATAATTTGCATATATTATTATGAAAGCTTTTGGAGTATCATTCTTACTCTTCTGGACTACTAAGAAATTGGGATATCAAGCTAAAATAGTTGATAGACATTCAAAATATTTCAAGCCTACATCTGTTAATTTTTATTCCATTCCTTCAGTGAGCGAGACCTCAATGTTTTTCTGAAGCCTAAAAAAAAAAAAGACTAAGGTAAATTTAATTTCACTACCAGGGTCTACTATGTGTCCTTTATTAGGAGAGCAATTTGAGTGACAACACACTAATGACCAGTCTATTGGTTTCCTTGATATAAACGGAAGAATAATCCTCCCCTGACAACCAGCTTTCGAGACAGTCTGACCACAGATGGGTTTTATGATACACAACAGTAAAGGAACTGACAAGAAAAGTCTCACTAGAAAATTATTTCATTGCTTACAACACTGTCTGAATTCAAATCGAGTGTTTTGCATCAAGCATACAAGCATTTTTACTTACGTAAGTCCACTGAAACGTGTGTATATGCATATGTTTACTTACGATCATATACATTAATTGCACACATGTATACACAAGCATTTATACGCACATACACTTGAGCACAGCAAGAGTGGACATAGTATTCAAGTGGAGAGGAAAGCAGGAAGGGCAGGACGAATGATGCCAGACTACAAGAGAGGGGACTACACAGGCATGAAGAATTTCATGCATGTGGTTCAGTGGGACAGAGAACTGGCAGGGAAGTCAGTAAACGAGGTGATGGCATATTTGACAACAATATGCAAGGAAGCTGAGGAGAGATTTGTACTCAACGGTTACAAGAATAACGAGAAAGCCAGGATGAGCCCTTGGTTCACCCAAAGGTGTAGAGAGGCCAAAACCAAGTGTGCTAGAGAATGGAAGAAGTATAGATGGCAAAGAACCCAGGAGAATAAGGAGAGCAGTCGCAGAGCCAGAAATTAATATGCACAGGTAAGAAGGGAGGCCTAACGACAATGCGAAAATAACATAGCAGCGAAAGCCAAATCTGACCCAAAGCTATTGTACAGCCACATCAGGAGGAAAACAACAGTCAATGACCAGGTAATCAGGCTGAGGAAGGAAGGAGAGATCACAAGAAACGACCACGATGTAAGCTGTTCAACATAAGATTCAAAGAAATGCTCAGAGAGGAAAAAGAAAGGATTCCAGAACGACGGATAGGTGGGGTACACCATCAAGTGTTGGCCACAATACTTAAACCGAGAAACAAGTGAAGAGGCTGCTGAGAGAGCCAGATACCTCAAAGGCGATGTGGCCGGATAACTTCTCTCCATGGATCCCGAGAGAGGGAGCAGATGCGCTATGTGTGCTATGTTTCTTCAACACATCTATCGAAACGGGGCGAGTATCTGAGGTATGGAAGACAACAAATGTAGTCCCAGTTTTTAAAAAAGGAGACAGAGACGAATCATTAAACTACAGACCAGTGTCACTGACATGTATTGTATGCAAATCATGGAGAAAATTATCAGGAGAAGAGTGGTGGAACACCAAAAAAGGAATGAGCTTACCAGCGACAGCTAGCACGGTTTCAGGGACGGGAAATCCTGTGTCACAAGGCTACTGGAGTTCTATGACAGGGTGACAGCAGAAAGACAAGAGAGAGAGGGGTGGGTAGATTGCATTTTCTTGAACTGTAAGAAGGCGTTTGACACAGTTCCACACAAGAGATTAGTATAAAACTTGGAGGACCAGGCAGGGATAACAGGGAAGGCACTGCAATGGATCAGGGAATACCTGTCAAGAAAAGAACAGCGAGCCATTGTACGTGTTGAGGTGTCAGAGTGGGTGTCTGTGACGAGTGGGGTTCCTGAAGGGTCAGCCCTTGGACCGGTGCTGTTTCTGGTATTTGTGAGTGACATGACGGGAGGAATAGACTCAAATACCTTTATAAAACACACATATACAAAATATATGCAGCACAAATCCTGCCTTCTATACATTTCACATACTACAAAATAGCTTATTGTACACTGCAACTAGTTAATTAAAATTAGGCCATATGAAATGCATATCCACAGCAGTAGGTCTCCATGATATAAATATCAGGGTCAGGCCTAATGCCAGGGCCAACTTCAGAGTACAATATTTTCACCAAAGACAACCTATGGCTTAAACATTACCAGAAAGCACCACACACTACTCAGCTTAACTTCACTTCAACATATTTTTACAGACTAGTGACGCCACGCTGAGGTCAGTGGTTACGTGTAGTCATACCTGTCCTGAGCTGTCTGGGTATTAGCATGGGGTGTTACCAGGCACCATGGCTTGTAGTCTTTTAGAATCTCAGCTTAAAATGCTGAAGAAGGCGGTTCTACTTCTTCAGGAGGAAAATAGGAGGCTGAAACTTTGCCTAGATGTGTTTGGGAGTGAGTGTGAGATAGTTGGTGCTGGTAAGGAGGAAATGTTTACCACCAGTGAGAGTGGCAGCCACTTTAAGTTGCAAGTGGTTCACAGTTCAGGAAGATAAGGAGGGTTAATAAAGAAGATATGAGGATAGGAAATCGATTCTCTGTTCTCCAGGACAAGTGCACTTCAGTAGTTAGTGAGGTTGAAGGTACCACTGATTCCCCTGCTAATCAAGGTAAGAATGCTTTAATAGTAGGAGATTCTCAGGTAAGATATCTGGACTGTGCTTTTTGTAACAGAGATAGAAAAGTCAGAGAGAGAGAGAGTGTGCCTCCCAGGAGCTGGTGTTGGTGACATAGTCAGCAGGTTGGATAATATTATGTCAGGTTATGGGAACAAGCCCATTATCTGTCTTAGTGCTGGTGGAAATGACATTGGGAAGGGCAGGAGACAAGAGCTGCTGGATAAGTACAGGTCAGCCATAGGAGTAGTCAGGTCTAAGGGAAGAATCCCTATCACATGTAGCATCTTGTTTAGAAGGGGAGTGGGCAATGAATGGATGTCTAGGGCAACTGGTATAAATTGCTGGCTAGACAGGTATTGCAAGGAACTTGCAATCCCATTCATTGATAACTGGGACAAATTATATGGCAAACATGATATGTATGCAAGGGATGGGGTTGCATTAGCTAATTCAATTGAGGGGGTCAATGATGACTTGTCTAGGACTTTAAACTGATAGATTATAGAGGTATGGGTGTTTGTAGGAAACAGTTAGGCTGCAGTATTATTTTTGGAAACAGCAGATAATACCAGGATACCTCAGGGATATGTTTCAAAGACAATATTCAAAATAAAGCTCCTAATAAAGACAAAGCAACTGATTAACAAACAAAGAGAGATAGTAGAGGGCAACGAGTGACTAGCTCCCTTAAGGTTTACTATACAAATAGTAGGAGTCTAAGAAATAAGATAGATGAGCTAAGATTACTTGCAAGTGCAGGTAATATAGATATTATTGCTATAACTGAGACCTGGTTCAACTTGAAGGATAGAGAAATGCCTTCTGAATGCAGCATAAAGGGGTATAAACTATTCCACACTGATAGGATCAACAGGAAGGGTGGTGGAGTGGCGATGTATGTCAGAGATAATTTAAGTTGTTGTGTTAGACATGATATAAGAATAGAATCATCGGACACAGAATCTGTTTGGCTACAGTTTCTCGAGGGGTATGAAAAATTAATTTTAGGTGTGATATATAGGCCCCCAAACCTTGATAGGGAGTACAGTAAGCTGCTATGGGACGAAATTCACAAGGTGTCTAGATATGAAAATGTCTTAATTAATAGGGGATTTTAACTTTAGACAAATTGATTGGAACAATGTGACAGGAAATCTTGAGTCTAGTGATTTTCTTGATACAGTTCAGGATTGCTTTTTAAAACAGTTTGTGACAGAATCAACTAGAGGAAACAATCTGCTTGACTTGGTTCTTGCCAACAAAGATTCACTAATTAATAATCTTGAGGTTAATGATGAGCTTGGGGAAAGTGATCACAAATCACTTAGTTTCAATATATTATGGAATTACCCAGGTAACTGCAATCAAATCTCTGTCCCAGACTTTCGATTGGCTGATTTCCTGGGACTGAAAAATTACCTGGGTGGGCTCAATTGGGATAACTTGATTATGGGTCAGGTAGCTGGTGTTGGTTACCAATATGACGTTTTTCAGAGCATAGTTCTAGCTGCTCAGTCAATTTTTGTTCCTAGTAGAAATCAGATCTAACAAAAATGATCCCAAAAGGATGAACAATAGATTAAAACATCTCAGAGGTCAAAAGAGAGGCATATATAGGCTTATCAAAAGAGGGGAAAGGCAGTTAAGAAATCAATATATTCAATTAAAGAAAGAAATAAAAAAAGGAATAAGAAAAGCAAAGAGGGATTATGAAGCTAAGGTCGCAAGGGTTCTTTCAGGTATACAGAAGTAAGATTAGAGACAAGATAAGCCCACTTGAGAGTAGCTCAGGTCAGATCACTGTTAGTGATAAGGATATGTGTGAAATTTTCAATTCTTATTTCCTCTCAGTTTTTACTCAGGAAGATACTAGCGAAATTCCAGAAATAATAAATTATGTAGAACAGGACGATAACAAACTATGCACGATTGCAGTTACTAGTGACATGGTCCTCAGACTAAGATAGAAATTAAAACCTAACAAATCATCAGGCCCTGATGAATTGTTTGCAATGGCTTTAAAGGAATGTAGAGAGGAGCTTTGCAAACCTTTGGCTAATCTTTTCAACATATCACTACAAACTGGCATAGTGCCTGATAAGTGGAAAATGGCAAATGTAATACCTACTTACAAGGCAGTTGACAGGTCCTTAGTTTCGAACTATAGACCAGTAAGCCTTACCTCCATAGTGGGATCAATAATTGCCGAGGCAATTCGTAGCTGTCTTGATAGGCATAAATTGATAAATGAATCTCAACACGGTTTTACAAAGGGCGTTCCTGTCTTACGAATTTACAAACTTTTTTCGCCAAGGTGCTTGAGGAGGTAGATCATGGTAATGAATATGATATTGCTTATATGGACTTCAGTAAGGCTTTCGATAGAGTTCCACATCAGAGACTTTTGAGGAAACTTAAGGCACATGGAATAGGAGGAGAATTTTTTTCCTGGGCAGAGGCGTGGTTGACAAATAGGCAGCTGAGAGTTTGCATAAATGGGGAGAAATCAGAATGAGGGCACGTCACAAGCAGTGTTCCACAGGGGTCAGTGTTGGGCCCCTTGTTGTTCACAATTTACATAAACGATATAGATGAGGGAATAAATAGCGACATAAGCAAATTTGCTGATGACACCAAAAATAGGCCGTCCAATTCATTCTACTGAGGACATTAGTGCACTCCAGGATGATTTGAATAGACTGATGCAGTGGATGGAGAAGTGGCAGATGCAGTTTAATATAGACAAATGCAAAGTTCTAAATGTTGGACAGGAAAATAACCATGCCACTTATAAAGTGAATAGTGTAGATCTTAATACTACTGATTGCGAAAAGAATTTAGGAGTTCTGGTTAGCAGTAATCTGAAACCAAGACAACAGTAGATAAATTTGACACATGTGCAACTCTTGGATATCTTTGTTGAGGAAACGTTTCGCCACACAGTGGTTTCATCAGTCCATACAAAGGAGAAACGTGTAGAACAGGAGGAGAATGAGGTAATCAGTCCCTCAACCTTGTGTCGATGTGGTCATTCCATCAATCTTGAATAGAATACTGCATATGTGCGGAGAAGTCGCTTATATACCGTAGGCAGGAGAGGTGCAGCAGACGTAGGTGGTATCACATTTGTTCAATGTGGAAGTAGGTCGTGCCCAAGGGTTAGGCAAGCGAAGAATTCCCAAGTATTAAGATCCCAAGAAGTTGCAGTTTCTCACAGGATTGTAGATGAATGGTTCATCGCTTGCCTAACCCTTGGGCACGACCTACTTCCACATTGAACAAATTTGACACCACCTACGTCTGCTGCACCTCTCCTGCCTACGGTACACAAGCGACTTCTCCGCACATATGCTGTATTCTATTCAAGATTGATGGACTGACCACATCGACACAAGGTTGAGGGACTGATTACCTCATTCTCCTCCTGTTCTTCACGTTTCTCCTTTGTATGGACTGATGAAGCCACTGTGTGGCGAAACGTTTCCTCAATAAAGATACCCAAGAGTTGTAATAAAGTTGGTAGAATTACCGACAATATGTAAAGTAAAAGGACACAAGTGCAACTAATGTGACATTTTTATTGTGGCAACGTTTCGCTCTCCAGGAGCTTTATCAAGCTGTTACAAACAGTATTGTTTGTAACGGCTTGATAAAGCTCCTGGAGAGCGAAACGTTGCCACAATAAAAATGTCACATTAGTTGCACTTGTGTCCTTTTACTTTACATACCCAAGAGTTGCACATGTGTCTAATTTATCAACGTGTCGGTTCTCTGAACCATTCATCTACAAGACAACAGTGTATAAGTGCTCGCAATAAAGCTAACAGAATCCTTGGCTTCATATCAAGAAGTATAAATAATAGAAGTCCTCAGGCTGTTCTTCAGCTCTATATATCCTTGGTTAGGCCTCATTTAGACTATGCTGCTCAGTTCTGGTCACCGTATTACAGAATGAATATAAATGCTCTGGAAAACGTACAGAGGAGGATGACAAAGTTGATTCCATGTATCAGAAATCTTCCCTATGAGGATAGACTGAGGGCCCTGAATCTGCACTCTCTCGAAAGGCGTAGAATTGGGGGGGATATGATTGAGGTGTATAAATGGTAAACAGGAATAAATAAAGGGGATGTAAATAGCGTGCTGAAAATATCCAGCCAAGACAGGACTCGTAGCAATGGTTTCAAGTTGGAGAAGTTCAGATTCAATAAAGATATAGGAAAGTACTGGTTTGGTAATAGAGTTTTGGATGAATGGAACAAACTCCCGAGTACCGTCATAGACGCTAAGGCGTTGTGTAGTTTTAAAAATAGGTTGGATAAATACATGAGTGGGTGTATGTGTGGGTGTGAATTGGACCTGACTAGCTTGGGCTACCAGGTCTGGTGCCGTGCTCCTTCCTTAAGTGGAAGTGACCTGACTAGGTGGTCATTGTGGTCCCTTTTCAACACCTTGATGTCCTCCCTTGGGGATTTATAAAAGAAATCAGAACCTGATACTCATAAAGAGATATTGAAACAAATGCTTTGGGAAAAGACTGGACAAGTGTGCGGGTGGTAACAGTTTGTTTTGAACAGGACTTACCTAGGCTAGATGTAAAAGATATTGAAATATTAACACGATGGAAAAATAAACACAAATGCAGTACAATACGATCTTTTATCGACTATGTTTCACCCACATAGTGGGCTTCATCAAGTGGCAAACGGATCTGGAGACTGCAGATGTCGGGCATGTAACATCTTCAACTCACCCAGACAAGATACTGCCGGGATGAGATACTTAGTCTTCCTCACCAACTCCGTTGCCAAATACATTTCCAACATCTTTTCTAATACTTTATTCTACATCAAAGACATCACCAGTAAGAGCCACAACAAGTTTCAATCCTCCGCAGGGGTATTCACAATCCTTTGCAATGATTGCAATCAATTATACGTGGACGAGACCTCCAAAAAGAATTTCGCAACGCCAATACGCAGGCAGAACGGACGACATAAGGAATGCCTGCGTTCTACACCGAAACATCCACAACCATTTAATCAACTGCAGAGACGCGAGACTCATCGCCAGGGAAGAAGACACTCAATACAGCACAATCTTGGAAACATCACTCATCTGCATTTCTAACAATTTCAGCCAGAACAACGGCTTCTAAAACATAGCTGAACCCTTTGGCCAGGAAACTACATACTACATACATACCTGCCCATCCCGTGTAGATTTATCTCAGATCCAATATACCCAACCAAACCTATACCACGGGCGGGGTTAGAACCCGCGATCAGAGAGTCAAATAACTCCAGACCATCGCGTTAGCCACTGGGCCAGCTAGCCACTGTGGCTAACCCGCCGGTTCGGAGTTTTGACTGTCTGATCACGGGTTTTAACCCCGCCCGTGGTATGGTTTGTTTGCAGTCGTGTCATTATGATTTCCTGAGTCAACATACCCAAACATTCTCGCCCGTTTCTTGAAGGTCTGTCTCAAATCCAACCAACCCAGCATTCTCTACCCGACTCTCCAATTTGTATATGCTCATTTACTCTTTACCCAGGTAGATCTGTTTGTGAATTGATAATTCCCACTGTGCGGGAGGAACGAAGAAACTTGCATTTGTGTTTATTTTTTCCAAAACTTGCTTAGTATGGACCACTAGGCTTGCTGCAGCTGCAAAGAAGTTACTGCCCCAGTCCCATCCTCGGGTCGACACAGCAACAGACGATACCAGGCTCTGTAGGTTCAATTACCTCTAATGTACTTGGTTAATAAACTTGTAATTATTAGTTTCCGTGCAGTACGTGCAGAATGCATCTTCAATGTGGTTTCAAACTTCTATTGCTGATTTGCCAATTTTACTAACCAAATGGGTTTCTGTGAAAAAAACGGATGGTCATGTCAGATGAACAGTAAACCTTAAAAGCTAATGAATCGTACATACAAAAAGATGTACGTTCGTTGTGGCTTGTATGTACCATTTTTCCACGAAGAAATTGGGAAAACTGAAATACTAATTTTCATGAGGTAATACATTAGTGTTTCATCGCAATAAATGACAACGTTACCGCCAGTAACTTGAAAACGCAACTTATGAACTGTTTCAAACTTTAAGGTCTGGAGTATATTAGGATATTGATCTTTGCGAGATAATTAGAGAATGTTTCTTCACATTAGCTTTAAAGTTTTCAAGCTGTTGTTTTGTAGTGAAATATTAGGATTCGTTTTGGACTTGTTTTTTTTTTTACTTTTTTATTATCACACTGGCCGATTCCCACCAAGGCAGGGTGGCCCGAAAAAGAAAAACTTTCATCATCATTCACTCCATCACTGTCTTGCCAGAAGGGTGCTTTACACTACAGTTTTTAAACTGCAACATTAACACCCCTCCTTCAGAGTGCAGGCACTGTACTTCCCATCTCCAGGACTCAAGTCCGGCCTGCCGGTTTCCCTGAACCCCTTCATAAATGTTACTTTGCTCACACTCCAACAGCACATCAAGTATTAAAAACCATTTGTCTCCATTCACTCCTATCAAATATGCTCACGCATGCTTGCTGGAAGTCCAAGCCCCTCGCACACAAAACCTCTACCCCCTCTCTCCAACCGTTCCTAGGCCGACCCCTACCCCGCCTTCCCTACACTACAGATTTATACACTCTCGAAGTCATTCGAGAGTGCATAATCTTTTTATTATCCTCATAACCTTACTCTTTCCTGTATTCATTTTTAATTTTCTTCTTTTACATACCCTACCATATTCATCCACCAGCCTCCGCAACTTCTCTTCAGAATCTCCCAAGAAGACAGTGTCATCAGCAAATAGCAACTGTGACAACTCCCACTTTATGTGTGATTCTTTAACTTTTAACTCCACACCTCTTGCCAAGACCTTAGCATTCACTTCTCTTACAGCCTCATTTATAAATATATTGAACAACCACGGTGAAATCACACATCCTTGTCTAAGGCCTATTTTTACTGGGAAATAATCTCCCTCTTTCCTACATACTCTAACCTGAGCCTCACTATCCTCGTAAAAACTCTTCACTGCTTTCAGTAACCTACCTCCTATACCATACACCTGCAACATCTGCCACATTGCCTGCCTATCCACCCTGTCATTTGCCTTTTCTATATCCATAAATGCCACAAAAGCCTCTTTAGCCTTATCTAAATACTGTTCACCCATATGTTTCACTGTCTACACACCCCTTAAGTTTCCTAAAGCCTCCTTGTTCATTTGCTATCCTACTCCCTGTCTTACTCTCAATTCTTTCAATAATAACTGTACCACACACTTTACCAGGTATACCCAACAGACTTATTCCCCTATAATTTTTGCACTCTCTTTTGTTCCCTTTGTCTTTAAACAAAGGAACTATGCATGCTCTCTGCCAATTCCTAGGTACTTTACCCTCTTCCATACATTTATTAAATAATAGCACCAACCACTCCAAAACTATATCCCCACCTGCTTTTAACATTTCTATATTTATCCCATCAAACCCAGCTGCCTTACCTCCTTTCATTTTACCTACTGCCTCACAAACTTCTCCCACGCTCACAACTGGCTCTTCCTCACTCCTACAAGATTTTATTCCTCCTTGCCCTATACACGAAATCACAGCTTCCCTATCTTCATCAACATTTAACAATTCCTCAAAATATTCCCTCCATTTTCCCGATACCTCTAACTCTCCATTTAATAACTCTCTCCTCCCAATTTTAACTGACAGATCCATTTGTTCCCTAGGGTTCCTCAACATGTTAAACTCACTCCGAAACTTTTTCTTATTTTCAACAAAATCTGTTGATAACATCTCACCCATTCTCTCATTTGCCTCTTCTGATCTGCAGCAAGTCTAAAGTTACTATTTATTTGCATAAGAAAATTATGAAGCACTTCGCTCGATTTGTATCACAGGTAATGAGGTTACACACTACGGGGATTTCTTTCCCAGCTCGCTCATCGACCCAACTATATTTGGTTATTCTTCTTATACCTCTTCTTCTTCTTCCTCTTTCTCTTATTATTATAATTACAATTATTATTATTATTACTAGTATTACTAAATAATAATAATAATAATAATAATAATAATAATAATAATAATAATAATAATATTATTATTATTATTATTATTATTATTATTATTATTATTATTATTATTATTATTATTATTATTATTATTACTATTATTATTATTATTATTATTATTATTATTATTATTATTATTATTATTATTAGGAAACCTCTAATCTCGAAACAGTCACACTTATTACTGAGAATCAGAAGGACCCTGGACACAACACTGCATTATAATGACGACAACCAATCAGAGAAAGATCCTCTGCAACATAGAATTGCGCCACAGTTACTACCAACATTCAAAGAAAGGTACTATGGGACACACAACCAGAGGAAGGGAAGCTATAAACAATAAAATGAAGGGTAACCAACTGAGATGATGGGTGTATACAAGGAATCAGAGGAAAGCAAATTTTAACTATACACTGTACACGAGAAGAGAAAAAGTAACTACGATAAGATGAAGGATTATTTCCAACAATCATGATTAAAGATAAATAAATATAGTTGGATAAAAGGTAAATGAAAACAATCAGAGGGAATAGTAATCAAAAGTTATAAGAGAAAAGTTATCTATAAACTGAGAAAAAGTGTATAGCGGTGAATAAAACAGAGGTGGAGTAACTCCAATCAGAAGATGGGTAACTATAATCAGAGGAAGGGTAAATACAGTCAAAGGAAGGATAACTACAAACAATCAGAAGAATACTACAAACAAGCAGAAAATTAGCAACAACAAACAGTCAGAGGAAGGGTAACTACAGTCAAATGAAGGATAACTGCAAACAAACAGAAGATGGGTAACAACAATCCGAGAAAGGATAACTACAAACAATCCGAGAAAAGATAACTACAAACAATCAGAGGAAGGGTAACTACAAACAATCCGAGAAAGGGTAACTACAGTCAAAGGAAGACTACCTACAAGAAATCAGAAGAAGGAAAACAAGAATAAGATCAAGATTAACTACAAACAGTTTGAGGAATACTAACCCTAAACAATCAGAGGAAGTGTAATTACAATCAGTGAAAGAGGAAACGTAAATGCTAAATACTAACAGTTATAGGAAGGGTAACTACTAACAGTCCAGGAAGAGCAACTACTAACAATCAGAAGAAGGGTAACAACTAACAATCAGAGAGAGGGTAACTGATAACGATGAGAGGCGTAACTGCTAACAATCAGAAGGACTGTTAGTACTAACAATCAGAGGAAGGATAACTACTAACAATCACAGGAAGGGTAACTACTAACAATCAGAAGAAGGGTAACTACTAACAATCAGAGGAAGGGTAACTACTAACAATCAGAGGATGGGTAACTAACAATCAGAAGAAGGGTAACTACTAGCAATCAGAGGAAGCGTAACTACTAACAATCAGAAGAAGAGTAACTACTAGCAATAAGAAGAATGGTAACTACTAACAATCAGAAGACGGGAAACTACTAACAATTAGAAGAAGGGTAACTACTAACAATCAGAGGAAGGGTAACTACTAACAATCAGAAGAAGTGTAACTACTAACAATTAGAAGAAGGGTAACTACTAACAATCAGAGGAAGGGTAACTACTAACAATCAGAAGAAGGGTAGCTACCAACGATTGGAAGAAGGGTAACTGCTAACAATCAGAGGAAGGGTAACTACTAACAATCAGAGGAAGGGTAACTGCTAACAATCAGAGGAAGGGTAACTGCTAACAATCAGAGGAAGGGTAACTGCTAACAATCAGAGGAAGGGTAACTGCTAACAATCAGAGGAAGGGTGGCTACAAACAATATGAGCAAAATTAACTACATAAAAAAGTTAGAGGCAGGTTATTATTTTGAAAATAATGCAAAAGTAAAGGTAAGACTTATTCTTGGGAGACCAAAGAAAGAAATTTTTAAATGAGTAAAGACCCACGATGGGGAAATGAAGGAAAACGTAATAAAGAGGAAACACTGGTTGCGAGCGATGGTGACGGAGGTGTTCATGGCAGCAGAGATATACACCACAGCACCGTATCATCCTTTGCGGATGATACTAGGATCTGCATGAGGCTGTCATCTGCTGAGGACGCGGTTAACCTCCAAGAAGATATAAACAAAGTTTTCCAGTGGGCAACGGAAAACAATATGATGTTCAATGAGGACAAATTCCAACTACTCCGTTATGGAAAACTGGAGGAGATAATAACTAGAACAGAGTATACTACTGACTCCGGCCATACAATAGAGCGGAAAAATAATGTAAGGGACCTGGGAGTAGTAATGTCTGAGGATCTCACTTTCAAGGATCACAACAGTGCCACGATCGCACGTGCAAAGAAAATGATAGGATGGATAATGAGAACGTTCAAAACGAGAGATGCCAAGCTAATGATGATCCTTCTCAAATCACTTGCTCTCTCTAGGCTGGAATACTGCTGTACATTAACATCTCCATTCAAAACAGGTGAAATCGCAGATCTAGAGAGTGCACAGAGATCCTTTACTGCACGTATAGTTCTGTCAAGCACCTTAACTACTGGGAACGCTTGGAAGCACTTGACTTGTACTCTTTGGAACGCTGGAGGGAGAGATATATCATAATCTACTCTTGGAAAATCTTGGAAGGAATGGTCCCAAATCTGCACACAGAAATCACTCCCTACGAAAGTAAAAGACTGGGCAGGCGATGCAAAATGCCCCCAATAAAAAGTAGGGGTGCCATTGGTACACTAAGGGAAAACGCCATAAGTGTCCGTGGCCCAAGACTGTTCAACAGCCTCCCATCAAGCATTAGGGAAATTGCCAATAAACCCCTGGCTGCCTTCAAGAGAGAGCTGGACAGATACCTAAAGTCAGTGCCGGATCAGCCGGGCTGTAGCTCGTACGTTGGACTGCGTGCGGCCAGCAGTAACAGCCTAGTTGATCAGGCCCTGATCCATCGGGAGGCCTGGTCATGGACCGGGCCGCTGGTGCGTTGATCCCCGGAATAACCTCCAGGTAACCTCCAGGTATGTCAGGTTGAGCGATGGTGACGGAGGTGGTCATGGCAGCAGTGTTTATGGAGGCTGTGATACATGTAAGGTTGAGTGATGGTGAGAGAGGTGGTCATGGCAGCAGTGTTTATGGAGGCTGTGATACATGTAAGGTTGAGTGATGGTGAGAGAGGTGGTCATGGCAGCAGTGTTTATGGAGGCTGTGATACATGTAAGGTTGAGTGATGGTGAGAGAGGTGGTCAAGGCAGCAGTGTTTATGGAGGTTGTGATACATGTAAGGTTGAGTGATGGTGAGAGAGGTGGTCAAGGCAGCAGGGCTTAAGGTTTTGATACATGTAAGGCTGGTTGTAGAGGTAGATATATTAGGGATTGTAGCGGTGATGAGACATGTGAGATTGGATGTAGTGATTGATGTAGTTGAGATTGTAGTGGTGGTTATACATGTGACATTGGTTGAGTTCTTGATGTAGTAGGGATTGTAGTGGTGGTAATACATGGGACAGTGGTTGTAGTGACTGATGTAGTAGAGATTGTAGTGGTGGTGATACATGTGACAGTGATAGTGACTGATGTTTTAGAGACTGTAGTGGTGGTGATACATGTGACAGTGGTTGTAGTTATTGATGTAGTAGGGATTGTAGCGCTGGTGATATATGTGACAGTGGTTGTAGCGACTGATATAGGAGAGATTGTAGTGGCGGTCATACAAGTGACAGGGGTTATAGTGACTGATGTAGTAGAGATTGTAGTGGCTGTGATGCATGTGACAGTGGTTGTAGTGACTGATGTAGTAGAGATTGTAGTGGTGGTGATACATATGACAGAGATTGTTACTGATGTAGTAGAGATTGTAGTAGTAGTGATACATTTGACAGTGGTTGAAGTGACTGACGTAGTAGGGATTACCACGACAACGACCAGTCGTGCGGCACTGGTCGTTGTAGTGGTAATGATACACAGTGGTAAACTTACCCTGATACAGTATAACTGTCCTGCGGCACTGGTCGTTGCACATCGTCAACACGTCATAGTTTTGTTTTTGCTGTCACATCCTCTGGTTGCCAGGGAGCTAACCATAAAAACCACACAGAGAAAAGTGTAGAGTATGGAGGCAAAGCTGGTAAGACTCCAGTGCTGTCTAAAAGGTTATTAGAATAGCGTGAATATTAGAAAGGTGGGTGGAGTTTAGATAGAAGGCGTTAAGCATCTTACTCGTTCTCAGACATCTGTGGTAAATTTTCTTTCATCTTGCACTCTTTGAAGTTAAAAATCAAAAGGTGAGAACTTAGATTACACAATAAGAAATGCTGCTTTTAAGAATACGAAATGAAATGTCACAACTACAAATATCTTTAAGCAAATTTTTTTCGATATGTATACACACACACGCACACACACACACACACACACACACACACACACACACACACACACACCCACACACACACACACGCACACATATTTATATATATATATATATATATATATATATATATATATATATATATATATATATATATATATATATATATATATATATATATATATATATATATATATATATATATATATATATATATATAAATGTATACAAACACTGATCTCTGGCTAAAGGAGACTCGAACATACGAACCTTGGAACAAGGTACGCAGTGCCTTATCATTCTCACCACACTGGACCAATACCTTGGCGTCCAGATTCAGACCCAGCCATGTGGTTTCCTGTCAGAGAAAAGCATGTGTCCTTTTGATCAACTGCCACTATATGTCAAAAGAAAAATTATTCCGAATCGTACCCAGAATCTTGACGCTATTGCCAGTCAGGTCAGGACAAGCTGGACAGGCAGTGTCTTCATATCAAGAATTCCTTGTTTTAATCTATTCACGACAATGGTGAGCCGAAGTTGAGAAAGTGGCTCCTGTACAGCCCATCAGAAGGTGCTCTTTATTGTTTTTATTGTACTCTGATGTCCAGCGGATGTGACAGATTTTCCAGTACGGATGGCTTTAATGACTCGAAAAAAGCAGAGGAAAAAATGAAAATTCATGAAAAAAGTCAAGGTCACCGAAATTCTGTGCTAAACTTTAATGTTCGATGCAATGACTCCTCTCATGTTGATAGTCAGTTGGAGAAACAAGTACATGAAAACAAGAAATATTGGTCTGAAGTATTGCGCCGTGTTGTGGCAGTGACAGTGTTTTTAGCTGAGAGACCTGGCATTTAGGGGTAGTGAAGAGATCATAAGATCCAAGCATAATGGGAACTTTTTAGGAATCATGGAACTTATTGCACAATTTGATCCATTTCTGATGGGACACCTTAAAGAATCTGGCAATCCTGGAAGAAATTGTTCTGTTGATGGCGGAATATGTTAGGAATTATATTGTGACAGAGCTTAAAACTGCAAAGTACTTCTCAGTTTCAGTTGATTCAACACCAGACATGGCTCATGTTGACCAGCTAACAGTGATTGTGCTATATATCGTTTCTAGAAAGCCGATAGAAATTTTTTTTAACTTTCCTGAAGTGCTGTCTGCATCTCTGCTAGAATTTCTAGAAAAAGAAGGTATTAATTTTGAAGACTGCAGAAGGCAGTCCTACAACAATACCATTAATATGTCCGGTTACTACACAGGAACGCAGACCAGACTTAAAAATAAAAACTCAGTAGCAGTTTTTATTCCCTGTGCTGCACACTCACTGAATCTTGTAGGACAGGCTGCTGCCTCTTGCTGCGTGGAAGCTGTAAGTTATTTTGGCTTTATACAGAGCTTATACAATTTTTTTTCTGCGTCAACACGCAGATTGGCAAATCTAATGAAGTTTTTGGAAGGAAAGAAAAGAGCACTAACTGTAAAGTCTCTTTCAGGCACTCGTTGGTCAGCAAGAGTTGATGTTACTGAAGACCTTGTACATGGATATAACTCTATTCAAAATGCCCTCGGAGATATTGAAAGTGACTTGGAACAAACACCCGAAGCAAGACATGAAGGCATTGGGAGGCAAAATAGATTGTCTTGAAACTGCTCTGATGGCTAAAATCTGAAACATAATCTTTATACGGTTCAACAGTACAAGCAAAGCGTTCGAAGGTGTTGATGTTGACCTGAAAAAGGTGGTGAATTTAAATGTTTCTCTGGAAAGGTTTCTGAAATCAATTCGAGATAGGTATAAAGAGCTGGAACTGGATGCTAAGAACATCTATCTGTGGCAACACAGACTATAAATCAACTACAAGCAGGCAAGGAAAGAGAAACAAGCAATATGAAGCAAAGCCAACATCAGTCTCAGAGGACGTTCTTTTGTCTCTCAGAGAAAATTTAAGATGTGAAATTTTCAATGTCATTTTTAGATCAGTTGTGTGTTGACTTACAACAACTCAGGGTAGCATACCAAGCAGTGTATGACAGGTTCTATGTAATAGTCAACTTATGCAGTCTACCTGATGTAGAGATAAAAAATGAGGCTAAGAAACTTATCAGTGTTTTCCCTCAAGACTTCAGTAGTATGTTTGTTGAGGAAATTGTGCAGCTTGCAGCCTTTGCCAAGATCAGGTCATGTCTCATTCCATCTCAACAGGCAGTTTTACTACATGATGAAGGGGTTGCTGATACCTTTCCAGGTGTTAATGTAGCATAATGGTCACTAGTTGTTCGGAAGAAAGGACATTCAGCAAATTGGCACTGATAAAGAATTATCTGAGAACGACAATGACCCATGTAAGTATAAGTGCTGTGTGCCTACTGGATGTTGAGAGCAGTGTCCTCAAGAAGATACAGTTTGATGAGTTAAAGATTTGGCAGATGCTAAGTGCAGAAAGAAACAATTTATATAGATGTAAATGTGATATATGGTTTGCTAATTCCAGTTACTTATGTAATGCTTCATTTGTAAATTTGGTGATTTGCTGCAGACTGGAAAGATTATGCAAGAAATTTACTTCAAAAGTGTATTATGTATGTTTTTATGTATTAGAGTAAATATGTATGTAAAGTGTAAATATGTATTGATTTATTTTATTTATTGTGAATAAAATAACATTTTATACAGCAGTATGTTAATAAAAAAAACTTTGCAGTGATGTCCGCAATTTAAAAAATAATATCACCACAACTTATCTGAAAACCAGTAATTTATATCACTACTAGAAAGTCAGTTGATTTATTCAATAAGTCATACTAAATTATTTGAGAGAATTTAAAAAAAAAAATATTATGATCAAATTAAATTCAATATTTTTTTTTATAATTTGGTAGATTAAACTAAACTATGTGTGGTTAAGTTTTCTAGAAAATTTCAATTTTTAGACTTGTGTTATCGTAGCCAGGAAACATATACTTTTTATTCTTGTTATATTGTATAAATTCCCTATGAAATTATTATGCAAATGTTTTTCTCATGCATAATTTTTTTCATTGGTACCAATTTTTTTTTTATCGTTATAAATTTCTATCTTTTTTTTTCATAAGCTGCCCCTCTCCTAATAGCCTATCTTGACTGTTATAAGCTGGACCTCTACTAATAGTGTTTCTTGACCGTTATAAGCAGGACCTCTCCTAATAGTGTTTCTTGGCCGTTATAGTCTGGACATTTCCTAATAGCCTTTCTTGACTGTTATAAGCTAGGCCTCTACTAATAGCCTTTCTTGGGAATTATAAGTTGGACCTCTCCTAATAGCCTTTCCCGACAGTTATAAGCTGGACCTTTACTAATAGTCTTTCTTGGGTATAATAACCTGTACCTCTCCTAATAGCCTTTTTTGACCATTATAAGCTGGACCTCTCCTAATAGCCTTTCTTGACCGTTAAAAGCTAGACCTCTCCTAATAGCCTTTCTGTACCGTTTTAAGCTGCACATCTCCAAATAGCCTTGACCGTCATAAGCTGGACCTCTCCTAATAGCCTTTCTTGACCATTGTAAGCTAGATCTTTCCTAATAGCCTTTCTTGACCGTTATAAGCTGGACCTCTCCTAATAGCCTTTCTTGACCGTTATAAGCAGGACCTCTCCTAATGACCTTTCTTGACCGTTATAAGCTGGACCTCTCCTAATAGCCTTTCTTGACTATTATAAGCTAGACCTCTCTTAATAGCCTTTCTTGACCGTTATAAGCTGGTCCTTTCCTAATAGCCTTTCTTGACCGTTATAAGCTAGACCTTTCCTAATAGCCTTTCTTGACCGTTTTAAGCTGGACCTCTCCTAATAGCCTTTCTTGACCGTTATAAGCTAGACATTTCCTAATAGACTTTCTTCACCGTTATAAGCACCTTTCCTAATAATCTTTCTTGACCGTTATAAGCTAGACCTTTCCTAATAGCCTTTCTTGACCGTTATAAGCTAGACCTTTCCTAATAGCCTTTCTTGACCATTATAAGCTAGACCTTTCCTAATAGTCTTTCTTGACCGTTAGAAGCTATACCTTTCCTAATAGTCTTTCTTGACCATTATAAGCTAGACCTTTCCTAATAGCCTTTCTTGACCATTGTAAGCTAGACCTTTCCTAATAGCCTTTCTTGACCGTTATAAGCTAGACCTTTCCTAATAGTCTTTATTTACTGTTATTAGCTAGACCTTTCCTAATAGTCTTTCTTGGTCATTATAAGCTGGACCTCTCCTAATAGCTCTTCTTGACCGTTATAAGCTAGACCTTTCCTAATAGCCTTTCTTGAGAGTTATAAACAAGAACTTTACTAATATTCTTTCTTGACCGTTGTAAGCTGGACCTCTCCTAATAGCCTCTCTTGACCGTTACAATCTAGACCTTTCCTAATAATCGTTCTTGGTCGTTATAAGCTAGAACTTTTCTAATATCCTTTCTTGACCGTTATAAGCTGGACCTCTCCTAATAGTCTTTCTTGGTCGTTATAAGCTGGACCTCTCCTAATAGTTTTTCTTGACCATTATAAGCTGGACCTCTCTTAATAGTCTTTCTTGAAAATTATAAGTTGGACCTCTCTTAATAATCGTTTTTGGTCATTATAAGCTGGACGTCTCCTAATAGTCTTTCTTGGTCGTTATAAGTGCTAGACCTTTCCTAATAGTCTTTCTTGACCGTTATAAGCTGAACCTCTCGTAATAGCCTTTCTTGACCGTTATAAGCTAGACATTTCCTAATAGCCTTTCTTGATCGTTATAAGCTAAACCTTTCCTAATAGCCTTTCTTGACCGTTATAAGCTAGACCTTTCCCAATACTCTTTCATGACCTTTATAAGCTAGACCTTTCTTAATAGTCTTTCTTGGTCGTTATAAGCTGGACCTCTCCTAATAGCCTTTCTTGACCGTTATAAGCTAGAACTTAACTAATAGTCTTTCTTGATCGTTATAAGCTGGACCTCTCTTAACAGTCTTTCTTGGTTGTTATAAGCTGGACCTTTCCTAATAGTCTTTCTTGATCGTTATGAGCTGGACCTCTCTTGATAGCCTTTCTTGACCGTTATAAGCTGGTCCTCTCCTAACAGTCTTTCTTGACCGTTATAAGCTAGACCTTTCCTAATAGCCTTTCTTGACCGTTATAAGCACCTTTCCTAATAATCTTTCTTGACCATTATAAGCTATACCTTTCCTAATAGTCTTTCGTGACCATTATAAGCTAGACCTTTCCTAATAGCCTTTCTTGACCATTATAAGCTAGAACTTTCCTAATAGCCTTTCTTGACCGTTATAAGCACCTTTCCTAATAATCTTTCTTGACCATTATAAGCTAGACCTTTCCTAATAGCCTTTCTTGACCATTATAAGCTAGACCTTTCCTAATAGTCTTTCTTGACCGTTATAAGCTATACCTTTCCTAATAGTCTTTCTTGACCATTATAAGCTAGACCTTTCCTAATAGTCTTTCGTGACCATTATAAGCTATACCTTTCCTAATAGTCTTTCTTGACCATTATAAGCTAGACCTTTCCTAATAGCCTTTCTTGACTGTTATAAGCTAGACCTTTCCTAATAGCCTTTCTTGACCGTTATAAGCTAGACCTTTCCTAATAGTCTTTCATAACCGTTATAAGCTAGACCTTTCTTAATAGTCTTTCTTGGTAGTTATAAGCTGGACCTCTCCTAATAGCCTTTCTTGGCCGTTATAGGCTAGACCTTTCCTAATAGCCTTTCTTGACCGTTATAAGCTAGAACTTTACAAATAGTCTTTCTTGGTCATTATAAGCTGGACCTCTCCTAATAGCCCTTCTTGACCGTTATAAGCTAGACCTTTCCTAATAGTCTTTCTTGACCGATATAAGCTGGACCTCTCTTAATAGTCTTTCTTGGTTGTTATAAGCTGGACCTCTCCTAATAGTCTTTCTTGGTCGTTATAAGCTGGACCTCTCCTAATAGTCTTTGTTGGTCGTTATAAGCTGGACCTCTCCTAATAGTCTTTCTTGGCTGTTATAAGCTGGACCTCTCTTAATAGTCTTTCTTGGTCGTTATAAGCTGTAACTCTCCTAATAGTCTTTCTTGGTCTTTATAAGCTGGACCTCTCTTAAAAGTCTTTCTTTGTCGTTATAAGCTGGACCTCTCCTAATAGTCTTTCTTGGTCGTTATAAGCTGGACCTCTCCTGATAGTCTTTGTTGGTCAATATAATCTGGACATCTCCTGATAGTTTTTGTTGGTCGTTATAAGGTGGACCTCTCCTGATAGTCTTTTTTGGTCGTTATAATCTGGACCACTCCTGGTAGTCTTTGTTGGTCGTAATAAGCTGGACCTCTCCTTTGTAGATGAATTGTTCAAAGAACCAACACGTTCTTAAATTAGACACATGTGCAACTCTTGGGTTTCTTTTTTGAGGAAAAGATTCGCCACACAGTGGCTTCATCAGTCCATACAAAGGATAAACTTTAAGAACAGTAGGAGAATGAGGTAATCAGTCCCTCAACCTTGAGACGATGTGGTCAGTCCATCAATCTTGAATATAATACGGCATAAGTGTGGAGAATGAGCTTATAAACCGTAGGCAGGAGAGGTCCAGCAGTCGTAGGTGGTGTCACATTTGTACAATGTTGAAGTAGGTCGTGCCCAAGGGTTAGGCAAGCGAAGAATTCCCAAGTATTAAGATCCCGAGAAGTTGCAGTGTCTGACAGGATTGTAGATGAATGGGTCAGAGAACCGACACGTTGTTAAATTAGACAACAAATTTGCAACTTCTCCACACATATGAAGTATTCTATGCAAGATTGATGGATTGACCACAACGACTCAAGGTTGAGGGACTGATTACCTCATTCTCCTCCTGTTCTTCAAGTTTATCCTTTGTATGGACTGATGAAGCCACTGTGTGGCGAAACGTTTCCTAAATAAAGATACCAAAGAGTTGCACATGTGCCTAATTTAACACTGAACCTCTCCTAATTCTCTTTCTTGGTCGTAATAAGCTGTACCTCTCCTAACAGTCTTTCTTGGTCGTAATAAGCTGTACCTCTCCTAATAGTGTTTCATGGTCGTAATAAGCTGTAACTCTCCTAATAGTGTTTCTTGGTCGTAATAAGCTGTACCTCTACTAATAGTCTTTCTTAATCGTAATAAGCTGTACCTCTCCTAACAGTCTTTCTTGGTCGTAATAAGCTGTACCTCTCCTAATAGTGTTTCATGGTCGTAATAACCTGTAACTCTCCTAATAGTGTTTCTTGGTCGTAATAAGCTGTACCTCACCTAATAGTCTTTCTTGGTCGTAATAAGCTGTACCTCCCCTAAAAGTCTTTCTTGGTCGTAATAAGCTGTACCTCTTTTAATAATCTTTCTTGGTCGTAATAAGCTGAACCTCTCCTAATAGTGTTTCTTGGTCGTAATAAGCCGTAACTCTCCTAATAGTGTTTTTGGTCGTAATAAGCTGGAGCACTCCTAATAGTCTTTCTTGGTCGTAATAAGCTGTACCTCTCCTAATAGTCTTTCTTGGTCGTAATAAGCTGTACCTCTCCTAATAGTCTTTCTTGGTCGTAATAAGCTGTAACTCTCCTAATAGTATTTCTTGGTCGCAATAAGCTGTACCTCTCTTATAGTCTTTCTTGGTCGTAATAAGCTGTACCTCTCCTAATAGTGTTTCTTGGTCGTTATAAGCTGTACCTCTCCTAATAGTGTTTCTTGGTCGTAATAAGCTTTACCTCTTCTAATAGTGTTTCTTGGTCTTAATAAGCTGTACCTCTCTTAATAGTGTTTCTTGGTCGTAATAAGATGTACCTCTCCTAATATTCTTTCTTGTTCGTAATAAGCTGTACCTCTCCTAATAGTGTTTATTGGTCGTAATAAGCTGTACCTCTCCTAATAGTGTTTCTTGGTCGTACAAAGCTGTACCTCTCCTAATAGTGTTTCTTGGTCGTTATAAGCTGTACCTCTCCTAATAGTCTTTCTTGGTCATAATAAGCTGTACCTCTCCTAATAGTGTTTCTTGGTCGTTATAAGCTGTACCTCTCCTAATAGTGTTTCTTGGTCGTAATAAGCTGTACTTCTCCTAATAGTGTTTCTTGGTCTTAATAAGCTGTACCTCTCTTAATAGTGTTTGTTGGTCGTAATAAGCTGTACCTCTCCTAATAGTCTTTCTTGTTCGTAATAAGTTGTACCTCTCCTAATAGTGTTTCTTGGTCGTAATAAGCTTCACCTCTTATAATAGTGTTTCTTTGTCGTACTAAGCTGTACCTCTCCTAATAGTGTTTCTTGGTCGTTATAAGCTGTACCTTTCCTAATAGTGTTTCTTGGTCGTAATAAGCTGTAACTCTCCTAATAGTCTTTCTTGGTCGTAATAAGCTGTTCCTCTCCTAATAGTCTTTCTTGGTCGTAATAAGCTGTACTTCTCCTAATAGTGTTTTTGGTCGTAATAAGCTGTACCTCTCCTAATAGAGTTTCTTGGTCGTTATAAGCTGTACCTCTCCTAATAGTGTTTCTTGGTCCTAATAAGCTGTACCTCTCCTAATAGTGTTTCTTGGTCTTAATAAGCTGTACCTCTCTTAATAGTATTTCTTGGTCGTAATAAGCTGTACCTCTCCTAATAGTCTTTCTTGTTCGTAAAAAGCTGTACCTCTCCTAATAGTCTTTCTTGGTCTTAATAAGCTGTACCTCTCTTAATAGTATTTCTTGGTCATAATAAGCTGTACCTCTCCTAATAGTCTTTCTTGTTCGTAATAAGCTGTACCTCTCCTAATTGTGTTTCTTGGTGGTAATAAGCAGTACCTCTCCTAATAGTATTTCTTGGTCGTAATAAGCTGTACCTCTCCTAATAGTGTTTCTTGGTCGTTATAAGCTGTACCTCTCCTAATAGTGTTTCTTGGTCGTAATAAGCTGGACCTCTCCTAATAGTGTTTCTTGGTTGTAATAAACTGGACCTTTCCTAATAGTGTTTCTTGGTCGTAATAAGCTGTACATCTCCTAACAGTATTTTTTTTCGTAATAAGCTGTACCTCTCCTAATAGTCTTTCTTGGTCGTAATAAGCTGGACCTCTCCTAATAGTTTTTCTTGGTCGTAATAAGGTTGACCTCTCCTAATAGTGTTTCTTGGCCGTAATAAGCTGTACTTCTCCTAATAGTGTTTCCTGGTCGTAATAAGCTGGACCTCTCCTAATAGTGTTTCTTGGTCGTAATAAACTGGACCTCTCCTAATAGTGTTTCTTGGTCGTAATAAGCTGTACCTCTCCTAATAGTGTTCCTCGGTCGTAATAAGCTGGACCTCTCCTAATAGTGTTTCTTGGTCGTAATAAGCTGTACCTCTCCTAATACTGATTCTTGGTCGTAATAAGCTGGACCACTCCTAATAGTGTTTCTTGATTGTAATAAACTGGACCACTCCTAAAGTGTTTCTTGGTCGTAATAAGCTGGACCTCTCCTAATAGTGTCCTTATCGTAATAAGCTGTACCTCTCCTAATAGTGTTTCATGATCGTAATAAGCTGTACCTCTCCTAACAGTCTTTCTTGGTCATCATACGCTGTACGTCTCCTAATAGTCTTTCTTGGTCGTAATAAGCTGGACCTCTCCTAATAGTGTTTCTTGGTCGTAATAAGCTGTACCTCTCCTAATACTGATTCTTGGTCGTAATAAGCTGGACCACTCCTAATAGTGTTTCTTGGTTGTAATAAACTGGACCACTCCTAAAGTGTTCCTTGGTCGTAATAAGCTGGACCTCTCCTAATAGTGTCCTTATCGTAATAAGCTGTACCTCTCCTAATAGTGTTTCATGATCGTAATAAGCTGTACCTCTCCTAACAGTCTTTCTTGGTCACCATACGCTGTACGTCTCCTAATAGTCTTTCTTGGTCGTAATAAGCTGGACCTCTCCTAATAGTGTTTCTTGGTCGTAATAAGCTGTACCTCTCCTAATAGTCTTTCTTGACCGTTATAAGCTGGACCTCTCCTAATAGTCTTTCTTGACCGTTATAAGCTGGACCTCTCCTAATAATGTTTCTTGGTCGTAATAAGCTGTACCTCTCCTAATAGTCTTTCTTGACCGTTATAAGCTGGACCTCTCCTAATAGTGTTTCTTGGTCGTAATAAGCTGGACCACTCCTAATAGTGTTTCTTGGTCGTAATAAGCTGGAGCACTCCTAACAGTCTTTCTTGGTCGTAATAAGCTGTACCTCTCCTAATAGTCTTTCTTCATCGTAATAAGCTGTACCTCTCCTAATAGTCTTTCTTGGTCGTAATAAGCTGTAACTCTCCTAATAGTGTTTCTTGGTCGCAATAAGCTGAACCTCTCTTGTAGTCTTTCTTGGCCGTAATAAGCTGTACCTCTCCTAACAGTGTTTCTTGGTCGTAATATGGTGTACCTCTCCTAATACTGTTTCTTTGTCGTAATAAGCTGTACCTCTCCTAATAGTCTTTCATGTTCGTAATAAGCTGTACCTCTCCTAATAGTGTTTTTGGTCGTAATAAGCTGTACCTCTCCTAATAGTGTTTCTTGTTCGTACTAAGCTGTACCTCTCCTAATAGTGTTTCTTGGTCGTTATAAGCTGTTCCTCTCCTAATAGTGTTTCTTGGTCATTATAAGCTGTACCTCTACTAATAGTGTTTCTTGGTCGTAATAAGCTGTACCTCTCCTAATAGTGTTTCTTGGTCGTTATAAGCTGTACCTCTCCTAATAGTGTTTCTTGGTCGTAATAAGCTGTACCTCTCCTAATAGTGTTTCTTGGTCTTAATAAGCTGTACCTCTCTTAATAGTGTTTCTTGGTCGTAATAAGCTGTACCTCTCCTAATAGTCTTTCTTGTTTGTAATAAGGTGTACCTCTCCTAATAGTGTTTCATGGTCGTAATAAGCTGTACCTCTCCTAATAGTGTTTCTTGGTCGTTATAAGCTGTACCTATCCTAATAGTGTTTCTTGGTCGTAATAAGCTGGACCTCTCCTAATAGTGTTTCTTGGTTGTAATAAACTGGACCTTTCCTTATAGTGTTTCTTGGTCGTAATAAGCTGTACCTCTCCTAATAGTATTTCTTGGTCGTAATAAGCTGTACCTCTCCTAATAGTCTTTCTTGGTCGTAATAAGCTGGACCTCTCCTAATAGTTTTTCTTGGTCGTAATAAGCTGTAACTCTCCTAATAGTGTTTCTTGGTCGCAATAAGCTGAACCTCTCTTGTAGTCTTTCTTGGCCGTAATAAGCTGTACCTCTCCTAACAGTGTTTCTTGGTCGTAATATGGTGTACCTCTCCTAATACTGTTTCTTTGTCGTAATAAGCTGTACCTCTCCTAATAGTCTTTCATGTTCGTAATAAGCTGTACCTCTCCTAATAGTGTTTTTGGTCGTAATAAGCTGTACCTCTCCTAATAGTGTTTCTTGTTCGTACTAAGCTGTACCTCTCCTAATAGTGTTTCTTGGTCGTTATAAGCTGTTCCTCTCCTAATAGTGTTTCTTGGTCATTATAAGCTGTACCTCTACTAATAGTGTTTCTTGGTCGTAATAAGCTGTACCTCTCCTAATAGTGTTTCTTGGTCGTTATAAGCTGTACCTCTCCTAATAGTGTTTCTTGGTCGTAATAAGCTGTACCTCTCCTAATAGTGTTTCTTGGTCTTAATAAGCTGTACCTCTCTTAATAGTGTTTCTTGGTCGTAATAAGCTGTACCTCTCCTAATAGTCTTTCTTGTTTGTAATAAGGTGTACCTCTCCTAATAGTGTTTCATGGTCGTAATAAGCTGTACCTCTCCTAATAGTGTTTCTTGGTCGTTATAAGCTGTACCTCTCCTAATAGTGTTTCTTGGTCGTAATAAGCTGGACCTCTCCTAATAGTGTTTCTTGGTTGTAATAAACTGGACCTTTCCTTATAGTGTTTCTTGGTCGTAATAAGCAGTACCTCTCCTAATAGTATTTCTTGGTCGTAATAAGCTGTACCTCTCCTAATAGTCTTTCTTGGTCGTAATAAGCTGGACCTCTCCTAATAGTTTTTCTTGGTCGTAATAAGGTTGACCTCTCCTAATAGTCTTTCTTGGCCGTAATAAGCTGTACCTCTCCTAATAGTGTTTCCTGGTCGTAATAAGCTGGACCTCTCCTAACAGTGTTTCTTGGTCGTAATAAACTGGACCTCTCCTAATAGTGTTTCTTGGTCGTAATAAGCTGTACCTCTCCTAATAGTGTTCCTTGGTCGTAATAAGCTGGACCTCTCCTAATAGTGTTTCTTGGTCGTAATAATCTGTACCTCTCCTAATAGTGTTTCTTGGTCGTAACAAGCTGGACCTCTCCTAATAGTGTTTCTTGGTAGTAATAAGCTGGACCTCTCCTAAAAGTGTTTCTTGGTCGTAAAAAGCTGGACCTCTCCTAATAGTGTCTTTGTCGTAATAAGCTGTACCTCTCCTAATAGTGTTTCTTGATCGTAATAAGCTCTACCTCTCCTAATAGTCTTTCTTGGTCATTATACGCTGTACGTCTCCTAATAGTGTTCCTTGTTCGTAATAAGCTGGACCTCTCCTAATAGTGTTTCTTGGTCGTAATAAGCTGTACCTCTCCTAATAGTCTTTCTTGACAGTTATCAGCTGGACCTCTCCTAATAGTCTTTCTTGGTCGTAATAAGCTGTACCTCTCCTAATAGTCTTTCTTGACCGTTTTAAGCTGGACCTCTCCTAATAGTGTTTCTTGGTCGTAATAAGCTGGATCTCTCCTAATAGTGGTTCTTGGTCGTAATAAGCTGTACCTCTCCTAATAGTCTTTCCTGGTCGTAATAAGCTGTTCCTCTCCTAATAGTCTTTCTTGGTCGTAATAAGCTATATCTTTCCTAATAGTCTTTCTTGGTCGTAATAAGCTGGAACTCTCCTAATAGTCTTTCTTTGTCGTAATAAGCTGTACCTCTCCTAATAGTCTTTCTTGGTCGTAATTAGATGAACCTCTCCTAACAGTGTTTCTTGGTCGTAATAAGCTGTAACTCTCCTAATAGTGTTTTTGGTCGTAATAAGCTGGAACGCTCCTAATAATCTTTCTTGGTCGTAACAAGCTGTACCTCTCCTAATAGTCTTTCTTCGTCGTAATAAGCTGTACCTCTCCTAATAGTCTTTCTTGGTCGTAATAAGCTGTAACTCTCCTAATAGTCTTTCTTGGTCGCAATAAGCTGTACCTCTCTTATAGTCTTTCTTGGTCGTAATAAGCTGTACCTCTCCTAACAGTGTTTCTTGGTCGTTATAAGCTGTACCTCTCCTAATAGTATTTCTTGGTCGTAATAAGATGTACCTCTCTTAATAGTGTTTCTTGGTCTTAATAAGCTGTACCTCTCTTAATAGTGTTTCTTGGTCGTAATAAGCTGTACCTCTCCTAATAGTCTTTCTTCACCGTTATATGCTGGACCTCTCCTAATAGTGTTTCTTGGTCGTAATAAGCTGGACCTCTCCTAATAGTGTTTCTTGGTCGTAATAAGCTGTACCTCTCCTAATAGTGTTTCTTGGTCGGACTAAGCTGTACCTCTCCTAATAGTGTTTCTTGGTCGTTATAAGCTGTACCTCTCCTAATAGTGTTTCTTGGTCGTTATAAGCTGTACCTCTCCTAATAGTGTTTCTTGGTCATAATAAGCTGTACCTCTCCTAATAGTGTTTCTTGGTCGTTATAAGCTGTACCTCTCCTAATAGTGTTTCTTGGTCGTAATAAGCTGTACCTCTCCTAATAGTGTTTCCTTGGTCTTAATAAGCTGTACCTCTCTTAATAGTGTTTCTTGGTCGTAATAAGCTGTACCTTTTATAATAGTGTTTCTTTGTCGTACTAAGCTGTACCTCTCCTAATAGTGTTTCTTGGTTGTAATAAGCTGTACCTTTCCTAATAGTGTTTCTTGGTCGTAATAAGCTGTAACTCTCCTAATAGTCTTTCTTGGTCGTAATAAGCTGTACCTCTCCTAATAGTCTTTCTTGGTCGTAATAAGCTGTACTTCTCCTAATAGTGTTTCTTGGTCGTAATAAGCTGTACCTCTCCTAATAGTGTTTCTTGGTCGTTATAAGCTGTACCTCTCCTAATTGTGTTTCTTGGTCGTAATAAGCTGTACCTTTCCTAATAGTGTTTCTTTGACTTAATAAGCTGTACCTCTCTTAATAGTATTTCTTGGTCGTAATAAGCTGTACCTCTCCTAATAGTCTTTCTTGTTCGTAATAAGGTGTACCTCTCCTAATAGTGTTTCTTGGTCTTAATAAGCTGTACCTCTCTTAATAGTGTTTCTTGGTCTTAATAAGCTGTACCTCTCCTAATAGTCTTTCTTGTTCGTAATAATCTGTACCTCTCCTAATAGTGTTTCTTGGTCGTAATAAGCTGTACCTCTCCTAATAGTGTTTCTTGGTCGTAATAACCTGGAGCGCTCCTAATAGTCTTTCTTGGTCGTAACAAGCTGTACCTCTCCTAATAGTCTTTCTTGGTCGTAATAAGCTGTACCTCTCCTAATAGTCTTTCTTGGTCGTAATATGCTGTAACTCTCCTAATAGTCTTTCTTGGTCGCAATAAGCTGTACCTCTCTTATAGTCTTTCTTGGTCGTAATAAGCTGTACCTCTCCTAATAGTGTTTCTAGGTCGTTATAAGCTGTACCTCTCCTAATAGTATTTCTTGGTCGTAATAAGATGTACCTCTCTTAATAGTGTTTCTTGGTCTTAATAAGCTGTACCTCTCTTAATAGTGTTTCTTGGTCGTAATAAGCTGTACCTCTCCTAATAGTCTTTCTTCACCGTTATATGCTGGCCCTCTCCTAATAGTGTTTCTTGGTCGTAATAAGCTGGACCTCTCCTAATAGTGTTTCTTGGTCGTAATAAGCTGTACCTCTCCTAATAGTGTTTCTTGGTCGGACTAAGCTGTACCTCTCCTAATAGTGTTTCTTGGTCGTTATAAGCTGTACCTCTCCTAATAGTGTTTCTTGGTCGTTATAAGCTGTACCTCTCCTAATAGTGTTTCTTGGTCATAATAAGCTGTACCTCTCCTAATAGTGTTTCTTGGTCGTTATAAGCTGTACCTCTCCTAATAGTGTTTCTTGGTCGTAATAAGCTGTACCTCTCCTAATAGTGTTTCCTTGGTCTTAATAAGCTGTACCTCTCTTAATAGTGTTTCTTGGTCGTAATAAGCTGTACCTTTTATAATAGTGTTTCTTTGTCGTACTAAGCTGTACCTCTCCTAATAGTGTTTCTTGGTTGTAATAAGCTGTACCTTTCCTAATAGTGTTTCTTGGTCGTAATAAGCTGTAACTCTCCTAATAGTCTTTCTTGGTCGTAATAAGCTGTACCTCTCCTAATAGTCTTTCTTGGTCGTAATAAGCTGTACTTCTCCTAATAGTGTTTCTTGGTCGTAATAAACTGTACCTCTCCTAATAGTGTTTCTTGGTCGTTATAAGCTGTACCTCTCCTAATAGTGTTTCTTGGTCGTAATAAGCTGTACCTTTCCTAATAGTGTTTCTTGGACTTAATAAGCTGTACCTCTCTTAATAGTATTTCTTGGTCGTAATAAGCTGTACCTCTCCTAATAGTCTTTCTTGTTCGTAATAAGCTCTACCTCTCCTAATAGTGTTTCTTGGTCGTAATAAGCTGTACCTCTCCTAATAGTGTTTCTTGGTCGTTATAAGCTGTACCTCTCCTAATAGTGTTTCTTGGTTGTAATAAGCTGGACCTCTCCTAATAGTGTTTCTTTGTTGTAATAAACTGGATCTTTCCTAATAGTCTTTCTTGGTCGTAATAAGCTGTACTTCTCCTAATAGTGTTTCTTGGTCGTAATAAACTGTACCTCTCCTAATAGTGTTTCTTGGTCGTTATAAGCTGTACCTCTCCTAATAGTGTTTCTTGGTCGTAATAAGCTGTACCTCTCCTAATAGTGTTTCTTGGACTTAATAAGCTGTACCTCTCTTAATAGTATTTCTTGGTCGTAATAAGCTGTACCTCTCCTAATAGTCTTTCTTGTTCGTAATAAGCTGTACCTCTCCTAATAGTGTTTCTTGGTCGTAATAAGCTGTACCTCTCCTAATAGTGTTTCTTGGTCGTAATAAGCTGTACCTCTCCTAATAGTATTTCTTGGTCGTAATAAACTGTACCTCTCCTAATAGTGTTTCTTGGTCGTAATAAGCTGGACCTCTCCTAATAGTTTTTCTTGGTCGTAATAAGGTTGACCTCTCCTAATAGTGTTTCTTGGCCGTAATAAGCTGTACCTCTCCTAATAGTGTTTCCTGGTCGTAATAAGCTGGACCTCTCCTAATAGTGTTTCTTGGTCGTAATAAACTGGACCTCTCCTAATAGTGTTTCTTGGTCGCAATAAGCTGTACCTCTCGTAATAGTTTTCCTTGGTCGTAATAAGCTGGACCTCTCCTAATAGTGTTTATTGGTTGTAATAAGGTGGACCTCTCCTAAAAGTGTTTCTTGGTCTTAATAAGCTGGACCTCTCCTAATAGTGTCCTTGTCGTAATAAGCTGTACCTCTCCTAATAGTGTTTCTTGATCGTATTAAGCTGTACCTCTCCTAATAGTCTTTCTTGGTCATTATACGCTGTACGTCTCCTAATAGTGTTTCTTGGTCGTAATAAGCTGGACCTCTCCTTATAGTGTTTCTTGGTCGTAATAAGCTGTACCTCTCCTAATAGTCTTTCTTGACCATTATAAGCTGGACCTCTCCTAATAGTCTTTCTTGACCGTTATAAGCTGGACCTCTCCTAATAATGTTTCTTGGTCGTAATAAGCTGTACCTCTCCTAATAGTCTTTCTTGACCGTTATAAGCTGGACCTCTCCTATTAGTGTTTCTTGGTCGTAATAAGCTGGACCTCTCCTAATAGTGTTTCTTGGTCGTAATAAGCTGTACCTCTCCTAATAGTCTTTCTTGGTCGTAATAAGCTGGAACTCTCCTAATAGTCTTTTTTGGTCGTAATAAGCTGGACCTCTCCTAATAGTCTTTCATGGTCGTAATAAGCTGGCACTCTCCTAATAGTGTTTCTTGGTCGTAATAAGCTGTACCTCTCCTAATAGTCTTTCTTGGTCGTAATAAGCTGTACCTCTCCTAATAGTCTTTCTTGGTCGTAATAAGCTGTACCTCTCCTAATAGTCTTTCTTGGTCGTAATAAGCTGGACCTCTCCTAATAGTCTTTCTTGGTCGTAATAAGCTGGCACTCTCCTAATAGTCTTTCTTGGTCGTAATAAGCTGGAACTCTCCTAATAGTCTTTCTTGGTCGTAATAAGCTGGCACTCTCCTAATAGTCTTTCTTGGTCGTAATAAGCTGGCACTCTCCTAATAGTCTTTCTTGGTCGTAATAAGCTGAGCCTCTCCTAATAGTGTTTCTTGGTCGTAATAAGCTGTACCTCTCCTAATAGTCTTTCTTGGTCGTAATAAGCTGTACCTCTCCTAATAGTCTTTCTTGGTCGTAATAAGCTGTACCTCTCCTAATAGTCTTTCTTGGTCGTAATAAGCTGGACCTCTCCTAATAGTCTTTCTTGGTCGTAATAAGCTGGCACTCTCCTAATACTCTTTCTTGGTCGTAATAAGCTGTACCTCTCCTAATAGTCTTTCTTGGTCGTAATAAGCTGTAACTCTCCTAATAGTGTTTCTTGGTCGTAATAAGCTGTAACTCTCCTAATAGTGTTTCTTGGTCGTAATAAGCGGTACCTCTCCTAATAGTGTTTCTTGGTCGTAATAAGCTGTACCTCTCCTAATAGTGTTTCTTGGTCGTAATAAGCTGTAACTCTCCTAATAGTGTTTCTTGGTCGTAATAAGCTGTAACTCTCCTAATAGTGTTTCTTGGTCGTAATAAGCTGTAACTCTCCTAATAGTGTTTCTTGGTCGTAATAAGCTGTACCTCTCCTAATAGTGTTTCTTGGTCGTAATAAGCTGTAACTCTCCTAATAGTGTTTCTTGGTCGTAATAAGCTGGAACTCTCCTAATAGTGTTTCTTGGTCGTAATAAGCTGGAACTCTCCTAATAGGGTTATTTTATACATAAAGAAGATTGAATCAATTTCTTTCTTTAAGTTGAACGGTTTTGATTTCTTCCTTCTATGAATTACACTATTTTAATTTATATGTCTAGTTAGTCGGTCGGTCAGTCGGTCGGTCGGTCGGTCGGTCGGCCAGTCGGCCATTCGGTCGGTCGGTCGGTCGGTCGGTCGGTCGGTCGGTCGGTCGGTCGGTCGGTCGGTCGGTCGGTCGGTCGGTCGGTCGGTCGGTCGGTCGCTCGGTCGCTCGGTCGGCCCATTATCAAATAATAATACAATAAATATGTATAAATATATACAGATGGATAATTATAATGCAGTGTAGATGGAATATATTACAAACTGAAAATTATAGTCAAAGTTATTCTTTAAGTCAATAAAATTGAGAAATATAAAATCAGACGTCTTCTTCGATACGTAACTTATTTTTTCCGAAAACTGCTTTTTATCATTAATTTTGGTTCATTTCTTACTTGTAATTCAGTTTAATTTCTGTGTTCAGGGCCCCCAAACCTAAAGTGCCTGTGCCCCCAAGGTCTAAATTCTGCCCTGACAATACCATAGGAACATACAGGAACAAAACAGGATGTATAGTGAAGATAACTAAACAGAATGCATAAAGGAAGAGAAAAATATAGAATGAAAATTATGGAAATTTTGAATACAGTTTCTCAGAAAATATATAGAAAATAGTAAAACAGTTAAGTACAGAGTTCAGAAACATTAAGTAAATATAAGTGTATAGTAAAGACTTTGAGAGAGTACATACGAAATTGAGTGTAGGACCGGGTTCCCTACCTGCTTGAATGTTTTCTTGCCTGGCAAAAAAAGATTCAGTAATTCTAGGTCTTTCCTAAGAAACATTAGCTGCGAGCAGACTTATGCGCCACTTTACACAAAGAAAATAGAATCCTGATTTTCACAATCCTGTATGTTCATGAATAACGAAATCAAACTTGTGAGCAATGGTCAGGAAAATTGTCTGGGAATGACTTAACACAATAAAGATTAAAACAAACTTTTCAAGAGACAGTATGTACACATTAGATATACAGAGGCACAAGGGTTCCTATGGAGGTGTGTTTTGTCCTAGTGGGTGTACAGGTGGAGTACAGGTGGGTACAGGTGTACAGGTGGAGTGCAGGTGGGTACAGGTGTACAGGTGGAGTACAGGTGGGTACAGGTGTACTGGTGGAATACAGGTGGGTACAGGTGTACAGGTGGAGTACAGGTGGGTATAGGTGTACAGGTGGAGTACAGGTGCGTACAGGTGTACAGGTGGAGTACAGGTGGGTACAGGTGTACAGGTGGAGTACAGGTGGGTACAGGTGTACAGGTGGAGTACAGGTGGGTATAGGTGTACAGGTGGAGTACAGGTGCGTACAGGTGTTCAGGTGGAGTACAGGTAGGTACAGGTGTACAGGTGGAGTACAGGTGCGTACAGGTGAACAGGTGGAGTACAGGTGGGTACAGGTGGAGTACAGGTGGGTATAGGTGTACAGGTGGAGTACATGTGCGTACAGGTGTACAGGTGGAGTACAGGTGGGTACAGGTGTACAGGTGGAGTACAGGTGGGTATAGGTGTACAGGTGGAGTACAGGTGCGTACAGGTGTACAGGTGGAGTACAGGTGGGTACAGGTGTACAGGTGGAGTACAGGTGGGTACAAATGTACAGGTGGAGTACAGGTGGGTGTAGGTGTACAGGTGGAGTACAGGTGCGTACAGGTGTACAGGTGGAGTACAGGTGGGTATAGGTGTACAGGTGGAGTACAGGTGGGTATAGGTGTACAGGTAGAGCACAGGTGCGTACAGGTGTACAGGTGAAGTACAGGTGTGTACAGGTGGAGTACAGGTGGGAATAGGTGTACAGGTGGAGTACAGGTGCGTACAGGTGTACAGGTGGAGTACAGGTGGGTACAGGTGTACAGGTGGAGTACAGGTGGGTACAAATGTACAGGTGGAGTACAGGTGGGTGTAGGTGTACAGGTGGAGTACAGGTGCGTACAGGTGTACAGGTGGAGTACAGGTGGGTACAGATGTACAGGTGGAGTACAGGTGGGTACAAATATACAGGTGGAGTACAGGTGCGTACAGGTGTACAGGTGGAGTACAGGTGGGTACAGGTGTACAGGTGGAGTACAAGTGGGTACAGGTGTACAGGTGGGTACAAATGTACAGGTGGAGTACAGGTGGGTATAGGTGTACAGGTGGAGTACAGGTAAGTACATGTGTACAGGTGGAGAACAGGTGTGTACAGGTGGGGAACAGGTGGGTACAGGTGGGGAACAGGTGGGTATGGTGGAGGTAAACAGAATTACCCAAGCCCATCAATGTTCGATCAGATGCAGCATGTAAATATTATGCTAAACGGACATACTCTGTGGAGCAGACGTAGTCTGTTAAATGTATCGTTAAAATTACTGCTTATAATAATATAATTATTCCTAATACAAAATACAGTACGAAAAACAAATTTAAAATAAAACCACATAATAAATGAAATGCTATTGGACCAAAAACAGTGACCAGAAGTTAACACTTATGTGACCTACTCTTATACAAAATAATTAAATATACAAGAATTATGATAAGATTCCTTGGGGGGGGGGGAATTATATATATATTCCGCCTACATACCCGAATTTACCAGGTCAAAAATAAAATGCTTGAAATAAAAGTTTGGAATTAATTACAACTCAAATAAGCGCAAAACAAACTTTTTACTCACACGAAATTAAGAAGATTATTTAACAGTTAATAAACACTGTAAGACTTAACCGCAATAATTTATATCATCTAATGGGGTTGAAAAGGGGAAGAAATTGTGTTGCTTCAACATGTTGTGGTGGTGACAGTAATGGTTAACTGCTGGTGCTGGTAGTGCTGGTAGTGCTGGTAGTGCTGGTAGTGCTGCTACTGCAGTGTCTGTGTGACTCTGGGTCTCCCAACCGTCTATAGTGTTGTTGTATAAGCAGACAGAACGGCGCGTCTGGCATCAACATTGCAGGAAAGTAAAAACGTCTCTGCAGCTTTTATCAGCGTCTTTTGTCGCAGAGAACCTCCAACTTACACCCATTACCAAGCCTCAAGATCAGCCACATCCATAAATTCAAGTATAAAATTGAGGTTCGTCGGCAGAATAACGAGACTTTGGTAATGGGTTGCGACACTTACTGCCTGAAGGACCCCAAGTTATTAGGATGCCAGACCAACTTTTGGTGCATCACAATTTTTCTAATTAGGTCTAGTATATTGTTTAAGGAGTTGAAAGACAACAATCATCTAGGGTGTTACTACTGACCTGATATATACTTGCGAAATGAAATCCAGTAAACATGTGCATCGATAGTGTAAAAAGCGACAATTGTGAGAGGTTATGCTGTTCTTAAATTTTAGTGTGAAAAAGAAATCTGATAAATGTTTTGCACTCTGGTAGTAGTGCTGGTCTTTCCATTGTGTATCGTTATGATGGCATTATGACTAAATGAAACAGAAAGCCTAGTAAATCACAGGGAAACAAACAAGGCAGCTTTTGGAAATAGCAAGTTATAATAAGTCAGAGAGCACTGTACTCTCATGTGGAAAACACCATGTCAAGATGTCATTGTAATGAATTTAATAATAAAGGGTCTAATAAAAATACAAAATTTATAGAAATTAATAAAAAATACAGTAAATCTGCCATTGTTATTACTTGTAACACTTATTTTAAGTTCTGTTCAAGACTGATCTACAGAACAATAACGAAGCTTTTTTTGAACTAGAGTAATCAATACTAAAATAGCATACCAAGCTCATGAGAACATGTGAAACAGGTTTTAAGCCTGTGATGGACAGGAAGCATTACCGACTTCTGCATTCCCACCCATTAGTTAATAACCACTACTTCTATAATTCTTGGCTTTGGATAGCATCCCCCAATGCATGAATTTTGGAAGTAGCAGTGCTCAACGATGTACGATCTCACACAGAATGATCTTCTGTTCATTGATCACCTCTTCTACAATGATGATTCTAGGTTAACCGCCCCCATCACCTACTTGTCCCGCAGACAACAGACGATTCACACGTAGTGTGCTCAATGATTAAGTCATCCAGCAAGATCTGTGTACCTCACTGTACTTCATACATTCTCTCACATTTACATTTATTTATTCCATATATTTTGCTCGCTGTATTAAAAACATTGTTGCATTCGTAGATATGTTAACTGAATATATAATCACTGGAGAATAAATTTTAATTATTTTTCAAGGTGGGATAATAATACGGGTTCATTCTCATCTCATCTTTATTAAGAAAAACGTAGTTTAAATTTTTATCTCACATAAGTCTACATTTCTGTATTTCATAGTCATACAATATATAATGTTCAACATATATACTTGAAACTTCAATAAATTCAGGAAGGTGACCATTCACACAACTCTCTATTTCTTTCTATGGTTTCTCGTGAATATGAGGGTGATCGTTTCCTAATATTTTATGACTATAACATTAATCTGGTCATCAAAATTTGAAAGGCCTCTCTTGCTGATTTTATCAGATTTTACCTTTATGTGAACCTAAATGCAAATGTTACCACATGTGCGGCAGAAACACGTTCTACTCTCTGGTGAGTCAACAGTGGTGTGAGTGGGATCTCTTTGGCATTATTTGAATTCTTAGTTTTTCCAGAGTATAATTTTGGTTTTAATGCTTAGAGCTCACAATATTATGTGAACCCATCTTTGATTTCAAGAAAGCTTGATATCCATATGAATAACATAAGATAAGATAATATTTCGTTCAGATTTTAAACCCCAGGGGGTTAGCCATCCAGGACATCCAAAGAAAGGCAGTGCGTCATCGAGGGACTGTCCGTCTTATTTCTTCAATTTTGTCCCCCAGATGCGACCCACACCAGTCGACTAACACCCAGGTACCTACTTGCTTACTAGGTGACGGGGTAGCAGGTGCAAGAAAACACGCCCTGTATTTCCACTCTTTCCGGGGATCGAACCACAGACACTCAGCGTGTGAAGAGAGAGCTTTGACTACCAAGCCACGGGCCACCGAATGATAACAACTTGAGTTTACATGTATACGGTCGATATCAGAGTGCAGTAACTTCACGTCACCTGTGTAATGTGCTGCAAGACCTTTGTTCCAAAAGTAAAATAGTTTCTTTGCACTTGAGAATTTGGAAACCAAAATTGAGAGTTTATTTTACTGGCAATTTCTTTTTATTGACTACAAATAAAAATATTTTGACCTAAATTTATCACATCTTTCGTAATGAGATTTTTGGCAACTTTACCAAACTCTTGTTTATCATTATATTTATAGGTATTCTCATATTTCGTAATATTTATCAAAGATTTTAAATAAATAACATTATAAGTAAGCTTGAATTAGAGTTAATGGGGCAATGGGGGTTTGTTCCCTGCTTAGTGTTATTTCTAATGAAATTTTCTCGATACCTACTTTACCTGTTCTCATATACATCATTCACCTGTCTAATCTAGGCTTACTAAACAATTTTTCTGTGGAGTATTACTAGCTTTCATTCTGTTGGTTTTTGCAGGTTTCTTCTGATTTGAGAATGTCTCTGCAATGTGATGATATCATATGTGAAATATTTGAGTGGGAAAGTATGGGAAAAGTTCGTCTGTATATCATGCAACATCAGATTTCACAGGTTTTTATACCAAATAATATCTAGTACCACTTATCCCCTTTGCATGAGATGTTAACTACATCGGTACTTACAAATGCAGTCTTTTCCTCAGACTTTAACTTACATATTTCCTTCTGAGGGAAGGGGTTCTACCACAGCAGTGACAATTAAGAATCTGTGTTCCTACTCTACCCTTCGTTAACTCTCTTTCCACACCTGTCTCCCTTCCATGTTACTAAATTTCAAATGTTCAAAACAAAATTCGTGCGAATGAATGGTATGTAATTCTTTCCCAGATGCGTACAGGAAGTTATCCCAACTGAAATAGGGCAAAGAGACGTATTTAACAAGATCCAGTTTGTAGATCTTTTTCATTTTATAAAGTCACTAGCCAATGCAATAACAATCAGCACATAGGAGAGAGAAGCTTATGATAACTTTTCGCTCCGATTTGGACCATTTACAAGACATTAGCTAATATATCCACATTGATTTTCAAGTACGGCATCAAATAATCACCTAATTGAAATACTTTCAGTACATATTAATAATAATCCTGAGTAATATCAGAACTTTCTTTCCTCTGGTCAGAACTCCCGGGAGAAACTGGTATAGTTACATCTTTAAGTTTAGAAAGTGTATATTTCACAGATTTATATTTACCAGTGTGTTTAGGCGAACTAGACAAGAAACTGCTTAATTCGCCTTGGAATCTACTCTTATCTACCTAAGCATTTAGTGCCTGTCTCGACAGGATGAGAGTAGGGTATGTTTTCTTAGTCATTTTCTTAAGAATAATACCTAAGCCTTTTGAAATGTTTTGACAGACCATCATTATCACATCCTTCCTGTCTTTGTCCTGTAAACTATAATGACTGAAGCAAGTTTAATGTGATCATTATGTGTGTTTTAACTTGAAATCTTCTACCACCTTCCCAAACAACTCACAAGTTTTGTCTTCACAACAAAGTGTGCCTCGTTCTCTGAGTTATAACTAAATAATTATACTGTCTCTTATGATACAATCGCATTTCCTATTCACTCTCCTACTACAACAATTGACAGGATTATCCCCCTTATATATATCTTTGCAACGTTCTTGGTTAATGATGATATAGGAATATGCTATTGCTCTATGCTATGATTCAATTTTTTCCTTTAGGAATAGATCAGATATGCGTATGCATTGATAAGTAAGTTAGGCAACTTTATCCGAAACTTTTCTTCTACACAGCAGGCTTCTTCTGTCGAGAATCAGGCAGCAGACGCAGTGGTGATGTAAAGACGATGTAATTAGTCCATCACCCTCGAAAACGTATTTTAGATGTGGTCAGTCCTCAGCATGGAGGAGAGTTCTGCTCCAGAGTCTGGAACAATGTGAAGCTGAGACATCAAAATGTGTGTCCGTAAATCCTAAGCCTAATTATTCATCTTCCTCAGGAAACACCAGTGTTTTCATGACCACTGAACTGTCTTTGCATTGCTTTAACTCTTTCTGACTAGTTAATCATGTCAAACAGGTGTGTTATGTTTTTATTGCATCTCTGTTATCATCCATGAAATTTTGAACATAACTGTCAAATTATTGCTGAGGATCACAAGTGACACATTAAGAAGCAAGGTGTCATGATACTCTAGATCCATTCTTGAGAAGGTAACATTAGATCCACCACTACCTTTTCTGAGATGATATGTATAATTTATACAGTCATGCAAGCTCATACCTCTCTCTCTCTCTCTCTCTCTCTCTCTCTCTCTC
Source organism: Cherax quadricarinatus (assembly GCF_038502225.1). Lineage (NCBI taxonomy): Eukaryota > Metazoa > Arthropoda > Malacostraca > Decapoda > Parastacidae > Cherax > Cherax quadricarinatus. The sequence goes on from NC_091292.1 coordinate 67,273,311, forward strand.
TCTCTCTCTCTCTCTCTCTCTTTCTCCCTCTCTCCCCCTTTCCCTCTCTCTTATTGACTGTCTGTCTCGTAAAAAGAAGCTGATCAGTGCTGGAACTGGTATGATTTAAATATCCTCATTTTACATTTACTACCTAAGGTATATAACACCAATTCACACGTATTTGGTGACTCTTGTCACTAGCAATAGTTCTCAGAACAGACGAATTGTCATTAATTGCTATTTAAAATGTATTGTCTCCCTCTTGGAATTATCCTCATATGACGCGACTCAACTCTAATAAATTCTAGGCAGAATCTACATATATTCACTCAACTCATAATCCTTCATATTAGCGTTAATATTACACATTCATTATCAAGAATTTCAATGGGACATTTATTACAAATGCACCATCAATTGGTCCCACTTTGTTGTTGCATGTAGTTCTGGCTGAAGGCGAGACAGATATTTTGGCAAAGCATGAGAGGAAACCTTCATTTCATAGATTCTGTGTTCCAAGAAAAAGTCTCAGTATGTATATTAATATCTTTATTTACTACAAGTACATGTACAAGGTATACAGTCCTAGCTGACATCAATGACATACTACTATATAGAAAGCCGCTTGTTATGCTCAGCATTTCGGGCAAATTAGGTCAGTGTCCCAGGATGCGACCCACACCAGTCGACTAACACCCAGGTACCCATTTTACCATTTTACTGATGGGGAACATAGACAACAGGTTTAAAGAAACACGCCCAATGTTTCTATTTTGGCTGGGAATCGAACCAAGGCACTTGCCGTGTGAGGCGAGCGCGTTAGCCACCAGGCCACTAGAGCCCCACTCTGATAAGCAGAAATATTTCTATATCTTTTTGCGCAATTTAGGAATGGTATACTCTCAATGGATATAAACTTCCCCAAACGTTTACTATATAAAATTTAATATTATAGAGTATTTTAACTCAGTTTTAGATGTTTCTTACCTCATGAATGAATGAATGAGGATAATGTGTTGGTCCGGGCACTGATGAATCTGAATGAGCGCGTAAAGGATCAGGTGACACATAACTGATCACATGAAGAAGTCCTAGAGACAGGTGCAAGTGGAGCAGTAAATTTGTTATGTGACCTTGGGTGAGGTAGGTTGCTGACAAATGGTCAGGAAAGCCACTTCTCTTAACGAGTATGTGGGGCTGCCCATTAGGGCACCATCGTCAACAGAATGTATGCAATGACGTTCATTCTTCAGCTCCATCACTCACACGTATCAACAATGTTTCAATAGATGCTGTCAAATACTTAGCACATCTCTTCACTGGTAATGACCCCCTCATGTCTTCTCTCTCTATATCTGGTAATTCAGTATTCATTTTACTTTCCCTGAACAAGATATCTCTGTTCTGTGATGCAAGTCTATTGATTTCCCTCATTAGGTCATCGCAAATTCATGGATCAACATATGTTTGTCTGTGTCGCTTTGTGATGCGCAAGAAGACGTAACAACAGACAGTATAATAATTTTGTTATTTGTCTGGCACATCATACACACACACACACACACACACACATATATATATATATATATATATATATATATATATATATATATATATATATATATATATATATATATATATATATATATATATATATATATGTGTGTGTGCGTGTGTGTGTGTGTGTTTGTGTGTGTGTGTGTGTGTGTGTGTGTGTGTGTGTGTGTGTGTGTGTGTGTGTGTGTGTGTGTGTGTGTGTGTGTGTATGTGTGTACTCACCTATTTGTGGTTGCAGGGGTCGATTCATAGCTCCTAGCCCCACCTCTTCACTGATTGCTTCTGGGTCCTCTCTCTCCCTGCTCCATGAGCTTCATCAAACCTCGTCTTAAAACTATGTATGGTTCCCACCTCCACTATGTCACTTTCTAGGCTATTCCACTGCCTGACCACTCTATGACTAAAGAAATACTTCCTAACATCCCTTTGATTCATCATCAACTTCCAAGTGTGACCTCTTGTTTCTGTGTCCCATCTCTGGAACATCCTGTCTTTGTCCACATTGTCTATTCCGCGCAGTATTTTATATGTCGTTATCATCTCACCCCCCCACACATGACAATCATGTCTCCCCTGACCCTCCTGTCCTCCAGTGCTGTCAGGCCGATTTCCATTAATCTTTCTTCGTAGGACAATTCCCTTAGCTCTGGGACTAGTCTTGTTGCAAACCTTTGCACTTTCTCTAATTTCTTGACGTGCTTGACCAGGTGCGGATTCCAAACTGGTACTGCATACTCCAATATGGGCCTGACGTAAATGGTGTACAGAGTCTTGAACGATTCCTTACTGAGATATCGGAACGCTATTCTTAGGTTTGCCAGACACCCGTACACTGCAGCAATTATCTGATTTATGTGTGCCTAAGGAGATATACTCGGTGTTATACTCACCCGAAGATCTTTTTCCTTGAGTGAGGTTTGCAGTCTTTGGCCACCTAGACTACACTGTATTTGCGGTCTTCTTGACTTTGCATTTGGCAGGGTTAAATTCAAGGAGCCAGTTGCTGGACCAGGCTTGTAGCCTGTCCAGGTCTCTTTGTAATCCTGCCTGATCCTCGACCGATTTGATTCTCCTCATTAACTTCACATCATCTGCAAGTTCACATAGCAGCTTCCTCATCTCCTCCTTGGTTATGTGTACCTCATCGAACACTTGTTGGTGTACCTCCCTGTTCTGATTTCCTGGAGTCCTACCAGTTTTCACTGTAAATACTTCCTTAAATCTCGTGTTGAGCTCCTCACATACCTCTCAGTCGATTCTTGTGAACTCCCCATCATCCTTCCTCAGTCTGATTACCTGGTCCTTGACTATTGTTTTTCTCCTGATGTGGCTATACAACAACTTCGGGTCAGATTTGACTTTCGATGCTATGTCATTTTCATATTGTCGTTGAGCCTCCCTTATCTGTGCATATTCGTTTCTGGCTCTTCGGCTAATCTCTTTATTTTCCTGTGTCCTTTGTCTTCTGTACCTTTTCCATTCTCTAGTACACCTAGTTTTTGCCTCCCTACAGCTTTGCGTGAACCAAGGACTCGTTGTGGTCTTCCGATTATTTCTGCTTCCCTTGGGGACAAACTTCTCCTCTGCCTCCTTGCATTTTGTTGCCACATAGTCCATCATTTCTTGTACTGGTTTTCCTGTCAGTTCTCTCTGCCACTGAACGTCTTGCAGGAAGTTCTTCATGCCTGAATAGTCCCCCCTTTTGTAGTTTGGTTTTTCCCATCCTATTCCTGCTAGTCTCTCCACTTGTAGCTCAACTATGTAGTCAAAGCACAGAACCACATGATCACTAGCTCCTAGGGGTCTTTCATACATGATATCCTCGATGTCCGAACTACTCAAGGTGAATACAAGGTCCAGTCTTGCTGGATCATCCTCACCTTTATCTCTGGTAGTGTCTCTAACATGTTGATGCATGAGGTTTTCCAGTATCACATCCATCATCTTGGCTCTCCATGTTTCAGGACCCCCATGGGCTCCAGGTTTTTCCATAACTAGTAACTTTGCTCCCCCCATGTGAGCTCTTCTGGCCACCTCGGCTAGTGTGTCGACCATGCTCTGTTGCTCTCGTCGTATTCTTCTCTTGGCCTCCTGCAGTTCTGTGGCGGGTTGTACATTACTGCAATTGTCACCTAATGCCAATCAGACTGGATTGCTCCTACTAAGTAGTCCCTTTCGCCAATCCCATCCATTCCATCCATTTTCTCAAATCCCCACTGGTTTTTAAATGAGCAGTGCAACTCCTCCTCCCACTCTCCTCCCTCTGACTTTCCTGAGGATTTGATATCCTGGTGGAAATATCGCATTTGTTATCATCCTGGTGAGTTTTGTTCCTGTGAGTGCTACTAAGTCTGGGGATGTCTCCTCGATTCTTTCATGCCACTCCTCACACTTATTTGTTATTCCATCTGCATTTATATACCACAACTTCAACTTCTTTTCTAAAATTGTGGTCTAGGGGGTACGTTGGGGTTGGGAAAGTGGGAGACCTGATAAGGAACTATGAGTGGTTGCTGTGGGGGTGGAGTTTGTAAGTTTGTTATGAGGTGGGTGGGGGCATTGGATATGGCATGTGCGTTTTGGGTTAGAATGTTTGACTACACTGTGTGTGTGTGTGCGTGTGTGTACTCACCTATTTGTACTCACCTATTTGTGGTTGCAGGGGTCGAGTCTTAGCTCCTGGCCCCGCCTCTTCACCGGTTGCTACTGGGCCCTCTCTCTCCCCGCTCCATGAGTTTTATCAAACCTCATCTTAAAACTGTGTATGGTTCCTGCCTCCACTACGTCATTTTCTAGGCTATTCTACTGCCTTACAACTCTATGACTGAAGAAATACTTCCTACTATCTCTCTGACTCATTTGTGTCTTCAACTTCCAATTGTGGCCTCTTGTTTCTGTGTCCCCTCCCTGGAACATCCTGTCTTTGTCCACCTTATCTATTCCACGCAGTATTTTATATGTCGTTATCATGTCTCCCCTGACCCTCCTGTCCTCCAGTGTCGTCAGGCCGATTTCCCTTAATCTTTCTTCATAGGACATTCCCCTTAGCTCTGGAACTAACCTTGTCGCAAAATTTTGTACTTTCTCTAGTTTCTTGACGTGCTTTATCAAGTGCGGGTTCCAAACAGGTGCTGCATACTCCAGTATGGGCCTGACATACACGGTGTACAGTGTCTTGAATGATTCCTTACTAAGGTATCGGAATGCTGTTCTCAGGTTTGCCAGGCGCCCATATGCTGCAGCAGTTATCTGATTGATGTGTGCTTCCGGAGACATGCTCGGTGTTATACTCACCCCAAGATCTTTCTCCTTGAGTGAGGTTTGCAGTCTTTGGCCACCTAGCCTATACTCTGTCTGTGGTCTTCTGTGCCCTTCCCCTATCTTCATGACTTTGCATTTGGCAGGATTAAATTCGAGAAGCCATTTGCTGGACCAGGTGTCCAGTCTGTCCAGGTCTCTTTGAAGTCCTGCCTGGTCCTCATCAGATTTAATTCTCCTCATTAACTTCACATCATCTGCAAACAGGGACACTTCTGAGTCTAACCCTTCCATCATGTCGTTCACATATACCAAAAATAGCACTGGTGCTAGGACCGACCCCTGTGGGACCCCGCTCGTCACAGGTGCCCACTGTGATACATCATTACGTACCATGACTCGTTGTTGCCTCCCTGTCAGGTATTCTCTGATCCATTGCAGTGCCCTTCCTGTTATATGCGCCTGATGCTCTAGCTTCTGCACTAATCTCTTGTGAGGAACTGTGTCAAAGGCCTTCTTGCAGTCCAAGAAGATGCATTCAACCCACCCCTCTCTCTCGTGTCTTACTTCTGTTATTTTATCATAAAATTCCAGAAGGTTTGTGACACAGGATTTGCCTTCCGTGAATCTGTGCTGGTTGTCATTTATACTCTTGTTCCGTTCCAGGTGCTCCACCACTCTCCTGATAATCTTCTCCATAATTTTGCATACTATACACGTCAATGACACAGGTCTATAGTTTAGTGCCTCTTTTCTGTCTCCTTTTTTAAAAATGGGAACTACATTTGCCGTCTTCCATACCTCAGGTAGTTGCCCAGTTTCCAGGGACGTGTTGAAGATTGTGGTAAGTGGCACGCACAACATATCTGCTCCCTCTCTAAGGACCCATGGGGAGATGTTGTCCAGTCCCATTGCCTTTGAGGTATCGATGTCCCTTAGCAGTTTCTTCACCTCCTCCTCATCTGTATGTATGTCGTCCAACACTTGTTGGTGTATTCCTTGCTGGTGTCCCCATCTGGTCTGTCCCCCCAGAGTCCTTCCTGTCTCTACTGTAAATACTTCCTTAAATCTCGTGTTGAGCTCCTCACATACCTCTTGATCGTTTCTTGTGAGTTCTCCACCTTCTTTCCTCAGCCTTATCACCTGGTCCTTGACTGTTGTCTTCCTCCTAATGTGGCTATACAGCAGTTTCGGGTCAGATTTGACTTTCGATGCTATGTCGTTTTCTTACTGTCGCTGGGCCTCCCTCCTTATCTGTGCATACTCGTTTCTGGCTCTTCTACTAATCTCCTTGTTTTCCTGGGTCCTATGCCTCCTGTACCTTTTCCATTCTCTGTTGCACTTAGTTTTTGCCTCCCTACACCTTCGGGTAAACCAAGGACTCGTTTTGGTCTTCCTATTATTTCTGTTTCCCTTGGGAACAAAACTTTCCTCGGCCTCCTTGCACTTTGTTGCCACATATTCCATCATCTCGTTTACTGATTTTCCTACCATTTCTCTGTCCCACTGAACCTCCTGCAGGAAGTTTCTCATACCTGTGTAGTCCCCTCTTTTATAGTTTGGCCTGTCCCCTTCAGTTCCTGTTACCTTCTCCACTTGTAACTCTACTATATAGTCAAAACTCAGAACCACGTGATCGCTGTGTGTGTGTGTGTGTGTGTGTGTGTGTGTGTGTGTGTGTGTGTGTGTGTGTGTGTGTGTGTGTGTGTGTGTGTGTGTGTGTGTGTGTGTGTGTGTGTGTGTGCTGGCCTCGTGGGAAGCAAGTCAAAATTCACGACACTAAAGTTTAGAGGAAATCTTTCAAATTTTCCATCACTTGAAGAAATAGCTGATGGTAATGAATCTTCAAGTTTGATTCCGAGTGTTTGTGGAGAAATTGTGACTCATTTGGAAATGTTGTCGGCGCCATTTGATAGATATTTTGATGTAGGGAAGCTGGAATCATATGAAGAATGGATTATGAATCCTTGCTCCTTCAATTTGGATAAAATGTCAGATGATGGAGAGCTGAAAGAAGATCTTATAGATCTGCGTTCAAATCGTGCTCTTGAAATGCAATTTGAGAGTAAAACTTTGGAAGAGTATTGGTGCTCGGCTCTGGTTCTATTTCCAAGACTTTGTGAAACTGCACTAACTCTGCTCATTCCATTTGTGACAACTTACTTATGTGAATCAGGATTTAGTACTCTTTTGTCAATTAAAACAAAATCTAGAAATCGTTTGAATGCACAGGCAGACATGCGTGTTGCTATCACCAACAGTTCCCCGTTTTGAAAAACTCTCAAGCAAGAAACAGGAACAAATGAGTCATTGAATTAAAATGGATTCGTAAACTTTTTGGAAGTCAGCCTTTTGATTTTATCTTGTACATATTTAAAGAAAGTAACTATTTTTTGTATGGTATATTCAAACATATGGTATATGCTTGATTTTTTACATATTAAAATAATAAAATTCCTTTCTAAAGGTTTGAAAGCTAGTTCTTGATTTTACTTTTTTTTTTGTATATATTTCCAGCAAGAGTTATTATTTTTGTAAGGTATATTCAAATATCATTCTGTGATATGTTTCTTTTCTGTAAGTCTGGTTTTTGTTCACATATTAAATTAGAAAGTGAAATAAATATCTTCTTTTGATAAAATTTAGTATGACTCCACATCCTTTATCCTTGAACAAAGTTTAAATTGTACGGGGTGCGAGGTTAGAGCAAAAATTTTATAGGGTTGCGGGAGTAAGAAAAGGTTGGGAACCACTGACCTAAACAAATGAACCATACAATCCTACAAACAACAAGAGCCTAGAAAACTCGGTTTGTTTCATGTTGCGAGAACATACGACGGTGTGGTTACGGTGTGGTTACGGTGTGGTTACGGTGTGGTTACGGTGTGGTTACCTCAGAGATAATGAAGGCTCGTACATCATCACTATCTTCTCCTTCATTGTCTTCATCATCTTTGTCTACTTTCTATTATTATTATTATTATTATTATTATTATTATTATTAGTAGTAGTAGTAGTAGTAGTAGTAGTAGTAGTAGTAGTAATAGTACAGTATATGGAAATTATGTTCATTATAACAGGGTTTGTTTGGTAGCCTGTAGAGCGGTGGTTAAGGATATACTTCTTCGGAGGCTTCTTTGTTTATTGATAACTAGTGTTGGGTTACACAGGCTTGTGTGTTGTGCCCATGACCCGGGAGGGCCATGCCCACGAGAGAGAGCTGGGAGTACTTGTGTCTTGATGCCAGGCCGCTGTGTGAGTGAGGGCGAGGCAAGTCTGGGCATACTGAAGTGGCAAGGCCTATAGGTGGCAGCACCAGCATGGCGCGAAATATGAACTAAGCTGGCAGACAGCATGGGCTGTCTGTGCAGACAGTACAGGCTGTCTACATACGCTCGGCCACCTACCGCGCGTCGTCCCGACGCGACAATACTGGTAGTAAAAGAAACTCGGTCTCTCTCTCTCTCGAAGGAAAAGGGCACAGAACACAAAATAAAAACATATATATACATATGGACATGGAAAAAAAAACTTCCTACAGGGAGGGAAGAAAAAAAACATGTGGGGTGTGCTAAACATCGTGGTCAAAGGCAGTGAGCATCGAAGTGCATCACTGCACGCCTTCCTGCGTCTGGACAGATACTGCAACACGGGAGACATCGCTGCGGCTGAGCTGTGACGTAACAGGTACGGTCTCCTCTAGAACGGTGAAGCAGACATCGTAGGAGTCGCTGCAGGTTTTCACTCAACCTGGGGCACGACATGCTGGTGCCCTCGAGTGAGGCGTCGACAAAACTCGGCAACTGGGCAGGACTTCTGGCAAGCGACTCAGGAGGACACTTCTCGACTGGTACTGTCGCTGGGCTATCACTGCCGGCGAGCGTGGAGCGAGTTGTGGAGCGAGTCGTGGCAGAGACGACTGGGCGAAACATCTGGGAGTCGTAACATCATACACCAGACTGCAGTGAGAGAGCTAGCAGTCAAAGTGACATCTTCTTTGTGCAGGCTGCTCACTGAAGCTTGTGACACGAGGCTGACACAGCGCCTGCCAACAGGCCTGGCTGCGGCTTGACGAGTATCATCTCTCGACAGTTGGAGTTATAGCAGAGGTTAGTCTAAGCGTCCCCAGACTTGTTTCTCTACATATAACTGCACTCTGAAGGTCTGGAGGTGAAGTGAAACAAATCTCGATGGGAATCGTAGCAGGTACGATTCTGCAGAACATCACGAGCGACGAGCATAAAAGCTTTCTGTACAAGAGGGCTCATACGCTCAGGGCTGAGTAATCAGCTGTCAAACACACTGGTCACGCGGGTGACAGCACAGTGGTGCAACTCAAGGGTCTGACCACAGACCTCACTGGACACACGGAAAACTTACAAACACACCGTTGTGCATACCGTACAACATGGCTTTACTAGCAAATGATGCTTTTCTGCGCATAAAACTAAGACATACTAAAATGTGAGAACACTGACTGAGAGGAATTAATTAACACTCGACATATATCTTCTCTCAATCTTCTCGACAATACTGAAATAATTACTAGAACACTCGATGTGACATCATGTGATGTCAGGCGTGATGTCGCAAGGTGACGTCAGCAGCAGTGACGTCAACAGACATCTCGAGGTGACGTCAGGCAGACATCGTGAGGTGACGTCAGCAGACATCGTGACGTCATGAAGTCGGGCAGCATCGTGGGTGACGTCAGCAGACATCTCGAGGTGACGTCAGGCAGACATCGTGAGGTGACGTCAACAGACATCGTGACGTCATGAAGTCGGGCAGCATCGTGGGTGACGTCAGCAGACATCTCGAGGTGACGTCAGGCAGACATCGTGAGGTGACGTCAACAGACATCGTGACGTCATGAAGTCGGGCAGCATCGTGGGTGGCGTCGATGTGATGCGGGCAGCAGACCACAGCATGAGGCCTGGGACATCTGGTAACTCACGTGGCTTTGTAGGTCTACGTGACATCGGCCACACCCACGTGACGTCGTAATCCACGTAGCTTCGAGTGGCCTCGGGCACTCGGATACACAGCACTGGCAATGAATTCATACGAAAAACAGCAGAAAACACAGCAGAGGGAGTGAGCAGTGGTGAGTGGTGTATGGTAGACGGGTGAGCGTGAGTAGGGCGAGCATGGGCAAGGTGAGGAACAGCCACTTCCTCTCCTCTCCTCCCCCACCCACAAATACGTAGAGCTCACACTGGACGCAGAAATCACCACAAAACTCACCTCTGGCTTGCTGAAACGGCTGTGCTGAGCTGAATAACAACAGCAACATACAAGTGACGCTGAACACGTGACTTGAGAAACAGCGTGGGACACTGTAGCGTGGAGTCACTGGGACGCCATTACAATTCTCGGAGAATTTCGGCAAATTTCGGCTGGATCCTGCTTGTACCTGTGTCTGGATGCTCAAACGTGCAGACACGACATCAGGATAACTCGTTGAGAGACGGATGCTTCTTGTGTAGGGTGATGAAGTGAAGATGACTTCATACCTCTTCCTCCTTCTCGGGGCAAACACAACTGCTGCGAGTACCGCTGTCACCATTTATAATAAAGCTTGTTTGGTAGCTGTAGCAAGCGGGTGTGAATGATATACTTCTTCGGAGGCTTCTTTCTTTATTGATAAGTAGTGGTGGGTTACACAGGCTTGTGTGTTGTGCCCATGACCCGGGAGGGCCATGCCCACGAGAGAGAGCTGGGAGTACTTGTGTCTTGATGCCAGGCCGCTGTGTGAGTGAGGGCGAGGCAAGTCTGGGCATACTGAAGTGGCAAGGCCTATAGGTGGCAGCACCAGCATGGCGCGAAATATGAACTAAGCTGGCAGACAGCATGGGCTGTCTGTGCAGACAGTACAGGCTGTCTACATCATTGCTCTTCACTGTTTCATTTTACTTAATGTGAAAAAACTTACATAACTGATAATTAATCCTCTTAGGTGGAAAGACGTTATTAATATGATGATAATCTGGTTATTTATTAATAATATGACGGAGTAGCTACACTGAGAGTAAAAGGTAGATGGGATACAAGGAGAATAGAAGCATCAGGGAAGAGAGAGGTGAAGGTTTATAAACTAAAAGAGGAGGCAGTTAGGGTAAGATATAAACAGCTATTGGAGGATAGATGGGCTAATGAGAGCATAGGCAATGGGGTCGAAGAGGTATGGGGTAGGATTAAAAATGTAGTGTTAGAGTGTTCAGCAGAAGTTTGTGGTTACAGGAAAGTGGGTGCAGGAGGGAAGAGGAGCGATTGGTGGAATGATGATGTAAAGAGAGTAGTAAGGGAGAAAAAGTTAGCATATGAGAAGTTTTTACAAAGTAGAAGTGATGCAAGGAGGGAAGAGTATATGGAGAAAAAGAGAGAGGTTAAGAGAGTGGTGAAGCAATGTAAAAAGAGAGCAAATGAGAGAGTGGGTGAGATGTTATCAACAAATTTTGTTGAAAATAAGAAAAAGTTTTGGAGTGAGATTAACAAGTTAAGAAAGCCTAGAGAACAAATGGATTTGTCAGTTAAAAATAGGAGAGGAGAGTTATTAAATGGAGAGTTAGAGGTATTGGGAGGATGGAGGGAATATTTTGAGGAATTGTTAAATGTTGATGAAGATAGGGAAGCTGTGATTTCGTGTATAGGGCAAGGAGGAATAACATCTTGTAGGAGTGAGGAAGAGCCAGTTGTGAGTGTGGGGGAAGTTCGTGAGGCAGTAGGTAAAATGAAAGGGGGTAAGGCAGCCGGGATTGATGGGATAAAGATAGAAATGTTAAAAGCAGGTGGGGATATAGTTTTGGAGTGGTTGGTGCAATTATTTAATAAATGTATGGAAGAGGGTAAGGTACCTAGGAATTGGCAGAGAGCATGCATAGTTCCTTTGTATAAAGGCAAAGGGGATAAAAGAGAGTGCAAAAATTATAGGGGGATAAGTCTGTTGAGTGTACCTGGTAAAGTGTATGGTAGAGTTATAATTGAAAGAATTAAGAGTAAGACGGAGAATAGGATAGCAGATGAACAAGGAGGCTTTAGGAAAGGTAGGGGGTGTGTGGACCAGGTGTTTACAGTGAAACATATAAGTGAACAGTATTTAGATAAGGCTAAAGAGGTCTTTGTGGCATTTATGGATTTGGAAAAGGCGTATGACAGGGTGGATAGGGGGGCAATGTGGCAGATGTTGCAAGTGTATGGTGTAGGAGGTAGGTTACTGAAAGCAGTGAAGAGTTTTTACGAGGATAGTGAGGCTCAAGTTAGAGTATGTAGGAAAGAGGGAAATTTTTTCCCAGTAAAAGTAGGCCTTAGACAAGGATGTGTGATGTCACCGTGGTTGTTTAATATATTTATAGATGGGGTTGTAAGAGAAGTAAATGCGAGGGTCTTGGCAAGAGGCGTGGAGTTAAAAGATAAAGAATCACACACAAAGTGGGAGTTGTCACAGCTGCTCTTTGCTGATGACACTGTGCTCTTGGGAGATTCTGAAGAGAAGTTGCAGAGATTGGTGGATGAATTTGGTACGGTGTGCAAAAGAAGAAAATTAAAGGTGAATACAGGAAAGAGTAAGGTTATGAGGATAACAAAAAGATTAGGTGATGAAAGACTGAATATCAGATTGGAGGGAGAGAGTATGGAGGAGGTGAACGTATTCAGATATTTGGGAGTGGACGTGTCAGCGGATGGGTCTATGAAAGATGAGGTGAATCATAGAATTGATGAGGGAAAAAGAGTGAGTGGTGCACTTAGGAGTCTGTGGAGACAAAGAACTTTGTCCTTGGAGGCAAAGAGGGGAATGTATGAGAGTATAGTTTTACCAACGCTCTTATATGGGTGTGAAGCGTGGGTGATGAATGTTGCAGCGAGGAGAAGGCTGGAGGCAGTGGAGATGTCATGTCTGAGGGCAATGTGTGGTGTGAATATAATGCAGAGAATTCGTAGTTTGGAAGTTAGGAGGAGGTGCGGGATTACCAAAACTGTTGTCCAGAGGGCTGAGGAAGGGTTGTTGAGGTGGTTCGGACATGTAGAGAGAATGGAGCGAAACAGAATGACTTCAAGAGTGTATCAGTCTGTAGTGGAAGGAAGGCGGGGTAGGGGTCGGCCTAGGAAGGGTTGGAGGGAGGGGGTAAAGGAGGTTTTGTGTGCGAGGGGCTTGGACTTCCAGCAGGCATGCGTGAGCGTGTTTGATAGGAGTGAATGGAGACAAATGGTTTTTAATACTTGACGTGCTGTTGGAGTGTGAGCAAAGTAACATTTATGAAGGGATTCAGGGAAACCGGCAGGCCGGACTTGAGTCCTGGAGATGGGAAGTACAGTGCCTGCACTCTGAAGGAGGGGTGTTAATGTTGCAGTTTAAAAACTGTAGTGTAAAGCACCCTTCTGGCAAGACAGTGATGGAGTGAATGATGGTGAAAGTTTTTCTTTTTCGGGCCACCCTGCCTTGGTGGGAATCGGCCAGTGTGATAATAAAAAAAAAAATGACGGAGTTGACGAGTCCAGCAAGTTGTAGGTTGCTCGCTAGGCTTCCCATGTTCTTGTTAATTTCCTACTTCCAACAACGGGCTGTGGCATTCATTTGTTAATTGTATTATTTCATACTTTTTTTATATATAGATGAAGAACTGAGGGGTGCCTATGTGATTCTCTGTCTGTTAGTGTAGTCATGGGACATGGTGCTGTTGTACACGGTTGATTGTTCTCTTCTCTTCGCTTCTGGTGCTTATTCATGGACTGATGTCTTAAAATAGTTTTGGTTGTATGTTGTGATGTTCTTGCTCATTTATTTTACAAGGCTTATATTCAGATTTTTTTAGTTGTCTTTTGTTTGTTGCGTGATGTTTCTGTCTTCATGTTTGCTGCCCAGAGCTTTACCTTTGGTTTTCAACATTGTTGGTTATCTGTGAAAAATCACAGTTGGGACATAAGGGAATGACACTGCCTTGCACTGTAATTGGGACTTTGTTGAGGTATTGAGACCTTTGAATGTCCACCATAATATATCTGATGGTCGCTACGCCTTTTAATTGTTTGCTTTCGTGTGTCAAATTGTTGGTTACTGTTTCACGAGAGTGTATCTCTCAGGAGAGGTAATTTAAGGTATTGCTGATATTTGTTACTTGAGTAAGTTATTTCTAAAAGAAACATTATGTTTATGTCACAGTGTACAAAGTGTAAACAGTCAGTAATTGTAAATAAGTTTGTAAATACGCTCAAATGCTCTATTACTTTAGTACTAAGTAAGATCACTGCGGTTTGTATTATTATAATAATTACTGTTTTTTTTTAATTTAAAAAGGTATTTTTCCCCATTAGACATTAAACCAATTTTTAATTAATTTTAATACTTGATTTTGCATCTTTCTGGAAATTTAAAAAAAAATTTACGATGAGAAAGATTCAGGTTCACCTATTCTGTGTTAAAAATCATAGAGTGGAAGTATGATGTTGACATTCACATTACGACCAGCATATAGGTGTGTCAGTGAGAATCAGATTGTTGGATCCTTTGCAGTGACACACGCTGTAAATTCATATGCATTCAAATCTCTCTGAATATTTATATTCTGCATAAAGCACAGTTTTGAGATGCTGATGCATACATTCTGTATAGTGCAATGATGTACTTAATCGGTGTGCAATATATTATACTCATTATAAGGTGTGCAACTTATTATACTCATTATTTTCACAATTCAGTGTTTATTCAACAGAGATACTAACGCCATTTATCATTACCAACGCGATTTGTTTATTCACCATCACAAGGCATTAAGTTGCTTAACAATGTGAACCACAACATAAAGTTGCCATTTCCACATTATGCTTTAACTAACACTGTACTTTCCATATAAAAACTTTCCTCGACATAGAACACTATATTAACACTTTATGCCTCAGTAACATTAATCACTACGTTTAACTTGCAGATGAAGTCATAGTTACAGCGTGTTTCTCTGACACCATGACTATACCAGTGTCACATTATTTACTAGTGGAAAACTTCACCTCATTTACCGCTGCATGTAGCACTGATAGAATCATCATAGGTGCAACATTATCGTGCACACAGGTGCTGCATGTAGCACTGATAGAATCATCATAGGTGCAACATTATCGTGCACACAGGTGCTGCATGTAGCACTGATAGAATCATCATAGGTGCAACATTATCGTGCACACAGGTGCTGCATGTAGCACTGATAGAATCATCACAGGCGCAACATTATCGTGCACACAGGTGCTGCATGTAGCACTGATAGAATCATCATAGGTGCAACATTATCGTGCACACAGGTGCTGCATGTAGCACTGATAGAATCATCATAGGTGCAACATTATCGTGCACACAGGTTCTATGATCCATCTTTGCATATTTCCACTTATGGAAAAACTGATTTCCAGATCCATGTAACACAAACATTTTAAGGTAGTGTCAAATGAAAGGATAAAAGTTATACAAAGGTTATATTTCCTTTACATTTTTCATTGTTTTCGCCTCTATGTATGTTTCCCATAAATTTGCAAAACCCCTGCCTGTAAATTATCCCATGCTCTATACAAAATGTTCCTGATCGACGAATTTCCTGCAAGTCACACGTGAGAAATCAACTTCAATGTTCATGAGAGTTAAGAGGATGAGTTGCTTTAAGATCATCATGAATGCATTCACTAAAGGCAGGCATATAAACTATTCCACTATATACATTACTCAGAATCTTGTTTATACCATCAAACATTCATGAAGTATTGTGTAGATTGTATTGCGCTTCAACTTTTTTTAAAAATACGAGGTTCCTGGGATAAAGAGTTTCATGGATATCAATTTTTTGAAAAAGATAAGGCAGCAGGACTGGTGGTAATCTATAAGAAAGCTGTGAGTCAGTCACCATATGGGTAATTATTGATTGATCATTACATACCCCAGAAGCCATGCAACTAAATACTACATAATTGGAGTCCCTCTTGATCCTGAGGTATACTAATGGTCCAACACCAAACTGTATTTATTAGATATGTAATGGGATTTAAAATCCTTCTGAACATTTAACAATAATAATGATGATAAAAATAATGATTAATGATAGTAAATATAATGATTAATAATAATAATAATAATAATAATAATAATAATAATAATAATAATAATAATAATAATAATAATAATAATAATGATAATAATAATATTCTCTAATTCTACAAAGTACATGAAACTACTGATATAGACCTAGTTGACACTATGGACATACTTTATATAAAGCCCATGAATACACAGAGCACTTACTCAGCCAAAGTTAATTAATTTTTTCCCCAGGGATATCACCTTTAACAGTAGGCTAATACATGTTTACTACTCTATGAACAGTGGCAGCAGGTGAATTATTAGCAAAGTTGGTAGATTAATAGCCTGTAGCACCTGGTCGAAAAGCTAAGTCAGCCAAACAAGAAAATCGGTATGACAGAGCAGGGACAAGGCAGACACAGCAGGGACAAGGCAGACACAGCAGGGACAAGGCAGACACAGCAGGGACAAGGCAGACACAGCAGGGATAGATTTCTATACTCACGTATTCCCTCACCACTTATTTACAACACATACAATGTTAAATATATTAAGATATCAGAGCATACAATATCCACTCAATGCATGAGTAGACACGACACGTGTTTGGGTAAATCTGCCACTCAGCCAGGTGACTGGCAGCTGGCACTAGACAATAAGCGCAGCAGTGGGGCCTCGTAACTGCAGTACTCTGATCGGCCAGTTCATTGGTAAAGAGTTTTTGTCAGATGGTTGTGCAACAAACATCAAATAAAATTTAACATGCACGGCTTACATCACAAGGTGTACGGATACATGGGATTAAAACTTTTATGAAGCTACTAAGAAGATAAATAAGAAAATAAAAATAATAAAGATAACGAATTTTTAAAATCGAAATGTGGATATAAATTACATGTATAGAAACCTAAGAAATTCACAGTGGTTATATATAAATAAGTATTAGTGTGCACTGATGTCTTCACACAATACTTGCAACTCGTATTGTTGAAGAAGCAGCATAAACCAGCCACCGTAGCTGGACTGAAAGTCATTTTAGTAAATATAAAATTTGAGGGTATTTCATAATTTATTAAAAGCAAGGGAACAGAATTCTTGAATAAAATATAGTCAAACTTTATTCAGCTACTAAATGCTTAAAAGTATAATTTTTGCTTAAAAGGTTGAAGGAGTCTATTACAGAGCAAGTTTTGCTAACAATAAAATTTGAGGCATGTAAATAGGCCTCAGCTGACAACGCACTTAATTACAACAGTTGTTAAAATCTTATAAAATTTGTTCTCATTACCCCTCAAGGAAGGTTCCTTGATGTTAGTGAGGGGCTCTTGATTTAGGGAATTGGATCTGTGCTCCAGTTCCACGAATTAAGCCTGAATGCCTTCCACATCCCCCCCAGGCGCTGTATAATCCTCCGGGTTTAGCGCTTCCCCCTTGATTATAATAATAATTGTTCTCATTAGGGAATTAACAGAAAAATACTTTAGAAGTCAACAGTATCACCTTCTTGGAGGATCTCCACAAGCAATTTCACATAACTTATAAAGACAGCGACACAAGGAAAAAACAGCTTATTAACAATCTCCCTGTCAAACAGAACATTTGCTTATTAATCAATTTACATTCTAGTTTAACCCGAATTTCACTTTTAGAATATAGAAGGAAATATTTCGTATCAGTGGAATTAACTCCTCACAACCTGTACACATGTATTAACTAAATGATTTCAAGAGAAAAGACACAGAGGGCGCTATATGTCGAGCTGAATATATACTCACTGAACTTCCAGTAACGTTTCCCACACAAAAATTGGGCCAGAAAAATATTTAGGAAGATATATTTCAAAGTGTCATATTGAAGTTATGATCATGGTTGAGTAAATTACTAAATTAAACTATATGTTAGAGAACTTAACAAATCCCATTTAAGATATCTTGGAAATTTATCAATTTTCTTAGAAAGAAATTACCGGTTGATCAAGTTATTAGCAGAATTAAAAAAGTATTATTAAAATATTAAGTCATAAGTGTGTAAAAAGAAGATTTTTCTGAGCCAGTAATAGTCGACGTGACTTTTCTTTAACCTAGTTAGATTTTACCCTCTGAGGTATTATGATGGATTTCTACTCCCATGGAGTCAAATAACAAATAAAGCTTAATTACCCAAACTTTATCTTTGGGAAACTCTGGTATTTTGCATAAATACAAGAAACCGCTGGTCACTTTCTTAATAATGTAACTTCTGAACTTTTTTTTTTCCAGAATTAATTCCTCAGGATCAAATTGAAACTCTCGGTGGAAAATGAATGTAAAATTCTACTAAATGGTAATTTATTTTATTCATGGAAAAAATTGTATACACACTCCATATTTCACATATTTTATATATTGGCTAGTGAGAAAAATAGTAATTATTGATATCGGGAACACCTAATCACATTCCATAAATGTATAAGTTTCTGTGGATATATAATGGTGATCTTTTACCTAAACCCTCTCATCCAGATAATTAGGACCAGCAAGACCATCCTCAACGTCCTCATTACTTTCACCTTCCTTTTCATCTCCTTGCATCCTTTCTTTGTCAAAACAGTTGCAGTACGACTTGCACGAAAGATGTTTTGTGACAGCTACAGGCTTGTACTTTTTGTCTTGTGTTTTAAACTGCTAACGAGTCACGTCAGTAAACTTTAATGAAACTGAGTCACTCATTTTCACCAATGACAGGAGCCGAGACACCATCTTTGATCTTCCTTCCCAAGTGAGTGATATCACCAGACTCAATGGGCGGGCTTGTTGGTCTGCTGCTTTCCTCAGCATAGCCTGCAGATGGGCCTGCAACATGTTGAGAAATGTGTTTTTTGTAACATTGAAGCAGGGCCTTGATTCTGAAATGTTCAGTGTGCGGCGCCCACTTCCCCTAGCACATCAGACAAACTTGGAAATCCTAAGCGAATAAGGTGTTTAGTGCACTGATTTTACCTTTGGCATATGGATATGAAGCCGTGTCACACCTGCTCAGGGTACCCATGCCCAACATTGCCAACACTTTGGCCCTGGGCCAGCGCAGGTGGCATTTATATGATGCGCTATCCCATCTCACCACTTCATCTGTAGCTTGCATGTCCTCTCCTCCCTGTACACCCAACAGACCAGCAGGGCAAACAGATCTGTTTCGTCATACACAGTTCATGCACGAACCAGAATTGGCAGCCTATAGGAGACAAATAATTTTGAATCTGCACTGTCACATTTTCTCCTAGTCTAAATGCGGACAACACACTTGCCAGCCTCCGCTTGTTCTTGCTCTGCAAGACTGCATCTCTTCTGGGCAAAGGAATGGTGACTGACAGTTCGTCGCATTCTTTTGTAATCCTTGGCAGAAACATCTTGGTACTTGTCAGAGGCAATGATTATATCAGTATAATCTGGACAGTGGCCATCTTGTATCGGCAACAGGTGGTTCTTGTCTATCATTTAAACCATACTTTTTTTTTTTTAGTTATAAGCTTTTGGACATGTTCCTTCGAGGTGACTGAACAATAACAGTTTTTACGAAGTTCTACAGATGCTTGTTTTCTAAGAGAGTCCAGAATAGTCTGCATTCCGTTAAAGGTCTCACAGTCATGCCACTGTATAGGGCGCTCATTTGCTTTCTTAACTTCCAGTAGTTTGAGTGGTAGGAATGGACAAGAAAAGGTGTCGTGGGAGTTCGTGAGGAGATATTGGAGTAAGAAATGCACACACTGGATTTCTTTGAGGCATATAATTAAGAGAGTCTTGTAGGGTAGCCCAGAAGCCTTAACTTGTCTAATCAATGCCTAGTGGGAACTGATCACAAGGCCTCTCATGACATCACGGGGAGCAAGGGAGCATATCGATAAAGTAGCTAGGATTATCCAAGTATACTACACAGTACATAGTAACTCTACTGACAGCACAGCAAAACTAATGTATGGCATCCCAACATACAGCTAACTTATACACAACAGAGACTGTAGACATTATGTCTCTGGGCTGATTCTATACACAACAGTTGAAAATAAGGAACTATACGTAATGATGAGTATTGATTGTAATGAATTACAAATTATGATATATCAAAAAATAATTGTAAATTATAGAATCAGTGGTGGTACAGATTAACAAGGGAGAAAGAGAAGATCGATCAATCTGTATTCATGTGAACTATGGATTCTGAGGAAATATATTTACAAAGTAGAAAGTGTTTAACAAAAAAGGCAGACTTAGTGCACACAAGTCTTTTACCGTTAAATCTCAAAAGTCAGAGAGAACATGAATGCATAAAAAACATTCTTTTTGAACCTCAGTAAGTTGATATAGTAAACACACAGTTGAAGTACTTTCTAGATTAGATTGTCTATCTATAGAGATTATTTACATTTAACCCCAACTCTGCTACAGTGAGATTTACATAAGCAGAGTGGTCATCATCTCTGGTGGATTCAAATTCTGTTGCAATGGCTAACACATGTTGTGTTTGAGGAGGATCTGAATTGGTATTTACAACTGAAACTTGGGGATTCCTCATTACTTGTCATGTACATAAGGAATAACGACAATCAGGTTGTTTGCCTGTCTCGTTGTTGGAGATATAGAGAGTACTGAGTCAGGAGGATTGTCAGAGTCTATCGCATTTGTCTGGATGTTTGGAACCTCATCATCATCTCATACTAATTTCATATGATCTAAATGCATTTCTTTATACTAACTAGTACTGATTTCTAGAACTTTATACTTATTGCCACTGACATGTTCGATTCCTCGATATGGACCAACAAACTTTTGATCAAGCTTAGGTATTGCGGATATAACAACTCATATGTTAAGTGCTTATCCACACCATACAATGCATAATGTGGAGTGTCGCCTGTAGAAGCATTGTAAGCAGAATTTACAGCACACTGAACATCAGGTATAACTTCTTCCCAGGTTGCACTACTGGAATTAACAGTGGCTCTCAACATATCGAGTACTTTCTTATTTGTTCTTTCCACTAGACCATTACTGGTAGGATGGTGAGGAACAATGGTCGATTTAGAGATCAAGTACAAAGCACATAACTTTTTAAAAATCTCATTACAGAATAAACCTCCATTATCTGTCACTAGGGGCCTAGGAGTAGTATGCCTGCAGATTACGCGTTACTTAAATACTTTAGCTACTGTCTCGGCAGTCTTATCTGCTAGTAGTGGGATACACCTGAATTGGATTAGGACCACTAACATTACCTTTATGCTGCATACAGACATTACATTTCTTAACATACTCAGAAATATCAGTTGCGATAAAAGGCCAAAAGTATTTCAATCTGGCTTGTTTTACAGAATGATCCATACCAGGGTGTGCAACACCTGGTACATAATGAGCTAGCTGTAAGGCTACATTCACTAGTGACTGTGGAATTACTAACTGGTATACCCTTCTGCTAGGAGTACCCAGTTCGGCTGTGTGATACAGTAACTCTTGGTTCATGACAAAGTCACTGATGTGTGCTGGTGGCTTCTCAGAGAGAGGTTGATCTTCCTGCATTAGGAATCGAATCATACTAGACCACATGGGATCTACTATTTGTGCATTCTTTACATCCTCAGCACTAAATGGAGGATCTGCTATTACTGTGCTAATAGGTCGTGATAAAGCATTTGCGACTGCATTTGATTTGACAAGTAAGTGTTAAAAGGTTGGGTTGAACTCTTGAATAGTCAAGGACCATCTGGCAAATCTTCCAGTAGGTTGTTTATGCTGGAATACCGGAATCAGTGGAGCATGATCTGTCAGGACATGAACAGGATACTGACATATAATGTGTCTGAAGTGCTTTCAAGATCATACTGTTGCTAAAGCTTCTTGCTCGGTTACTGTATAATTACGTTCAGCCTTTGTAAGGAAACGACTAGTAAATACAACTGAATTGTACTTGCTATCTGTCTTCTGAGCTAGAATGGCACCCGTGACAATAGAACTAGCATCAGTTGTTAGATAGAAAGGCTTAGGAAAATCAAGGAATTTCAAAATAGGAGCAGATGTTAGCTTTTCTTTGAGTTAGGAATGCTCTTTCTTGATGGAAGGTCCAAACGAAAGGAGCATCTTTCTTAAGCAACTCCGAGGAGCTGCTATACTAGAAAAATTAGCAATGAAAGATCTGTAAAACCCTGCTAAGCCTAGAAAGGATCTCATGACATCAGCAGTTTTGGGAAACGGAAAATTTTGTACATAAGTTACTTTGATCAGTCGTAACCCCTCTAGGAGTGACTACGTGACCAAAAAACTTGATCTCATTTAGAGAGTTTGATCTTTAAATTGGCTTCTTCAAGCTTATCAAGTACCAAATCAAGTTTTTTCAGGTGTGTCTCCACGTCTTCGGACATGACAATTATGTCATCTAAGTACACCATGAGTACATTGCTTATGAAGCCTCTAAATATTTTTGTAATGAGCCTCGAGAAGGTGATAGGTGAGGAGCATAAACCGAAGGCCCTTCTGAGAAAATGATAATGACCTATAGTAGTGGAAACTGTGGTTAACTCCTGGCTGTCCTCGTGGAGAGGGACTTGCCAAAGCCCTTGTAACAAGTCCAGGATCGAAAAGACTTTGTCATCTCCAATATTGCGTAAAAGGTCACCAAGTACAGGAAGCGATCGCTGGGCTCCAAGTATAATCCTTCTTAGGTACTAGGATCAAGGGCGCATTCCACTGTGAATTACTAGGTGCGATATCACCATCATCCAGCATCTTACTGATCAATTCTTCTGCCACAGCAAATTGTGAATGAGGCATTCTGTACACAGGTATGTAAATAGGTCTGGTACCAAGTTCAAGTGGAATATGGTGGGACAACAGGTTCATTATGCCTATCTTCTCACCTGGTCAGGCAATGGCTCTACTATGTCTGTTCAACAGATACAACAAACTCTTGACCTTGTCTGGGATGTCAGTGAGAGCTAAGCTTTTCTCCTCTACTGATGGAGTGGATGGATTCAGTGGAGTGGATGGACTCTCCCTGGTTGAAATAGCACGGACACACTGGTCATGTGACAACTCATCCTCTACATGAACAGGGTAAGGATAATGAACAAGGTCAACAATGGTGGTGTTCGCTCTGAGGCGAATAATGTGACCAGACGTTTTAGCAAGAAAGAAACTGATCTTATTATCTAGTACAACATGTATTGATGGCTCGACAAACTAACCCTTTACCTTGCAAGAATCACTGTTAACTAGGATGTTATCACCATCTGGATCACGAGGGACAACAGACACTCTAGTAAATGTACTAGCTGAGACGGAAACACCTTTCTGCACACTGCCTGTGACATCAACAAGAGATGGCATTACTAATTTCAAGTAGTCGTTTGTTTTCCAACAAGGCATCCCCTGTAGAGGAACTACCACTTGAACTAGCAGTCATCGCACTGATAGGCTTAGTACCCAAGGTTATCTGAGGCTCCTCTGACACCGGAGGCAACTGCATTCTATCTTGTGTGAATGAAGTTATAGGAATTGGATGACAAACAGGATTGACAGGATTACTAGTACCTGACCACTTAATTACATTACTACAAAATGCGCAAGTCTGTAAAGACTTAATCCGAACTTCATACTCTGCAGCAGTATGACAGATCTTGGACCCAAGCTGGTAGCCCCAAAATGGTATGATGAAGTTATCAATTCGGGCATGCCATTGGTAAGGATCAAGCACGATATGTTAATCTCTCATGGAAGCAAATCCCAGTAGAAGATCGCCAGGGAAACTAATCTGATCGACAACAAGGAAGGAAACAGTAAAGTCTCTACCTTGGAAAGAAAAGATGAGGGAAATCTGACCTCGGACACGCAGACTAGAACCAGCCACACCACTAAGGGAGGACACATGAGTTGGTTATACGAGGACACAGTGTAACTGCTTACTAGACCTGGTAATATTGGCTTGCGCACCAGAGTCCATGAACATATGAATGAGCGTGTTTAGAACAGAAGCTTCTACCAAAGGACCTAATTGTTGCATTGGAATTGATATGCAAACATGAAGAAGGGTCGTCATCAGAGGTTTGTTCCACTTCCTCGAGACTGCATAAGGCATTGAAGGAATTATGAACAGGGATGCAGTATTCATTATCACCTACTGTCACCACTGAACGGTTTGACTGGGGCGCTCGAATTCCCCCGAATTTGATGAACGAGTCTGGATCTGGTTATTCACAGAACCACGACCTCTATTGCCTCTCCTGGTTCTGTGGTAGGAACGGCCACAGAAGGATCTATAGTACCTACTATTGTAGAGAGCATTACACTCAGATGTATCATGACCATGTATTCTATGGAAAGTGCAGTACGGCATGTTGGTTTGAGATTTATCGTCAGTACGACGCTTTTATCTTGGACCACTTGTACAATTTACTGCGATGTGACCCCGGTCACCACAGTTATAACAAGTTCTAGTGCTATGGTTACTGAATGCATTTCGAGCACTATGATGAGAATGACTACTTGTTACACTAGCACTGGACGACTGACATGATTGACTTTTATCAGGACCTTTCGTTGTTCCACAAACAAGGGGTGATGCTGAAGAATTGATAGAAGTAGTTAATGTAGGTCTGATGCATGAAAAAGTACCAGGAACACACATGGAACGTGCATGGACAAGGACTGCGAGCAGTTCCATATTGACAGTTGGAGAGTTGGAGTTATCTTAAACAACAATGCTATAACAAATCACAGGATTGCTCATTATGCCAGTTGGTTTCATGATGGATTGGTGGTGCTCGACCAGTATCTACACACCAAAACATCATGCTACGTATGTCGTGTATGGTTATATAACGAGTTTAAATGTTACAGTACCATACATTGACAGGCATATAAGAATACATGACAGTGTAGGTAGTGGGGTTAAAGAATATTCGAAGTAGAAATTTTGATGATTGAAATGTTCGAATGGTATAGAAGATTCCCAAATATGGCATATTAATCGATACTGAGAAGACTGGTAGACAATATTTAGGAATACATGAAGAGATACTTCTGAGTACGCCTGGGAACAATCGAGTACCCCAGACCAGGACATTTAAACGGACAAAAGAGCACAATCATTTCTTTTCTTTTAACAATTAAAAAGAATTACGAACACAGGTAATAAAATGGCCTGTAACCTGGTCATAATGGGTTTCTGGAGCAAAACAAACTCTGCCGTAATATTTAACTTGTATTCCCTTCACCAGATATATATACATGCAATTATGAACACTTATGTACTCTATGTACAGGAGCTGAATAAAAGTGAACCATGGTGACAAAGAATGGCAAACAGAAGCCAGAGAGAGAAAGCACCGTAATTAACCAGCTACTAGGCCAGTATGACAAATGCTGACCATGAGTGATAACACGTCGCCTCAGCATTTGGCGGGCTCACCTGTGATTGGACAATAAACCAAGGTACTGATTTAATGACAGGTACCCTAAAAAATGTTAAACCCTTAGCACCCGGTTTTCTGGGAGTTTGCAGATATGCCGAATAAATTGTAACATACTCTTTGCATGCCACAAAAAGTTACACAGAATAATAACAATCCATATGAATATTATCCACTGTGAAACATTTTTCTAAAGTCACATGACCTATTCTTAGCGGCTAGAAAAAGTTTGTGGCTGGTTATTATATCTTCAAATTTCATATTCCTTGACTTCTCAAAACCCAGAGGTCCTCTCTTACCCTACCTATATAAGGGGGATGGGAATGGTGGGGGTTGTAGAATTCCTACAACCACGGTGCTCTCCAAGGCTGAGGGACTGATTACGTCATCTTCTGTATATAGTTCTACTGTCTTCTAATTATGTCCTAGAATCTGCAATGATAAATCCATTGGATGGCGAAACGTCTACAATAAAAATACCCAGATGTTGCACATATGTCTTAACTTCCATCTTGTCGGTATTGTATACCTTTCTTGCACAAAATATATTTAGCTGGATTAGGCTAAATTAAACTGCGCTTGTTATAATAAGGTTAGGTAAGTTTTCTAAGGTTGTTTTAGTACAAAACTTTTAAGCTTTCATTAACATAAATGAAAAAAAAATATTGTTAAATGTATAAGAGAAAATTTTAGGAAGGACCTAATTTTAAATAGGTTCTTGCTAATTCACCAGTTTTACCTATTCGGCACGACACACACACACACACACACAAACATATATATATATATATATATATATGTAACTGTTTTGCATGATGGTAGGATTGCTGGTTTCTTTTTCTGTCTCATAAACACGCTAAGATAACAGGGATATCTTGCTACTCCTACTTACACTTTGGTCACACTTCACAGACACGCACATGCATATATATATATACATACATCTAGGTTTTTCTCCTTTTTCTAAATAGCTCTTGTTCTTTTTTATTTCTTCTATTGTCCATGGGGAAGTGGAAAAGAATCTTTCCTCCGTAAGCCATGCGTGTCGTATGAGGCGACTAAAATGCCGGGAGCAATGGGCTAGTAACCCCTTCTCCTGTATACAATTACTAAAAAAGAGAAGAAGAAAAACTTTATAAAACTGGGTTGCTTAAATGTGCGTGGATGTAGTGCGGATGACAAGAAACAGATGATTGCTGATGTTATGAATGAAAAGAAGTTGGATGTCCTGGCCCTAAGCGAAACAAAGCTGAAGGGGGTAGGAGAGTTTCAGTGGGGGGAAATAAATGGGATTAAATCTGGAGTATCTGAGAGAGTTAGAGCAAAGGAAGGGGTAGCAGTAATGTTAAATGATCAGTTATGGAAGGAGAAAAGAGAATATGAATGTGTAAATTCAAGAATTATGTGGATTAAAGTAAAGGTTGGATGCGAGAAGTGGGTCATAATAAGCGTGTATGCACCTGGAGAAGAGAGGAATGCAGAGGAGAGAGAGAGATTTTGGGAGATGTTAAGTGAATGTATAGGAGCCTTTGAACCAAGTGAGAGAGTAATTGTGGTAGGGGACTTGAATGCTAAAGTAGGAGAAACTTTTAGAGAGGGTGTGGTAGGTAAGTTTGGGGTGCCAGGTGTAAATGATAATGGGAGCCCTTTGATTGAACTTTGTATAGAAAGGGGTTTAGTTATAGGTAATACATATTTTAAGAAAAAGAGGATAAATAAGTATACACGATATGATGTAGGGCGAAATGACAGTAGTTTGTTGGATTATGTATTGGTAGATAAAAGACTGTTGAGTAGACTTCAGGATGTACATGTTTATAGAGGGGCCACAGATATATCAGATCACTTTCTAGTTGTAGCTACACTGAGAGTAAAAGGTAGATGGGATACAAGGAGAATAGAAGCATCAGGGAAGAGAGAGGTGAAGGTTTATAAACTAAAAGAGGAGGCAGTTAGGGTAAGATATAAACAGCTATTGGAGGATAGATGGGCTAATGAGAGCATAGGCAATGGGGTCGAAGAGGTATGGGGTAGGTTTAAAAATGTAGTGTTAGAGTGTTCAGCAGAAGTTTGTGGTTACAGGAAAGTGGGTGCAGGAGGGAAGAGGAGCGATTGGTGGAATGATGATGTAAAGAGAGTAGTAAGGGAGAAAAAGTTAGCATATGAGAAGTTTTTACAAAGTAAAAGTGATGCAAGGAGGGAAGAGTATATGGAGAAAAAGAGAGAGGTTAAGAGAGTGGTGAAGCAATGTAAAAAGAGAGCAAATGAGAGAGTGGGTGAGATGTTATCAACAAATTTTGTTGAAAATAAGAAAAAGTTTTGGAGTGAGATTAACAAGTTAAGAAAGCCTAGAGAACAAATTGATTTGTCAGTTAAAAATAGGAGAGGAGAGTTATTAAATGGAGAGTTAGAGGTATTGGGAAGATGGAAGGAATATTTTGAGGAATTGTTAAATGTTGATGAAGATAGGGAAGCTGTGATTTCGTGTATAGGGCAAGGAGGAATAACATCTTGTAGGAGTGAGGAAGAGCCAGTTGTGAGTGTGGGGGAAGTTCGTGAGGCAGTAGGTAAAATGAAAGGGGGTAAGGCAGCCGGGATTGATGGGATAAAGATAGAAATGTTAAAAGCAGGTGGGGATATAGTTTTGGAGTGGTTGGTGCAATTATTTAATAAATGTATGGAAGAGGGTAAGGTACCTAGGGATTGGCAGAGAGCATGCATAGTTCCTTTGTATAAAGGCAAAGGGGATAAAAGAGAGTGCAAAAATTATAGGGGGATAAGTCTGTTGAGTGTACCTGGTAAAGTGTATGGTAGAGTTATAATTGAAAGAATTAAGAGTAAGACGGAGAATAGGATAGCAGATGAACAAGGAGGCTTTAGGAAAGGTAGGGGGTGTGTGGACCAGGTGTTTACAGTGAAACATATAAGTGAACAGTATTTAGATAAGGCTAAAGAGGTCTTTGTGGCATTTATGGATTTGGAAAAGGCGTATGACAGGGTGGATAGGGGGGCAATGTGGCAGATGTTGCAAGTGTATGGTGTAGGAGGTAGGTTACTGAAAGCAGTGAAGAGTTTTTACGAGGATAGTGAGGCTCAAGTTAGAGTATGTAGGAAAGAGGGAAATTTTTTCCCAGTAAAAGTAGGCCTTAGACAAGGATGTGTGATGTCACCGTGGTTGTTTAATATATTTATAGATGGGGTTGTAAGAGAAGTAAATGCGAGGGTCTTGGCAAGAGGCGTGGAGTTAAAAGATAAAGAATCACACACAAAGTGGGAGTTGTCACAGCTGCTCTTTGCTGATGACACTGTGCTCTTGGGAGATTCTGAAGAGAAGTTGCAGAGATTGGTGGATGAATTTGGTAGGGTGTGCAAAAGAAGAAAATTAAAGGTGAATACAGGAAAGAGTAAGGTTATGAGGATAACAAAAAGATTAGGTGATGAAAGATTGAATATCAGATTGGAGGGAGAGAGTATGGAGGAGGTGAACGTATTCAGATATTTGGGAGTGGACGTGTCAGCGGATGGGTCTATGAAAGATGAGGTGAATCATAGAATTGATGAGGGAAAAAGAGTGAGTGGTGCACTTAGGAGTCTGTGGAGACAAAGAACTTTGTCCTTGGAGGCAAAGAGGGGAATGTATGAGAGTATAGTTTTACCAACGCTCTTATATGGGTGTGAAGCGTGGGTGATGAATGTTGCAGCGAGGAGAAGGCTGGAGGCAGTGGAGATGTCATGTCTGAGGGCAATGTGTGGTGTGAATATAATGCAGAGAATTCGTAGTTTGGAAGTTAGGAGGAGGTGCGGGATTACCAAAACTGTTGTCCAGAGGGCTGAGGAAGGGTTGTTGAGGTGGTTCGGACATGTAGAGAGAATGGAGCGAAACAGAATGACTTCAAGAGTGTATCAGTCTGTAGTGGAAGGAAGGCGGGGTAGGGGTCGGCCTAGGAAGGGTTGGAGGGAGGGGGTAAAGGAGGTTTTGTGTGCGAGGGGCTTGGACTTCCAGCAGGCATGCGTGAGCGTGTTTGATAGGAGTGAATGGAGACAAATGGTTTTTAATACTTGACGTGCTGTTGGAGTGTGAGCAAAGTAACATTTATGAAGGGATTCAGGGAAACCGGCAGGCCGGACTTGAGTTCTGGAGATGGGAAGTACAGTGCCTGCACTCTGAAGGAGGGGTGTTAATGTTGCAGTTTAAAAACTGTAGTGTAAAGCACCCTTCTGGCAAGACAGTGATGGAGTGAATGATGGTGAAAGTTTTTCTTTTTCGGGCCACCCTGCCTTGGTGGGAATCGGCCGGTGTGATAATAAAAAAAAAAAAATATATATATATATATATATATATATATATATATATATATATATATATATATATATATATATATATATATATATATATATATATATATATATATATATATATATATATATATATGCATTACAATATGCATTATTATTATTATAAACAAAGAAGCAACAAACCTACCATATGCATTTATTTTCCACTTTGTTATTTATATATTATTAATCCTTCATACAGAATTGTACATAAACAAGTACTTGTATAACAAAGAAACAAACACCAACCATAAGTAATGGTTCCAGTACTCAGTGTACTGTGTTACACCCAGTGAGACATCACGACGGTAATGGTTCCAGTACTCAGTGTACTGTGTTACACCCAGTGAGACATCACGTCGGTAATGGTTCCAGTACTCAGTGTACTGTGTTACACCCAGTGAGACATCACGACGGTAATGGTTCCAGTACTCAGTGTACTGTGTTACACCCAGTGAGACATCACGACGGTAATGGTTCCAGTACTCAGTGTACTGTGTTACACCCAGTGAGACATCACGACGGTAATGGTTCCAGTACTCAGTGTACTGTGTTACACCCAGTGAGACATCACGACGGTAATGGTTCCAGTACTCAGTGTACTGTGTTACACCCAGTGAGACATCACGACGGTAATGGTTCCAGTACTCAGTGTACTGTGTTACACCCAGTGAGACATCACGACGGTAATGGTTCCAGTACTCAGTGTACTGTGTTACACCCAGTGAGACATCACGACGGTAATGGTTCCAGTACTCAGTGTACTGTGTTATACCCAGTGAGACATCACGACGGTAATGGTTCCAGTACTCAGTGTACTGTGTTACACCCAGTGAGACATCACGACGGTAATGGTTCCAGTACTCAGTGTACTGTGTTACACCCAGTGAGACATCACGACGGTAATGGTTCCAGTACTCAGTGTACTGTGTTACACACAGTGAGACATCACGACGGTAATGGTTCCAGTACTCAGTGTCCTGTGTTACACCCAGTGAGACATCACGACGGTAATGGTTCCAGTACTCAGTGTACTGTGTTACACCCAGTGAGACATCACGACGGTAATGGTTCCAGTACTCAGTGTACTGTGTTACACCCAGTGAGACATCACGACGGTAATGGTTCCAGTACTCAGTGTACTGTGTTACACCCAGTGAGACATCACGACGGTAATGGTTCCAGTACTCAGTGTACTGTGTTACACCCAGTGAGATATCACGACGGTAATGGTTCCAGTACTCAGTGTTCTGTGTTACACCCAGTGAGACATCACGACGGTAATGGTTCCAGTACTCAGTGTACTGTGTTACACCCAGTGAGACATCACGACGGTAATGGTTCCAGTACTCAGTGTACTGTGTTACACCCAGTGAGACATCACGACGGTAATGGTTCCAGTACTCAGTGTACTGTGTTACACCCAGTGAGACATCACGACGGTAATGGTTCCAGTACTCAGTGTACTGTGTTACACCCAGTGAGACATCACGACGGTAATGGTTCCAGTACTCAGTGTACTGTGTTACACCCAGTGAGACATCACGACGGTAATGGTTCCAGTACTCAGTGTACTGTGTTACACCCAGTGAGACATCACGACGGTAATGGTTCCAGTACTCAGTGTACTGTGTTACACCCAGTGAGACATCACGACGGTAATGGTTCCAGTACTCAGTGTACTGTGTTACACCCAGTGAGACATCACGACGGTAATGGTTCCAGTACTCAGTGTACTGTGTTACACATAGTGAGACATCACGACGGTAATGGTTCCAGTACTCAGTGTACTGTGTTACACCCAGTGAGACATCACGACGGTAATGGTTCCAGTACTCAGTGTACTGTGTTACACCCAGTGAGACATCACGACGGTAATGGTTCCAGTACTCAGTGTACTGTGTTACACCCAGTGAGACATCACGACGGTAATGGTTCCAGTACTCAGTGTACTGTGTTACACATAGTGAGACATCACGACGGTAATGGTTCCAGTACTCAGTGTACTGTGTTACACCCAGTGAGACATCACGACGGTAATGGTTCCAGTACTCAGTGTACTGTGTTACACCCAGTGAGACATCACGACGGTAATGGTTCCAGTACTCAGTGTACTGTGTTACACCCAGTGAGACATCACGACGGTAATGGTTCCAGTACTCAGTGTTCTGTGTTACACCCAGTGAGACATCACGACGGTAATGGTTCCAGTACTCAGTGTACTGTGTTACACCCAGTGAGACATCACGACGGTAATGGTTCCAGTACTCAGTGTACTGTGTTACACCCAGTGAGACATCACGACGGTAATGGTTCCAGTACTCAGTGTACTGTGTTACACCCAGTGAGACATCACGACGGTAATGGTTCCAGTACTCAGTGTACTGTGTTACACCCAGTGAGACATCACGACGGTAATGGTTCCAGTACTCAGTGTACTGTGTTACACCCAGTGAGACATCACGACGGTAATGGTTCCAGTACTCAGTGTACTGTGTTACACACAGTGAGACATGACAGTACAACGCTGTCTATAACTTACACAACCGATACTCATCCACACCTGTGAGTAATTATAAGAATGATACAAAACAAACTTACAGTACCCCTCAAAAAGTATACTTTCACTGACCAGATTATACAAATAAACACCGTTCTTCTGATGGATGAGGGACAGTTTGTGTCAGCACTAAGTTAAACGTCTGTGTGTATTTTGAAAATGAAATTTGTAATTCTGTGTAAGAACTGATACTATGTTCTTTTAACTTTTTAATGTATTGTATTGCTTTAAATAAAATATAAAAAAAAAAATTAAATAGGTTCTTGCTAATTCACCAGTTTTACCTATTCGGCACGACATATATATATATATATATATATATATATATATATATATATATATATATATATATATTTAGCAACTCGGCCGTCTCCCACCGAGGCAGGGTGACCCAGAAAAGAAAGAAAATCCCCAAAAAGAAAAATACTTTCATTATCATTCAACACTTTCACCTCACTCCCACATAATCACTGTTTTTGCAGAGGTGCTCAGAATACAACAGTTTAGAAGCATATACGTATAAAGATACACAACATATTCCTCCAAACTGCCAATATCCCAAACCCCTCCTTTAGAGTGCACGCGGTTGGAGGCAGTGGAGATGTCCTGTCTAAGGGCAATGTGTGGCGTAAATATTATGCAGAAAATTCGGAGTGTGGAAATTAGGAGAAGGTGTGGAGTTAATAAAAGTATTAGTCAGAGGGCTGAAGAGAGGTTGTTGAGGTGGTTTGGTCATTTAGAGAGAATGAATCAAAGTAGAATGACATGGAGAGCATTCAAATCTGTAGGAGAAGGAAGGCGGGGTAGGGGTCGTCCTCGAAAAAGGTTGGAAGGAAGGGGTAAGGGAGGTTTTGTGGGCGAGGGGCTTGGACTTCCAGCAGGCGTGCATGAGCGTGTTCGATAGGAGTGAATGGAGACGAATGATATTTGGAGCCTGATGATCGGTTGGAGTGTGAGCAGGGTAATACTTAGTGAAGGGATTCAGGGAAACCGGTTATTTTTATATAGCCGGACTTGAGTCCTGGAAATGGGAAGTACAATGCCTGTACTTTAAAGGAGGGGTTTTGGGATATTGGCAGTTTGGAGGGGAATCTTGTGTATCTTTATATGTGTATGCTTCTAAACTGTTGTATTCTGAGCACCTCTGCAAAAACAGTGATAATGTGTGATTGTGGTGAAAGTGTTGAATGATAAGAACATAAGAACATAAGAACGAAGGAACACTGCAGAAGGCCTACTGGCCCATGCGAGGCAGGTCCAAGTCTCCTACCGGCTTAAGCCAATGCACCCAACCTAGTCAGGTCAGGTCACATTGACTTAAGGGAGGAACACGGCAACCGACCTGGTAGCACAAGCTATCAGGTCCAACTCACACCCACCCACATCCACTCATGTATTTATCCAACCTATTTTTAAAGCTACACAACGTTCTGGCCTCTATAACTGTACTCGGGAGTTTTTTCCACTCATCCACAACTCTATTACCAAACCAGTACTTTCCTATATCCTTCCTGAATCTGAATTTTTCCAACTTAAAACCATTGCTGCGAGTCCTGTCTAGGCTAGATATTTTCAGCACACTATTTACATCCCCTTTATTTATTCCTGTCTTCCATTTATACACCTCAATCATATCCCCCCTAATTCTACGTCTTTCTAGAGAGTGCAGATTCAGGGCCCTTAGTCTATCCTCACAGGGAAGGTTTCTGATACATGGGATCAACTTTGTCATCCTCCTTTGTACATTTTCCAGAGAATTTATATCCATCCTGTAATACGGTGACCAAAACTGTGCAGCATAATCTAAATGAGGCCTAACCAAGGATGTATAGAGTTGAAGAACAACCTGAGGACTCCTATTATTTATGCTTCTTGATATGAAGCCAAGGATTCTATTAGCTTTATTGTGTGTGTGTGTGTGTGTGTGTACTCACCTAGTTGTACTCACCTAGTTGAGGTTGCGGGGGTCGAGTCCGAGCTCCTGGCCCCGCCTCTTCACTGATCGCTACTAGGTCACTTTCCCTGAACCGTGAGCTTTATCATACCTCTGCTTAAAGCTATGTATGGATCCTGCCTCCACTACATCGCTTCCCAAACTATTCCACTTACTGATTACTCTGTGGCTGAAGAAATACTTCCTAACATCTCTGTGATTCATCTGTGCCTTCAACTTCCAACTGTGTCCCCTTGTTACTGTGTCCAATCTCTGGAACATCCTGTCTTTGTCCACCTTGTCAATTCCTCTCAGTATTTTGTATGTCGTTATCATGTCCCCCCTATCTCTCCTGTCCTCCAGTGTCGTCAGGTTGATTTCCCTTAACCTCTCCTCGTAGGACATACCTCTTAGCTCTGGGACTAGTCTTGTTGCAAACCTTTGCACTTTCTCTAGTTTCTTTACGTGCTTGGCTAGGTGTGGGTTCCAAACTGGTGCAGCATACTCCAATATAGGCCTAACGTACACTGTGTACAGGGTCCTGAACGATTCCTTATTAAGATGTCGGAATGCTGTTCTGAGGTTTTCTAGGCACCCATATGCTGCAGCAGTTATTTGGTTGATGTGCGCTTCAGGAGATGTGCCTGGTGTTATACTCACCCCAAGATCTTTTTCCTTGAGTGAGGTTTGTAGTCTCTGGCCCCCTAGGCTGTATTCCGTCTGCAGTCTTCTTTGCCCTTCCCTAATCTTCATGACTTTGCACTTGGTGGGATTGAACTCCAGGAGCCAATTGCTGGACCAGGTCTGCAGCCTGTCCAGATCCCTTTGTAGTTCTGCCTGGTCTTCGATCGAGTGAATTCTTCTCATCAACTTCACGTCATCTGCAAACAGGGACACCTCAGAGTCTATTCCTTCCGTCACGTCATTCACAAATACCAGAAACAGCACTGGTCCTAGGACTGACCCCTGTGGGACCCCGCTGGTCACAGGTGCCCACTCTGACACCTCGCCACGTATCATGACTCGCTGCTGTCTTCCTGACAAGTATTCCCTGATCCATTGTAGTGCCTTCCCTGTTATCCCTGCTTGGTCCTCCAGTTTTTGCACCAATCTCTTGTGTGGAACTGTGTCAAACGCCTTCTTGCAGTCCAAGAATATGCAATCCACCCACCCCTCTCTCTCTTGTCTTACTGCTGTCACCATGTCATAGAACTCCAGTAGGTTTGTGACACAGGATTTCCCATCCCTGAAACCATGTTGGCTGCTGTTGATGAGATCATTCCTTTCTAGGTGTTCCACCACTCTTCTCCTGATAATCTTCTCCATGACTTTGCATACTATACATGTCAGTGACACTGGTCTGTAGTTTAATGCTTCATGTCTGTCTCCTTTTTTAAAGATTGGGACTACATTTGCTGTCTTCCATGCCTCAGACAATCTCCCTGTTTCGATAGATTTTTTTTTTTTTTTTGTTAGGGGTACACATAGCGCCTCTGGTGTGTGTGTGTGTGTGTGTGTGTGTGTGTGTGTGTGTGTGTGTGTGTGTGTGTGTGTGTTTGTGTGTGTGTGTGTGTGTGTGTGTGTGTGTGTGTGTGTAGTGTGTATAGATAGAAGATAGATAGGCAAATTGATAGACACATAATATTTTATGCATCTTAAACATATAGACAATATATATATATATAGATTAAAATAAAATATATATTATTATTCAGTATTTGGGAAAGAACTAAACCCATACTGTTTTTTTCAGCGCCTGGGAAATGGGAGAATTCAGGTTGGATTGTAGTTAATCTGTTTAGATTCAGAATACCTCACCAGCAGTAAGAATCATGGCATGAGAGGAGAAACTCCTGGAAAAATTAAGTGTGGAATTACTGTTTTTTCTGAATATATTTTTGTTAATAATTTTTTTCAATTACCGTAGCTGCTGAGTTGAGGTTCGACTGTACAGAATGTCTGTTACAGAACTTTTGTCGGTAATGTTACCTGCAGCTCTTTTTGACAGGTAATTTAACAGGAATTATCTTGCATTTTTTTTTTATTTCGTAAACTGGAAAACTTTTCTCAGTAATATCACTTGGAGCACTTGTTTAGTGTTTTACATACTGCCCCATTTTTATCATTTATCTCAAGTGAAGCATTTTTGTCATTAATATCAAGCAGCCAGCAGTGTAGTTTGTTCTCATGTCAAACTATCAGAGTAGCTACCTCTGATGTAACCCTTCACACGTATATCATAGATTATAGCTATATTGTTGAGTCAGGAACCTGTATTTATGGTGATTAAACTAGCGACATTGTTGGTGAATCAGCGAAATTGTTTTATGTGAGTTGTTTTATGGGTGTTATCAATTAGGTGAATCGCGAGTAAATATGTCAACTCGCTATAGATGGGACTACCAGCTACATAATCCACGTACTGAATTCGACGGTCTCGTCATACGCCCCTTCACGATTGCAAGTGAGACCAAAATTACTTTAGCAGCAACGCTTTTCGAAGGTCCTGGAATATTACACACCTCAGTATATATTATTGTGTGGGGAAATTTGTATGTGTAGTCAGTCCAGGATCTTCTGTTTTATACCAGTATTTTTTTTTTTATATTATTTAAAACTCTATTACAAGATGCAGTATAAAGATACCCGGAAATGGTACTTGTTATGACAGAACATTCAACACTCGTACTGCAACGGTCCACTGAGTGAACATACAAAGTTACCTTAAGATAACCTAACACAACCTACAATCTACCC
Source organism: Cherax quadricarinatus (assembly GCF_038502225.1). Lineage (NCBI taxonomy): Eukaryota > Metazoa > Arthropoda > Malacostraca > Decapoda > Parastacidae > Cherax > Cherax quadricarinatus. The sequence continues at coordinate 67,310,185 of NC_091292.1, forward strand.
AGAAACACAGTGTTACATAATCACAAAGATCTTCATAATACACTGATGCTAACATTGACATCCAACACTTCCACAACCCCCCCCCCCCCCGCCCCTCTGCAAGTTGAAACCCTATCCACTCTCACGTGCTTAAACACGATAACAATATGTAACATTAAAAAAGTTAACACCATTACCAGTCTCACGTTGTTAAACACATTATCAATGTTAAACATTAAACAAGTTAATATCATAGCCACTCACATGTGGTTAAACACATTATCAATATTAAATATTAAACAAGTTTTTATATTATTTTATTTAAAAACATAGTACAAAATATACACATAAAAAAACACTAATATTTACATATCACAAAAACATAGTACAAAAAACACAAAACTTACACAATTATAATCTCACCACAAAATATTCCTAATCCATTGAACTAAAACTTTTACACACTAGTAGCCCTCACTGAACCCCTTCAATGTGCAGGATGATACCCCTGGCAGCCACATAATAGTGGCAACCCGCCTGTGCATGTACTTAGCCTGAAACAATGTGTATATATATACATGACATGACTACGTTTATAACCTAAATAAAAAATAATCATGTTATTTTTTTGACAGTTAGTACATACAAACTAACATAGATCTTAGCATTTACCAACTTACATTTTATAAAATTTATATATAAAAAACTAACAGAATACACTATGTACAAAATATAAAAAATTTGTCCACAAAAAAGGACCAACAATAACTTTTACACAATACAAAACATCGAAAATATCTTATGCTAAATATAAAAATTTATACAATGTTAGATTCAGTAATATTTCCAATGTATACACTTCACGTAAACTTATAGATGCATGATGCCTTTAATACTAGAGCCATTTAATCAAAATAAGAACATGTAATTAATGAAAATAAAAAACAAACCTCTTACCCCTTCCCATCTGCTAAATTACATTATACACACTGAAGAAAGGCAGTCAGTGAAAAATCAAACAGTAAAAAAACCTACCACTCCTTTTAACCCCATTTCACCATATTGTACATCATCTAACCATTGTTCATTTTCTTAACTACATCATAATAGTTATAAAAACAGACTGCTATTCTCACATCACAAATGATATTAATACAAGAACACAGTATCGGATCGTCACACTCTATATAAGAGCAAACAGTGTCACAAAATTTAACGCACTGCACATTTTTAACTCTGCGCGTACGCAGACAAAAAAAAATCCTCATGAAAATTATACTATCGTGTAACAAAAAAAAATCTAAAGAAAAGCACAAGCAAAAAACAAACTCGGGGAGATTTTTGATACATATTCTTGTACAACTGAAAAACAAAGTGAAACCTGATATTCATTACCATGACTTGACATCATATGGTACCAGCTCAAAAGAGCATAATATGTGTGATACCGTCGCATCCTTCAAAATTCAACCCCCTCCTACCCCAGTCAGACCTCCTCAACCTACCTGAGAAAAACCAAACCTGATTTAGAACTACAAGAGTGATCAATATAACATGTTAACCCTAACACATATATGAAGCTTTCCAAAAGTAAGCAAAATACATTACATTGGAATATGAAAACAAAAAAAAAAAATACCATGGTACTGCGGTTCCTCCACCATAAATATGGTAAAGGCAAAAAAAAAAAAGCCTCTAGGCTTCCAAAAAAAAAAAACCAACTACATAAAGCAAATTAAACAGCAAAAATACATATAAACATGTAAACAGTTTAGTTTCTAACATCGATATCGCCAAAATCAAATTGATTCTAAAAATTTTCTGTAGTCAGTTATATTAACCAGATTAGTCCACATCATAAAACCAACATCCAGGTACAAGACACCTCAGAAGGCCCCATCCCTGCCATCCCCTGACACTATACCAACCTCACTCTCCCTATTCATACTCACATCCTTACCTAAAATCATTAAGTCAAAACCCCAGGCTATCAGCCGTATGTCTTCAGTTCACCCACCCCTATGCCCCCCCCCTCATACTTGAAGACTGTACATACACATACACCACTACCACACACTCTTTCCACATTCCACTCTACATGGGAAAACAACCCATTCCAGCTCTAACCTACACCCAACCCTAACATTTCACCTACCGTCAGATTACGATAACCCAAAGGAAAACTATTTACCCACAACCTCCCATATAATAGCCTATTCCTAAAAACCGTTCGATACACACTCACCACAAGTGCCCGCACCTCCACCTGCACCCTACACTCACCCCCACCTCCCTCATACCCCAAGACACATACAAAAAATCTACCACCACATACATCAGTGCTCTCCGAATGTCCTTAGAAACCCCGCCCACATCAAAAAGCAAAGCCCTCAAAGTCGAAATGCTTCTCCCCCCCGCCACTATACCCAGGACCCTTGCTAACCATTTTCTTACAATCCCCAAGTTTTCGCAAAAATATACAGCATGAAACGCCGTCTCCTCCTCCCCACAATGTGAACAAGTGCCATCACCTACATACCCCATTCGATATAGCACCGACCTTGAAGCTAGAATTCCCATAAAAAACCTATATACCACTTCACAAACCCTCGGCTTTAATCTAATCTTCCAAAAATCTTCCCAAATGCTCCTCCAATCATGCATTGGATATGTAGCTACACCCAGTAGCACCCCTCCCTGCCTATCTGTCCTCCCCAGCTTACTGACCCTTACTTTTCTTGCATCCCATATTGTCAACAAATTACGCACCATATCTTCACACACCAATAACGCCTTCCCCTTCCACCATTTCCTCACATCCTCCATGACCTCTCCCACCCTTATACCCCTCTTCCCTCCTGCCCTCAGGTACCACTGCTTCACATACACTGCCTTCACTCGTGTGTCCAAAGGTATAAGACCCAGCCCACCCTGCCGCACGCCCGTCATCACCAATTCCTTCCTTACCCATGGCCTGCCATAACCCCAAACATATCTCAAAACCCGCCTATCCAGTTCCTGAATATCACACGATCTCAGAGGATATACTTCTGCTACTCCCCACACTTTACTATACACAAGTGTGTTTACTACCACCACCCTCTGCTGCAGTGTTATATCCCCGGTCCTCCACCCTTGCATCCTGCCGATCGCTCTACTCAAAGCATCCTTTGAGTTTATTTTCTGTGCCTCCCCAGCATCCTCCATGTACACAGCCCCACATATCTTGATTCTGTCCAATACATTCCACCCATACAGTGCCCCCAAACCCCCCCACCCACGTACCTACTTCCAATAACTTTGACTTTGTGCCATTAACCCTCATCCCTGCCGCCCCACCAAAGATCTTGATTATATGTCCCACATTTCCCAATCCCATTTCCCCTCCCACCAAAACTGTGGTGTCATCCACATACCCCACAGTTCCACTTCTGCCAGGAGCCTCCTCTCCCCTTTCCCACACTTTCTCTATAAGCCTATAAAATGGGTCTTGCATGCATGCAAAAAGGATTTGAGACAAGGGACAACCCTGTCGCAAACCCTTTCCCATCTTCACCGGCACTCTTCACCTGTACTCTTACCCTCACAGGAGTATACAAAGTAGTCGCCCATCGCACAATCTCATCCCCAAAATCCTGTTTTTGTAAAATACTCCACAACATATGTCTATCCACACAGTCATAAGCCTGCTTCCAATCAATCCCCAAGATTTCCCCCCCTTGTCTATCCTCCACAAAATCCCTAATTCTCCCATGCCACTCACGCATACTTCGACCTGGGATCCCACACTGTCCTCTATGTAGAACCCGGTAAAGCACCTTTTTCATGCGATTACCTAAAACCTTCGCGAAAATTTTATAATCAGCACACATGAGAGAGATCGCCCTATAGGCACCCAGGTTCCCCCCCCCCCTCCTTTGTAAACCAAAACAACTACCCCCATGCCCTGCGATTCCCCCAAGGCCCCCCGTCCTTCATACAATTAAGCAACGAGACCAGACACTCCTGCAGACAATCCCAATGTGTAATATAAAAATCGTTAGGAATTCCATCAATCCCCGGCGCCTTTCCCCTACTCAAACTCATTACCGCCTCCCCCACCTCCTCCTTGCTGATTCTACCCTCTATCATCTCTCTCTCCTCCTTCCTTAAAATACCCCGAATTCCTTCCCCTATAATCTCTCTCTCCCTCCCTCCACCCTCCCCCTGCTTAAAATTCTCCCTAAACCAATAATCCTCATAATTACTCATTCCATCGGTGGTTGTAAGTTCCTGCCCCACCCTGTATCCCCCCACCCCTTGACTCACCTCTAATCCCATAATCATAGTTATCTGCTGCCTTTCCCTAAATCTCCTCAAGACGCATCCTGACGGTTTGTCTCCCCATAGGACCTCTAATCCTTTCCTTACACATAACGCATCAAAAGGAGAATTTTGTATTTCCCTCAATCTTCCCCTTAAAACCTCTATTTCCCCATATCTAGCCTCCCTGCCCCCTTCATAAAAATCATTGAGCTGCCCCTCAAAATATTTTTGTAAACCAAACCTCCACCGCGCCTCATCCCGTCCTCTATGCTGATAATACTCCTTAATCTGCAATTTAGCATACTTCTCCCACCATTCCAATACACCCTCCTCTTTGTTGCGCGCCTCCTAGAGGTGCCACCACCGTTCTCTAAAAACCAACCCCTCCCCCTTCCCCTGAAGTAACCTCACATTCAGTTTCCAATAACCCACATACCTACGAACCATCCCATCCCATACCTCTGCCAAAACGGCTCGATGGTCTGATAAACCTAAATCTATTGTCGTTACACTGTCTACTGTAATCTCTCGAGTTATATATATACAGTCCAACCTAGCTGCATAACCCCTCCTCATAAACGTGTGCTCCACTCTCCACCCATCTCCCCTGACTATGTCAAAAACCCCTGCGTCCCTAAACGAATCCCTCAACACCCCAAGCGCACACCCTGCCCCTCTTGGCTCCACATCCTTATTTCTGATTACACAGTTCCAATCCCCTCCTACTATAGAAACCATGGGTAAACCCCGCAAGTAGAAAAGCAAAACCTCCCTTAAAAAAGTCACCTTTACCCTTAAATTGCTATCAGCCAGCATATATATCCCTAGAAAATGCACTCTAATCTATCCCCATAGCCCCTCCACTTTCGCCACCCTCCCCTCCCCTCCTCTTCCCACACGAGCACTTGAAATGGGCTGGATTCCCTCACTGCCACTCCCACCCCACCCTTTAATTTCCCTGAGCTGCCTGCATACATCATAAAACCTTTCAGCCTCAAATCTCTACCACACTTAAAATTGTGTTTTTGAATAAAACACACATCAATATTAAAACGCCTCAAAACATCCTCCAACCATACACGTTGAACATGAGCCCTAAGGCCATTCACATTTATCGTTAGACACTTAAAGATTCAGAAAGGGGGGCTTTCCTCTACGTTTCTGTGGCCTGTCCATTACACTTCTTGCTGTGCCTGTTTTTTCCCGTGCACTCTTGCCCGCCTGGACCCCCTCATCCCTCCTGTGCACTACCCTTCCCCTTCTTAGTCACTCCCACCCAACTCTTCTTACCAGTACGCTGAGCTGGAGTTATACACTCGTCATCTGACGAACCTCCAGCTCTTTTTTTAGATGTACTCTCAAACTCCATATCAGTATGGTCACTCCCCCTGTGCACCTCAGCCTCCACTTGCAGCACCTGCAACATGCCAGACTCTGATTCTTGAGGCCCCGGGACCCGTTCACTCAGGTCTTCCTCAACCATCAAAATTCTACAGGAGGGATTTCCTCTGCTGGCTCGTCCAGGAAAGACTTGATTATTTCATGCAGGTGTTCAGGTAAAACCTGTAGGTCACCGGCCTCCCCCACCCCTACAGGCTGCTGTTCACCACCAGGGTCTGCCTGTGTGGGAACGTCCTAAGCCACTGGTAGCGTCACACAAATTTCTCCCGCTTCCTCCACTTCGTCCGCCTAATTACCTTTACCTACTGCAAGTCCATGGTTGACAGAAATATAATTGAATCTTGTTTCATAAAAAGCAATTTTGAAAATAATATGAATATTTCTTTAGGTTTATATAAATTAGACTCATTTATAATTAATAAAATTTGATTACAGTTTAATAATACATTGGACAAATAATAAACCTTATTTCTTGGGTAGAATATTTTGTTAGTGGGATGTCGTGAGGACCTGTCTACCGGGACCAGCGGACCTACTGCAGTGTTCCTGTTTTCTTATGAGTCCGGTATTGTTGTGCATCAAGTGTTTCTTTGCTGTGGGAGTTGACTGTGAGGTGTAGTCTAAGCCCTTTAATTGCCTTCCTTTGATGTATTACTTTCATAGTTCTTTGACAATATGAGTAGTCACGAAAGCGCTTGGAATTTCACTACTCTTTCACAGTGGTTGTTTTGCATATTTTAAAATCACCTGTTTACTGTGATCTTATTGCATATATATATATATATATATATATATATATATATATATATATATATATATATATATATATATATATATATGAACACTGATCTCTGGCTGAAGGAGGAGACCCGAACCTACGAACCTTGGAACAAGGTACGCAGTGCTTTACCAATCTACCCACACTGGACCAATACCTTGGAGTCCAGCTTGCGCTAGACTTTGATCCAAGGCAGCCAGCTTTCAGGGAGAAGGCTTACATCTTTTCATCTCATCCCCTGCATGCATCAGCCTTACTAGAGATTTGAACAATGCAAGGAATTCGCAAGAGCAGGCGAAATATACACAAACACTGATCTCTGGCTGAAGGAGACTCGAACCTACGAACCTTGGAACAAGGCACGCAGTGCTTTATCAATCTACCCACACTGGACCAATACCTTGGAGTCCAGCTTGCGCTAGACTTTGATCCAAGGCAGCCAGCTTTCAGGGAGAAGGCTTACATCTTTTCATCTCATCCCCTGCATGCATCAGCCTTACTAGAGATTTGAACAATGCAAGGAATTCGCAAGAGCAGGCGAAATATACACAAACACTGATCTCTGGCTGAAGGAGACTCGAGCCTACGAACCTTGGAACAAGGTACGCAGTGCTTTACCAATCTACCCACACTGGACCAATACCTTGGAGTCCAGCTTGCGCTAGACTTTGATCCAAGGCAGCCAGCTTTCAGGGAGAAGGCTTACATCTTTTCATCTCATCCCCTGCATGCATCAGCCTTACTAGAGATTTGAACAATGCAAGGAATTCGCAAGAGCAGGCGAAATATACACAAACACTGATCTCTGGCTGAAGGAGACTCGAACCTACGAACCTTGGAACAAGATACGCAGTGTTTGTGTATATTTCGCCTGCTCTTGCGAATTCCTTGCATTGTTCGGATGAGAAACTTAATAAATCATCAACAGGAACTTTCGTAAACAAGGAAGTAACATCAAAACTTACCATGTTAAAATCATTTAAGTCAGTCAAGGAGCTTAATTTATCAACTAAGTCTATGTTGTTTTTAACATTAAAGTTAGAAATTTTGCCAACAATAGGGCTCAAAATATCAACAAGCCATTTGGATAATTTATATGAAACTGACCCTATGGAGCTAATAATTGGTCTGACTGGATTCCCTGGTTCAGATATGTTGATGATATTTTGTGTCTTATGCCCAAAAATGTAGATATACACCATTTTCTTAGAAAATTAAATAGCTTAGCCCATTCTATAAACTTTACTGTTGAGTTTGAAGAAAATAACTCATTGCCTTTTCTAGATGTTTTAATTATTAAGGGTAATAATGAATTCAAATTTAAAATTTACAGAAAACCTACAAATAACTGTTCCTATGTCCACTATTATTCTTCGCATCAAGATAGAGTCAAACTGTCTGTTTTCTCATCAATGTTTTTGAGAGCTTTACAAATTTGTAGTCCTGAGTTCATAATTTATGAAATAGGTAATGATTTAAAATACCCAAGAAATGTAATTGATAAATCTTTTAAAGTTGCTAGAAATACTTTTTACAACCCAAAAAGGGACAACCAGCCTTATTCAACTAAAAATATGTTGGTTCTCCCTTACCATGAAAACTTGGTTGATATGCCTTCTCTTCTTAAGACTTTTAATATTAAAGTTGTATTCAAAAATCTTGATACAGTAAAAAAACTGTTGATAAAGAATTCCCCCCAAAATGCTGATGGATGTGTCTATAAGATTCCTTGTAAAATTTGCGATAAAGTTTATTACGGTCAAACTGGTAAAAATCTCGAACTAAGATTAAAACAACATAAATATAGCATTAGAACTGGACAAGATTTCAATGCTCTATTTATTCATGTAAGAGATTTTAACCATCCAATTGATTTTCAAAAAGTTGAGAAAGTAGTATCAAGCAAGTCCATGGTCGACAGGAATATAATTGAATCTTGTTTCATAAAAAGCAGTTTTGACAATAATATGAATATTTCCTTTGGTTTATATAAATTAGATCCATTTATAATTAATAGAATTTGGGAAGAATTTAATAATACACTGGACAAATAATAATTTTAAAATTTTTCTTGGGTAGAATAGTTTGTTGGTGAGTTGTGCAAAGGACTTGTCCAGTTGGGCCGGCGCGCGTCAGGTGTTTAACCGTTGTGGGATCTGATAGTGAGGTGTTAGCCAAACCCCTTATATACCTTCCTTGGATACTTTACTTTCATAGTTCCTTGATAATGTGAGTAGTCACGAAAGCGCTTGGAATTTCTCTATTCTTTCAGAGTGGTTGTTTTGCATATATATATATATATATATATATATATATATATATATATATATATATATATATATATATATATATATATATAAATATATATATATATATATATATATATATATATATATATATATATATATATATATATATATATATATATATATGCATATATATATATATATATATATATATATATATATATATATATATATATATATATATATATATATATATATATATATATATATATATATATATATATCGAATATGTAAAACTGGTCAATTAGCAAGAACATTTAAAATTAAGTACTTTCTAAAATTTTCTGCTGTACGTTTAAAGATATATTTTTTTCATTAATGTAAATGTAATTTTTTTTAATTTTGCACCAAAAGAATCTTAGGAAACTTACCTAACCTTATTATAACAAGAACAATTTATTTCAGCCTAACCCAACTATATATATTTTAGATTTGTTTACAATAATTTAATACAAAAGAAACTTAGTGAAATGTATTTTTTTCGTTAGGTTCAGAATGATTTTGGCGAAATTTTTGCATACACAAAATTTCGCTTGTCTTATACGGCAAGATGAGAGTTGCTATTTAATCCAAGACCGCAAATTCTGCCTATTCGGCACGATATATATATATATGTTTGTGTGTGTGTGTGTGTGTGTGTTTTATATATATATATATATATATATATATATATATATATATATATATATATATATATATATATATATATACACTGATCTCTGGCTGAAGGAGACTCGAACCTACGAACCTTAGGACAAGGTACGCAGTGCTTTACCAATCTACCCACACTGGACCAATACCTTGGCGTGTAGCATGAGCTACACGTTTGATCCAAGGCAGCCAGCTTTCAGGGAGAAGGCTTACAGCTTTTCATCTCATCCCCTGCATGCATCAGCCTTACTAGAGATTTGAACAATGCAAGGAATTCGCGAGAGCATGCGAAATATACACAAACACTGATCTCTGGCTGAAGGAGACTCGAACCTACGAACCTTAGGACAAGGTACGCAGTGCTTTACCAATCTACCCACACTGGACCAATACCTTGGCGAGTAGCATGAGCTACACGTTTGATCCAAGGCAGCCAGCTTTCAGGGAGAAGGCTTACAGCTTTTCATCTCATCCCCTGCATGCATCAGCCTTACTAGAGATTTGAACAATGCAAGGAATTCGCGAGAGCGAATTATATTTCGCATGCTCTCGCGAATTCCTTGCATTGTTCAAATCTCTAGTAAGGCTGATGCATGCAGGGGATGAGATGAAAAGCTGTAAGCCTTCTCCCTGAAAGCTGGCTGCCTTGGATCAAACGTGTAGCTCATGCTACACGCCTAGGTATTGGTCCAGTGTTGGGTAGATTGGTAAAGCACTGCGTACCTTGTCCTAAGGTTCATAGGTTCGAGTCTCCTTCAGCCAGAGATCAGTGTTTGTGTATATTTCGCATGCTCTCGCGAATTCCTTGCATATATATATATATATATATATATATATATATATATATATATATATATATATATATATATATATATATATATATATATATATATATATATATATATATATGCAAAAGAACCACTGTGGAAGAATAATGAAATTCCAAGCGCTTTCGTGACTACTCACATGATCAAGGAGTAGTCACGAAAGCACTTGGAATTTCATTATTCTTTCACAATGGCTATTTTGCATATTCTGAAATCACCTGTTTACTGTGATCTTATTGCATATATATATATATATATATATATATATATATATATATATATATATATATATATATATATATATATATATATATATATATATATATATATATATATATATATATATATATATATATATATATATATATATATATATATATATATATATATATATATATATATATATATATATATATCATGGAACTCCGTTTTCATCAAGAATTGCAAGAAGCCCCTATCACGTGCCTTCAGCATTTTAAGGAGAGGGAGTATGGACACAGGGGTCATCCCACACACACTCAACACAACAAAGTCTCACTCCACAAAGATGACAGTAAAGCAATTGCAAAAAACTACAGGCCGATAGCACTAACATCACATATCATAAAAATCTTTGAGAGGGTTTTAAGAAGCACGTAGATACCCATCACTTACGCAACCCAGGGCAACACAGGTTTACAGCAGGTCGTTCCTGCCTGTCCCAGCTACTGGACCACTAGGACAAGGTCCTGGATGCTGTAGAGGATAAACAAAATACAGTTGTAGTATACACAGACTTTGCAAAAAGCTCTCGACAAGTGTGACCTTGGTGTCATAGCACACAAAATGCGTGATAAAGGAATAACTGGAAAAGTTGGTAGTTGGATCTATAACTTTCTAACAAATAGAACACAAAGAGTAATATTAAACAGAGTAAACTCCCAGCCAGTCATGGCAAAAAGCTCTGTTCCACAAGGCACAGTACTCTCTCCCATTCTATTCCTTATCATTATTTCTGACATAAACAGAGATGTAAGCCATAGCTCCGTGTCTTCCTTTGCGGATGACACCCGGATCACCATGGCAGTGACCGCCATCGAAGACACCGCGAGACTCCAAGCGGACATCAAGTAAATCTTCGAATGTGCCACTCAAAACAATATCAATTTCAACGAGGAGAAATTTCAACTACTCAGATGTGGGAAACTTGAGGAAATTAAAAATGTATCAGGGTATACGACAAATTCCCCTGATTTCAACCCAATTGAGAATCTATGGGAAATGACCAAACGCATGATCGCGGAAAAGGACTGTTCAACTGTGGAGAAGCTAGTTTCTGTTATTACTGGGACCAGGTACCACGACAAAGAATTTACCAAAATATTTTCAACATTGGTTGATTCTCTGCCTAAGCGTGTAGCAATGCTTATAAAGGCAAAAGACAGACATATCTCTGCCATATCATTGCCGGTAATTTTTCAAATAAATATTACTTTTCCCAAATAAATGTCGTATTTCATCACTGTCCAAATTAATATGCACACTACTGCAGCTGTTAACACAAGGTTGTGATGTGGTGATTATCAATATAAGGTTGTGTGGTATTAGTTGTTACTAAAAGGTTGTGTTGTGGTGCATTTTAATATGAGGTTGAGTGGGGAATGCTTGTGGTAGTCATTACAACGTAGTATATATACAACGTAGTTATTATGATGCTTGATAATTTGCGTAATGAAAGTTTAAGTGTGAGTAGTGGCGGTCGTTACCATAAGGTTGTGTCGTGGTGGTTGTTATAAGGTTGTGTCGTGGTGGTTGTTATAAGGTTGTGTCGTGGTGGTTGTTATAAGGTTGTGTAGTGGTGGTGGATAATACAAGCTGTATGGTTGTTGTTATTAATACATTGTGTGGTGATTGTTGATAATATAAGATTGTGTGGTTGTGGTTGATAATGTAAGATACTGTCGTGGGGGTGAGTAATATAAATCTATGAGTGAAGGTGGTTGTTAAAATAAGGTTTTGTCGCGGCGGTTGTCGACATAAAGTTGTGTCGTGTTGGTAGATGATGGAAGGTGTGTGGTTATGATTGTTAATATAAAATTGTGTCGAGACGGTTGTGGCTCTGGTTGTCGATATGAAAGCGTAAAATATAAAATTTTATAACTCTGGTTGTGGTATGAAATTGTTTGGTGCTGGTTGTTAAAAGAAAGTCATGTGGTGGTGGTGGTGGTTAATATAAGAGTGTGTGGTAGATTTGGTTGCGAATGTAATATTTCTAGTTGCGGCTGCTATTTTAGGAGTGTTTAGTGGTGGAAGTTAACATGAGCTTGTACTGCGTTTGTTAATTAACATGATTTTGTGTGGTGGTATTTGCTAATAAAAGGTTGAATGGTAGTGGTTGTTACTAGAAGGTTTAATGGTTGTGGTTATTTAGATAAGTGTGTGTTGTGATGGCTGGTAAAAAAGGTTGAGTGGTGGGGGTGTTAATTGATGCTTGTGTTATGGTGGTGGTTAATGTAAGGTTGTGTTATGGCTGTTACTAATATAAGGTTGTGGTTTATCCGTTGTTAATATAAGGTTGTGTGGTGGTGTTTATTAATAGAAATTTGAGTGGTTGTACTTCTTAATATAAGGTTGTACGGTTGATAGTGTTATAATGTAAGGTTGTGTAGCGGTGGATGTTACTGCTAATTTATCCCTACACGATGATGGTTGTTAATGTATGGTTGTGCGTTTGTGGTTATTAATATAACCTAGAATGGTAATGGCTGCTAATATAGCTGTGAAGTTGTGGTTGTCTATATGATATATGGTGGCAGGTATTACAATAAGTTTATGTGGTGGTGGTTGTTATTAAAACGTTGTGTGGTGGTCGATCTTACTATAAGGTTGTATAATGAGGTTGCTAATATAAGGTTGTGTAGTGGAGGTTATTAATATAAGGTTGTGTAGTGGTGGTTATTAATATAAGGTTGTGTCGTGATGGTTATTAATATAAAGTTGCGTCATGGTGATTGTTAATTTACGGTATCGTTGTGGTGGTTAATATAGGATGTGTCGTGGTGGTTAACATAGTGTATGATGGTGGTTCTTAATAAAACATTATACAGTAATGGTTGTTAATATAAGGTTCTGTTGTGGTGAAGTGGCATTGTTAGTTAATATAAGGGTTAGTTGTCATGGTTGTCAGTATAAGGCTGTGTTGCAGTTAACATAAAGTTGTGTGGTCTTGTTTGCCAATATGAGGTTGTTGTGTATTTATGGTTGTTAAAAAATGGTTGTGTAGTTCTGGTTGTAAGACGCTTAGTCTTGATGTTGAGTCCCTCTTCACTAATGTTCCTCTTGATGATGTGCTTAATTTTCTCAGAGAGAAGGCCAATAAAGGGTTACTTCATCTCATAATGCCTACTGATGTCTTTCTTGATCTTATCCACCTTTGTGTGGACTCAAATTCCTTTTCCTTCCAGTGTAGGGTAAGGGTGATTTTGATAAGGGCCTGCCTTGTATGGGCCAGTAGGCCTTCTGCAGTGTTCTTACATTCTTATGTTTTTATGTAAACCTTCGGTGTCGCTATAGGCTCTCCTCTTTCTCCTGTTCTTGCTAATCTCTACATGGAATACTTCGAGACTGTTCTTCCTACCATCGATGTGCGTCCTTCACTCTGGCTCAGCTATGTAGATGAAATCTTTGCTCTTTGGCCTCATGACTCTAGTCTTTTCCAACCATTTCTTGATGCTCTTAATAATCTTGCCTCTTCCATTACGCTTAAAGCTGAATAGGAATCTAATTCCTTGCTTTCTTTCCTTAATGTTCATGTCAACCGCTCAGATACAGGTTTTGCCTTTTCCGTGTACCGCAAGCCTATACACAGTGGTATTTACATTCACTACTTTTCTTATCATGTTTCCTCTGTCAAGAAAAGTGTTCTCATCTCCCTCTTTCTCCGTGCTCCCCGCATTTGTGATCTTCAGTTCCTTGTATCAGAAATATCCACTCTTCATAATTCATTTTCCCATCTTGGCTACCCTTCCCATTTCATAGATTTTGCCCTTTCACGTGCTAAACGGACTTTCTTCTCTCCCAAACTCTCTACTCCTGGGAAGTCTCCTGTCCACTGCCTTCTCTACATTTCCGGTCTTTCTAATTTGAACAACTCTCTCAGTTCCTTAGACATCAAACTTAATTTTCGCCAGACTAACACTCTTCGCAATAATCTAGTTCATACCTCTCCTCTCTCTAGAGGTGCTCCTGGTATCTATTCTATTTCTTGTTCCTCTTGTCCTCTTCAGTACTTTGGAGAAACTGGCCGATCTCTTTCTGACAGACTTAAGGAGCACGAAAGTAGTGTTAGGCTTGCCGACACCAACAATTCTCTTTTCTGTCATGTCAGAGATCACAGTCATCCTATTGACTGGTCTTCTACCAAACTGTCTACCCTACTTCCAACTTTCACAGTCGCCGTCCTGTTGAATCCTCCCTTATACACAACTTTCCTTGTATGATTCTTAGTCCCTGATTTGTCTCTGTAGAGGCCTTCCTTTCTCATTACATTGTAAGATGCTTCAAACTTCAGAACACCCGTGAGTTAACCTGATTCTTTATTCCTCTTCTCCCTCTTCCCCTTTCCTCTTTCTCCTTTGGGTTTCCTTTCTTGTGCGTTGTGTATTTGTCCTTTGTTATTTTTCCCCCCTGTGTGTTCTTGCTCCTACCCTCTGTGGGCCCCTAGCTCCCTTGCAGTGTTTCTCTTTCTTAATATTTGACTGACTCCACTACTGCTACTACTACTACTACCTCCACTAGTACCTCTCTTGTCCCGTCCCTGTCTGCTGGCCTATGTATATTCCCTCCTTCTCTCCTTTTCGTTAGCGTGATTTTGTAAATGGTCCAAGTCGGATCGAAACGTCGTCGTAAGCTCCTCACTTCTATGTGCTGCTTATTAGTGTATTGTTCCAGTCACGGTATTGTGCCTTTCTTTGTTATTTACTGGTTGTTAAAATTTGGTTGTGTAATTCTGGTTGTTAAAATATGGTTGTGTAGTGGTGGTTGTTAATATGTTTGGTGGTGATTAATATCAGACAGTGTTGTGATGGATGTTAATATAAGGTTGTGTGATGGTGGTTATCAATATGAGGTTGTTAATATAAAAGTTTGTAGTGGTGGTTATTAAATTTCGTTCAGATTATTGTTAGTATAACGTTAAGCGGTTTGGGCTGTCAAGATGAGGTTGTGGTCGTGGTTGTTAATATAAACGCTTGACATTCATGGCGCTTTGAAACCAAGCAACGTGCTCCGAGAGATTTGACATATACGCCAGACCAATGACAACTTTCTAGTAGCTACGTTGTCAGTGACGTGGCCACGAAGTATACTGTAAACTCCGATAGTAGTGTGAAGAACTAGAGAGTGCTAATGTCAGAAGATATCACCCTCAAGGATCACAACTGTGCCACTATAAACTCTACGAGGAAAATGATAGGATGATAACTTTCGAAACAAAGGATGTCATGCCAGTGATGATCCTTTTTATATCACTTGTTCTCTCTAGACTGGAATACTGCTGTACACTAACATCTACAATCAAGGCAGGTGAAACAGCAGAGCTAGAGAATGTACAGAGAACCTTCGCCGCACATGTAAGTTCAGTCAAGAAGTTTAGTTACTGGGAATATTTGAAGTCACAGCATGTACCCCTTGGAGCCAGGGAGAGATACATCATAATCTATACCTGGGAAAATCCTAGAAGGACTGGTCCCAAATCTGCTCACAGAAATCACTCTCTACGAAAGCAAAAGACTAGGTAGATAATGCAATATACCCCCAGTGAAAAGTAGGGGCGCCATGAGTACACTAAGAGAAAATACAGTAAGTGTCCGGGGCCCAAGACCGTTCAACAGCCTCCCAACAGGCATAGGGGGAATTACTAATAGACCTCTGGCTGCCTTCAGGAGGGAGCTGGACAGATACCTAAAGCCAGCAGTCGATCAGCCGGACTGTGGTTCGTGTATTGGACTACATGCGGCCAGCAGTAACAGCCTGGTTGATCAGTCTCTGACCCACTGGGAGGCTTGATCAAGGACTGGACTGCGAGGGTGTTGACCCCCGGAACTCACTCCGTGTAGGTAGACTCCAGGTGCGTACGTAGACCTTAAGCTAAGTGCTAGCCAGAGACGAACTTCAGATGCAACGGTTGACATATTTCACCATTTTCACCACTCCAGATCGGTAGGAAGTTTCTAAATTTGTTTCCAGTATTTTGTTGAATGTTTGAACATAGTTTTGATATGCAAATAAAGTTTGTTTGACATTTATAAATAGCAATGACATACAAGTGAAAGTATATATACAGAGAAGGCATCATAAATAGTCTACTGCCCTGTAAAGGTAGTTTAGTCCTGGGAACAAACTTGCGTTGCATAACTTACTATATTCAGAGAATGATTGCAGCCAGCAGATTCGAACAAATGTTTCGACGTTATCCGTAAGTGTGGCTTAATTCCCTACATTATACCTTTAACCATCCAGCTACAGATGTGTCAAACGTTAGGTAGGTAGCTTGCAACTCATATTTCTTACTAATGCCGGGCACATCAGTGAGCCTCAAGCATGGTCTCCAGCTATTTCATTCTCTTCCTGTATGTTCCAGTCTCACAGGCAACACTATATTAATGCACTTCGCAGAAACAAGGAAAAGAATATATACATATAGCCAGCAAGAGTTGAACCCACATCTAATGTTTTGAGGCATCCGTAGCTGAGTGGTTAGTTTAATTAAGGTATTACGTGGAAAGCTAAGTCACACTAGTAGATAGCGTCCAAACACGGGTTCAGATTCTGCTGTTATGAACTTTCTGTGTATATACTTTCTCTTGTTTCTGCGAGTTGCATTGATATAGCATCACTTTTGAAGCCAGAACATAAAGGAGAATAAATCTGCTGGAGACCATGCATGAGCCTCACTGGAGTGCCCTGTGTTTGGAAGAAACATGACTTCCAACGAGGCTACCTAACTAACATTTTGAGGCATCTGTGGATGAATGGTTAATGGCGTCATATAGGGAGCTAAGCTACATTCCTGGACAGCGTCCAAACGTGGGTTCAGATCATGCTGACTGCCATCTACCTGTGTTTACACTCACTTTTTTCTGCGAGGTGCATTGATGACTTACTATATTTTGCAAATATGCAGATATTTGTTGGTAATGCTTACGTTGCGTTTTCTTGTTATTTCAATTCCAGTTAAGCATCTTTAATAAAGCAAGTACCTATTGGAGAGGGTTATATGTATTGGATTATCATCACTTTTGACAGTGACTTTAAGGATAAGGAAAAAAATAATGACAAATATATTCCTGCTAAGAGATATAACTCATCGCTACCTTTGTTCAGTTCATGATATTTCCACTAATTTTGTACAGTATCAAAAGTGCATTTTCAAATTTAAAAAAATAATTTTTGAATATTTTTTAACATGTTCAAAGACTATTTATTCTTAGTGGAAAATGAAGTTTATATATACATCTTTGTGCTTTATTAATAAAGGGACGTATTCGGGGCCTTTATTTTTTTATTTTTCTGCCCAACAAAAACAATATTAGAAAAAGATCCAGGATTAAATATATGTTAGAGAGAAGGCTGTTACTTTAAGAATATATGAGTATATATTTTTTTTATTTCTCGCCGTTTCACTTGACCAACCCGATAAAGAGTTATTAATAAATTAGTCAATTTAAAATACTGATGTTTAGTGGCTCTAGTTAATGTAAGATGGTGTGATGATGGTTGTTAATGTAAGATTATGTGGTGATGGTTGTTAATGTAAGATTATGTGGTGATGGTTGTTAATGTAAAATTGTGTGGTGATGGTTTTTAATGTAACATTGTATGGTGGTGGTGGTTGTTAATGTAAGATTGTGTGGTGATGGTTGTTAACGTAAGATTGTATGGTGATGGCTGTTAATATAAGATTGTTTGGAGATGGATGTTAATGTAAGATTGTGTGGTGATGGTTGTTAATGTAACATTGTATGGTGGTGGTGGTTGTTAATGTAAGATTGTGTGGTGATGGTTGTTAATGTAAGAAAATGTGGTGATGGTTGTTAATGTAAGATTATGTGGTGATGGTTGTTAATGTAAGATTGTGTGATGATGGTTGTTAATGTAAGATTGTGTGATGATGGTTTTCAATGTAACATTGTATGGTGATGGTGGTTGTTAATGTAAGATTGCGTGATGATGGTTGTTAATGTAAGATTGTATGGTGATGGTTTTCAATGTAACATTGTATGGTGGTGGTGGTTGTTAATGTAAGATTGTGTGGTGATGGCTGTTAATGTAAGATTGTATGGTGATGGTTTTCAATGTAACATTGTATGGTGGTGGTGGTTGTTAATGTAAGATTGTGTGTTGATGGTTGTTAATGTAAGATTGTATGGTGATGGCTGTTAATATAAGATTGTTTGGTGATGGTTTTCAATGTACATTGTATGGTGGTGGTGGTTGTTAATGTAAGATTGTGTGGTGATGGTTTTCAATGTAACATTGTATGGTGGTGATGGTTGTTAATGTAAGATTGCGTGATGATGGTTGTTAATGTAAGATTGTATGGTGATGGTTTTCAATGTAACATTGTATGGTGGTGGTGGTTGTTAATGTAAGATTGTGTGGTGATGGCTGTTAATGTAAGATTGTATGGTGATGGTTTTCAATGTAACATTGTATGGTGGTGGTGGTTGTTAATGTAAGATTGTGTGTTGATGGTTGTTAATGTAAGATTGTATGGTGATGGCTGTTAATATAAGATTGTTTGGTGATGGTTGTTAATGTAAGATTGTATGGTGATGGTTGTTAATGTAAGATTGTGTGGTGATGGTTTTCAATGTAATATTGTATGGTGGTGGTGGTTGTTAATGTAAGATTGTATGGTGATGGTTTTCAATGTAACATTATATGGTGGTGGTGGTTGTTAATGTAAGATTGTGTGGTGATGGTTTTCAATGTAACATTATATGGTGGTGGTGGTTGTTAATGTAAGATTGTGTGGTGATGGCTGTTAATGTAAGATTGTATGGTGATGGTTTTCAATGTAACATTGTATGGTGGTTGTGGTTGTTAATGTAAGATTGTGTGGTGATGGTGACAGTTGTTAATGTAAAATTGTGTGGTGATGGTTGTTAATGTAAGATTGTATGGTGATTGTTTTTAATGTAAGATTGTATGGTGATGGTTGATAATGTAATAGTGTGTGGTGATGGTTGTTAATGTAAGATTGTATGATGATGGTTGTTAATGTAATATTGTATGGTGATGGTTGTTAATGTAACATTGTGTGGTAATGGTTGTTAATGTAAGATTGTGTGATGATGGTTGTTAATGTAAGATTGTATGGTGATGGCTGTTAATGTAATAGTGTGTGGTGATGGTTGTTAATGTAAGATTGTGTGGTGATGGTTGTTAATGTAAGATTGTATGGTGATGGTTGTTAATGCAAGATTGTGTGGTGATGGTTGTTAATGTAAGATTGTATGGTGATGGTTGTTAATGCAAGATTGTGTGGTGATGGTTGTTAATGTAAGATTGTATGGTGATGGTTGTTAATGTAAGGTTGTATGGTGATGGTTGTTAATGTAAGATTGTATGGTGATGGTTTTTAATGTAAGACTGTGTGGTTATGGTTGTTAATGTAAGATTGTGTGATGATGGTTGTTAATGTAAGATTGTATGGTGATGGTTGTTAATGTAAGATTGTATGGTGATGGTTGTTAATGTAAGGTTGTATGGTGATGGTTGTTAATGTAAGATTGTATGGTGATGGTTGTTAATGTAAGATTGTGTGGTGGTGGTTGTTAATGTGTCGTTATGTGGTAGTGGTTGTTAATGTAACGTTGTGTAGTGGTCGTCGTTAATGTAACATTGTGTTGTAGTGGTTGTTAATGTAACGTTGTGTGGTGGTCGTTGTTAGTGCAGCATTGTGTGGTGGTGGTTGTTAACGTAACATTGTGTGGTGGTCATTGTTAATGTAACATTGTGTGGTAGTTGTTGTTAATGTAACATTGTGTGGTGGTGGCTGTTAATGTATCGTTGTATGGTAGTGGTTGTTAATGTATCATTGTGTGCTGGTGGTTGTTAGTGCATCGTTGTATGGTGTTGGTTGTTAATATTTGTTTTATTTTCAAGTTTACGCTGTTTTATGGATGTTATTGGCAGACCGAGTGGGGATCCAGTGTAGCTGGATCCATTAAAGTTTTATTTAGAAATATAAGGTTGATTGGTAATGTTTTCTAATTGTTTGTTGGGGGCTGTTAATAAAAGTTCTTTGGAGGTGGTTAATATAATGATGCGTAGTTGTGTGTTTTAACATAAAGTTAAGTGGTGCTGGTTGTTAATTCTGTGGTTGTGGTTGTTTATATAAAATTGTGTAGAGATAATTATTACTAATATTATGTGTTGGTTGTGTTAATTAATATAAAATAAGACTGCGAGGTGGTGTTAGTTAATTAAAGGTTGTGTGGTGTTAGTTGAGGTGGATAATAGGTTATGTGGTGGTAGTAGTAATTGGTAATGAAAGGTTGGGTAAAGGTGGCTGTTTCAGTAAGTTATGTTGTAGTTGTTAACATAAAGTCGTGGTGATAGCTGTTAATATAACCATACACGTTGATGGTTGTTAATTTAAAATATTTGGTTGCCATATTTAATACAAGGGCTATGTTAATATGATCTTGTTTTGAAGTTGTTAATATGATGATGAGTAGTGGTAGCGGTTAATATAAATCTGCGAAATGGTAGTTGTTATTATGAGGTTATATGAAGGCGTTTGTTAATATAATGTTGTACAAAGGCGTTTTTTAATATTATGTTGTATGAAGGCGTTTGTTAATATAATGTTGTATGAAGGCGTTTGTTAATATAATGTTGTACAAAGGCGTTTGTTAACATTATGTTGTATGAAGGCGTTTGTTAATATATTGTTGTATGAAGGCGTTTGTTAATATAATGTTGAATGAAGGGGTTCGTTAATATTATGTTGTATGAATGCGTTTGTTAATATAATGTTGAATGAAGGCGTTTAATATAATGTATGAATGCGTTTAATATAATGTTGTATGAAGGCGTTTGTTAACATTATGTTGTATGAAGGCTTTTGCTAATATAATGCTGTATGAAGGCGTTTGTTAACATTATGTTGTATGAAGGCTTTTGTTAATATAATGCTGTATGAAGGCGTTTGTTAACATTATGTTGTATGAAGGCTTTTCTTAATATAATGTTGTATGAAGGCGTTTAATATAATGTGGTATGAATGCGTTTGTTAATATAATGTTGTATGAAGGCGTTTGTTAACATTATGTTGTAAGAAGGCGTTTGTTAATATAATGCTGTATGAAGGCGTTTGTTAACATTATGTTGTATGAAGGCGTTTGTTAACATTATGTTGTATGAAGGCGTTTGTTAACATTATGTTGTATGAAGGCGTTAACATTATGTTGTATGAAGGCGTTTGTTAATATAATGTTGTACGAAGGCGTTCGTTAATATAATGTTGTCTAGTGATGGTTGTTAATATGAAGTTGTATGATGGTTGTTGTTGTTAATAAAATATACGGTGTGCAGAATTCCTGGATTATGATACAATGTGTGCTGTGCAGGCGTATATTGAGGACAGTAAATAATAACTGCTTGCCGTGTATATGCCATGGTGGCGCCTATGTTGCCTGGAGCTACCAGCCCCGCCACACCACAAGGAATAACCAGTGAAATTACTTCACAAGGAGACGGCCAGTTAACCGTCGACACTGACGATAATGTTGTGTGGTGGTGGTCGCTAAAGAAAGGTTGTGTGGTGGTAGTTCTTAATATAATTATGTGTGGTGGTGATTGTTAATGTAAGGGTATGTTATAGCTGTTAATATCAGGTGATGTTGTGCAGTTTATTAGCATACGGTTTTTGTGGGTGATTGTTAATATATGGCTGTATTGTAGTGGTTGTTATCATAAGCATCTGTGGTGGTGGTTGTTAAGATAAGGTTGTGTGGTGGTGGTTAGTTAATGAAGGGGTGTGTGGTAATGGTTGTTAATAAGGAATTGCTAATGTAAGGTAGTGGGTGGTGGATGTTTTTTTATGATATTATGATATGGTGATTGATAATATAAAGTTGTGGTGAGGGTTGTTAATATAACCTTGCACAGTGATGGTTGTCAGTATAAGGTTTTATGGTTAAAGTTGTCAGTATAAGGTTATGTACTAACTTTTGTTAAAATAAGTTTGTATGGAAGTTATTAATGTGATATTTTTGACGGAATTAATAAAGTGGTAAGTTTGCGTGGAGGTGCCTCTTAACATGAGGTTGTATGAAGATAATTGTTAGTATGAGGGTATGTGCAGGTGGGTGATATTAAGTTGTGTGTTGTTCCTAACATAGGTTGTGAGCATGGATGTTAATATAAGGTTGAGAAGCGGTGTTTATTAACAAAGGGATGATGGGTGGTGTTTGTTAATATATGAATTTTTAGGAGTTGTTAATACATAACTGTGCTGGGGTTGTATTACAAGATTTTGTTGATTGTGGCTGTTAATATGAGGCTGTGTGGGGTGATTATTAACATACTATTGTGGTGTATCTTAATGTAAGATTGTTTGGTGCTCTTTGTTAATATGATGATGTGTTGGTGATTGTTAATAGGAGGTAGTGTTGTGATGATTGTTAATATAAGGTAGTAGGTGGTGGATGCTTTTTTTGAAATTATGTTTTGGTGATTGTTAATATAAAGTTAAGGTGAGGGTTGTTAATATAACTTTGCACAGTGATTGTTGTTAATATAACTTTGCACAGTGATTGTTGTTAATACAAGATTTTATAGAGGGTTGTATAATGATGATCTTCACCGCCATCAAGTGGAGACACACTGCAGTTATTTAATACCAAATAATACAATACCACTTCAAGATTAAAAGTCCTATAATGGCATCCGCACACCACAACATTTTTGCAGGATACACAAATGTTCACATTTTCAAGCCGATCAAATGAATCCTTCTAAAATTTTCCCAAGAAACCAATTTCAGATGTTGTCTATATTAAACCAAATAGAGGGTTTCTGCACTTATCAACTGCTCCTCAAACACTCTCCTAGTAATACCTGACCAGTGTTCAAAATTTGTTTAAAGAGTTCTGTTGTTATAAACGAAGTTAGTGAAAGACTTGAACAGTAAGTAATAATAGGCCTCCGGCCTCGGCGAGTCCTACAATTTTTAAACTTCATTTAACGTCAAAATTGAAACTGCCATAAAAATGCAAGTTTTATATTTTTTTCAGTTTTCTCTTTGCAGATATATTCTATTTATAATTCTCTTCAATCCTAAAAGGAAAAATAATTGATTTCGTTCTTTTTTTAGAAAGTAAAATATTATATATTTTTTTCAATAAGGTTGACAAACTGGCATCTACACTACTCAAAGTTTAAACAAAATATCTTTAATTAAGATACACCAGTACTTAAAGGTTTAAAGATTACCAGAAGAGGTATTTTCCTGTTATTACTTTCAGTGATATAGAGAATTTAAAATTAGTTTTGCTAAAAGTGAAAAGCAATGAACAGTGAATCAGTGAATCATGTAAGAAAATAAATTCTCCAGTAATTGTTCAGAAATTTATGATTATATTTATTTTAACAATTTTCTCAAAATTTACTGAAACTATTCAGAATTAGGTAGACTTACATATGTTTAAAGTGATAAAATTAGTACAAAAAAATTTACACAATTTTACACGCAGAATTGGCAGTTGTGCACATTTGAATTTCACTCTCTAACATTGTCTATGTTTTGATTATTTGAAGCCAAACAGTAAAGGATTGTGGAAGTTATGGGAAGAAAGTTCATGGACGCTGGAAATGGCGTCTTCAGGTGCGGTCATCGGGCAGCTGCATATACCAACTGATCCAAGAATTTTTCTCTTTTTACCGTACATCAGCCTTGAAAATTTATAAGCCAGTTAGATGACACATTAACTTGTTACGAACGATATAAAAACGAAGTTGTAGGAGGAAAGAAAAGAAAAAATAACGGATATTAGTAATAAAAAATAAATGTGTCATGGTATCTACAGCTCTGACAATGTCTGCGACAATAGTAACTGCAGCTGCTGCGGCCGGAGCAATGGTGCCAGCTGCCTGTGAAACAACGTCTGCAGGAACAGTAACTGCTGCAGCTGCGGTAGTAATATCTTCGCCTAGAACAGCAAAAGCATGAGCTGGTTGTATCTCATACCGCGTCCTCCATGAGAAACACATATTACAATATTGTTTCCAAAGGTGGGAGACCAGCGTTAGCAGCACTTATTCCAATGATTCTCACGATATTCCTTACTTTATCTGATGACGAAAAAGATGGAGGGAAGGAGAGAGAGAGATAGATAGAGGGAGAGAGAGAGAGAGAGAGAGAGAGAGAGAGAGAGAGAGAGAGAGACAGAGAGAGAGAGAGAGAGAGAGAGAGAGAGAGAGAGAGAGAGAGAGAGAGAGAGAGAGAGCATCTATTTCTTGTTTTATGCTTCGTCCTCTGTTCATTGAATGAATCAGTCAGAAACGTCCTTACATCAACAGACCTCTTTCACGAGGTCTGTTGATGTAAGAACGTGTCTGACTGTAAGTTTCTGATGTAAGTGAACTTGTTCACTCCCTCCAGTGGATCAAACTTGATTTCCTCCCATTTTCCAAGAGCTGTAATAATAGTTACCATAATTATTATTCTTTTCACTAGATATAATAATAATTCAATTCCCAAATTTTACGAAAAGAGACGGAGAAGCAGCATTACACTACAGACCAGTGTCTCTTACATGAATGTGCTAAGCTATGAAGATCATCAGGAGAAGAGTGGTGGAAAACCTAGCAGTGAGTGGCGTCAAAGATGGCCACCAGAACGGCATCAGAGATGGAAACTTCTGACACAGACTTACTGGAATTCCACGAGATAGTAACACATGACAGGAGATAGAGGGATGGGTAGATGACATTTGCTTTGACA
The DNA here is from genome assembly GCF_038502225.1 of Cherax quadricarinatus. Taxonomy (NCBI): domain Eukaryota; kingdom Metazoa; phylum Arthropoda; class Malacostraca; order Decapoda; family Parastacidae; genus Cherax; species Cherax quadricarinatus. The sequence goes on from NC_091292.1 coordinate 67,335,428, forward strand.
GTAAGGCTTTTGACACTGAACAGCACAAGAAACATACAAAAGTTCCACACAAGAGACTAGTGGAAAAGCTAGAAGAACAGGCAGGAATAACAACAAAATCACTGCAATGTATCAGGAAACAACGAGTGACGGTCCATGACGAAGTACGGGAATAGCAGCAGGTATACTTGAGTGAACGTCAAACTGGAAAGTCAGATGTATTCCTAAGATGTATTCCTGTTCACAAATGATTAGAATACAATCAAATATGGACCAGGCAAAGCTACAAATGGATATGGACGGGCTACAGGCATGGTCAATGTAGCTTGGGGAAGGAGAAAGAAGACGTGGACGGAGAACAGGACACGAGGAATAAGAGGGCAATGATAACGACATACAAAATACTGAGAATAATTGACAGGGACAGAACGTTGCAGAGATTGCGAAATGGAACAAGAGAACACAGATGGAAGCTAAACTCATATGAGTCATATAGATGTTTGGAAGTACATATATCTTCAAAATGTGTGCATGTGTGTGTGTGTGTGTGTGTGTGTGTGTGTGTGTGTGTGTGTGTGTGTGTGTGTGTGTGTGTGTGTGTGTGTGTGTGTGTGTGTTTGTGTGTGTGTGTATTCAAGTTTGTGGATGCAGGGGGTCGAATCATATCTCCGGAAAATCTGTGACAGAAGTTTCCATCCCTGAAGCAGTTCTGGTAGTCATGATTGAACCCACTCATTTCCAGGTGCTCCACCACTCTTCTTCAGATAATCTTCTCTATAACTTTACATATTATTCATGTCAGCGACACTGGTATGTACTTGAATACTGCCTCTACCTCTCCTTTCTTAAATACTGGAACTTTATTTTGTCTTCCTCACCTCCGGCAGTTGCCTTGCTCCGATGTTGTTCAAGTTTGTTGCTAACTGCCCACACAACTACCAACAAACTTTGTGTGTGTGTGTGTGTGTGTGTGTGTGTGTGTGTGTGTGTGTGTGTACTCACCTAGTTGTACTCACCTAGTTGAGGTTGCAGGGGTCGAGTCCAAGCTCCTGGCCCCGCCTCTTCACTGATCGCTACTAGGTCACTCTCCCTGAACCGTGAGCTTTATCATACCTCTGCTTAAAGCTATGTATGGGTCCTGCCTCCACTACATCGCTTCCCAAACTATTCCACTTCCTGACTACTCTGTGGCTGAAGAAGTGTTTCCTAACATCCCTGTGATTCATCCTTGTCTTCAACTTTCAACTGTGTCCCCTTGTTGCTGTGTCCCATCTCTGGAACATCCTGTCTTTGTCCACCTTGTCAAGTCCTCTCAGTATTTTGTATGTCGTTATCATGTCCCCCCTATCTCTCCTGTCCTCCAGTGTCTTCAGGTTGATTTCCCTCAACCTCTCCTCGTAGGACATACCTCTTAGCTCTGGAACTAGTCTTGTTGCAAACCTTTGCACTTTCTCTAGTTTCTTTACTTGCTTGGCTAGGTGTGGGTTCCAAACTGGTGTCGCATACTCCAATATGGGCCTAACGTACACGGTGTACAGGGTCCTGAACGATTCCAAATTAAGATGTCGGAATGCTGTTCTGAGGTTTGCTAGGCGCCCATATGCTGCAGCAGTTATTTGGTTGATGTGCGCTTCAGGAGATGTGCCTGGTGTTATACTTACCCCAAGATCTTTTTCCTTGAGTGAGGTTTGCAGTCTCTGGCCCCCTAGACTGTACTCCGTCTGCGGTCTTCTTTGCCCTTCCCTAATCTTCATGACTTTGAACTTGGTGGGGTTGAACTCCAGGAGCCAATTGCTGGACCAGCTCAGCAGCCTGTCCAGATCCCTTTGTAGTTCTGCCTGGAACAGGCAGGAATGGTAGAGAAAGCACTGCAATGGCTCAGAGAGTACCTAAAAGGAAGAAAACGACGAGTTAACGAGCGTTGGTACGTGATGAGGTGTCAGAGTGGACCCATTTGTCGAGTAGGTTACACAAGGGTCAGTGATAGGTCCGGTACTGTTTCTTGTAATTGTGAATGATATAATAATAATATCTTTATTACCTACAAGTACATGTACAAGGTATACACACCTAGCTGACATCAATGACATACTACTACATAGAAAGCTATGCTATGTTGAGCATTTCGAGCAAATTAGGTCAGTTTTGTCCCAGGATGCGACCCACACCAGTCATCTAACTCCCGGATACCCATTTTACTGATGGGTGAACATGAGGGTTATAACGTTTTTACTTTTTTTTCAAATAAAACATCTCCTGTGACATAAATCGATGAACTTTTGTTTACAAAAAATGAAAAAGTCCCTACGTCCTCTCAGTTTTCAAAAATGGTCACCCCAAAATAAAAACTATATATCACCATATATCTGAATTACAACTCCTAAGTATTAACTCAGGAAAGTACTAATTGGCAACTCAATATGCTGACGTCTACTATTGTTATCATTTTCTCATTTTATTTCAGAGAGGAATGTATCAGTGAGCACCACTTGTCTGACAATATATTTATAGGTATAGCCTAACAATGTGGGTTTTGTTGTCAATATTTGACAATAAAGACTTATGATAGATATGTCAGGAGGGGAAAATATGATGCCTTGAATGAACTTTTTGATATCACAAAAGTAAACGGCCAATGGTTATCCTCCGAAGACAAACAGCTGTACCAGCTTCAAGTGGAAAGCAAAGGAAAAGTGGGATACTCTACAGGTCAAGTTGCAAGTAAAAAAAGCTATTTATCCTTCAAAAAGATGGAAAGTGCCTGCTGAATCAGCTTCAGCATCAACATCTTATGATGATGCATCGAGTGACAGTGGGACTGAATCTGAAGGAAGTGAGTATGAAGATGAAGATGAATGTACTACTCCACCAACCAGAAAACACAGCAAAAGTAAAGTTGCAAGTAATTTGGTGACATCAACAAAACTGGTCAGTGGTCAGTGGTCACGACAGGTCACGACAGGTCACGGGTCCTGAGCTGGAAGATGAAAATACACGTGAGTCACAGCGATGGTAGGAAGTATTTCATCGATCTTAGAGTAGTTAGGAAGTAGAATATTCTGGACAGTAGTGTGGTGGAACCTGGATGGATACAAAGCTTTCAGAAGAGGCGGAGCCAGGAGCGACACTCGACCCGTGCAACCATATATAAGTGAAAACGCACACACACACACATGCACTGGAGCTTTATGACAAGGTAACGGAAGTGAGATACGAGAGAGAGAGATGGATAGACTGCATTTTCTTGGACTGCAAGAAGGCCTTCGACACAGTTCCTCACAAGAGGTTAATCAAAAGCTAGTGGTTCAGGCTCACATCTCAGGAAAGGCACTACAATGGATCAAAGAATATTTGACAGGGAGGCAACAACGAGTCATGGAACATGAAGAGGTGTCAGAGTAGGCGCCTGCGACGAGCGGGGTTCCACAGGGGTCAGTCAAGGACCTGTGCTGTTTTTGTATATGTGAATGACATAACGGAAGGGATAGACTCAGAATATCCCTGTTTGCAGATGATTTGAAGTTAATGAGGAGAATTAAATCGGATGAGGATCAGGCAAGACTACAAAGAGACCTGGAAAGGCTACAGGTTTGGTTCAGCAACTGGTTCCTTGAATTTAACCTAGCCAAATGCAGTCATGAAGATCGGGGAAGGGCAAAGAAGACCGCAGGCAGAGTATAGTCTAGGTGGCCAAAGACTGCAAACCTCACTCAAGGAAAAAGATCTTGGGGGTATAATACCGAGCACATCTCCTGAGGCGCACATCAAACAGATAACTGCTGCAGCGTACGGGTGTCTGGCAAACCTAAGAATAGCGTTGCAATACCTTACTAAGGAATCATTCAAGACTCTGTACACCATATACGTCAGGCCCATACTGGAGTATGTAGCACCAGTTTGGAATCCCCACCTGGTCAAGCACGTCAAGAAATTAGAAAAAGTGCAAAGGTTTACACTTTCTCTAATCTCTTGATGCCATGGGCACTGTCTTACGAAGAAGGGCTAAGGGAAATCGGCATGACAATACTGGAGGACAGGAGGGCTAGGGGAGACATGATAACGACATATAAAATACTGCTAGGAACTGACAAGGTGGACTAAGACAGGATGTTCCGGAGATGGGACACAGAAACAAGGCGTCACAATTGGAAGTTGAACACTCAGAAGAGTCAAAGGGATGTTAGGAAGTATTTCTTCAGTCAGAGAGTTGTCAGGAAGTGGAATAGTCTGGAAAGTGATATAGTGGAGGAAGGAACCATACATAGTTTTAAGACGAGGTTTGATAAAGCTCGTGGAGGAGGAGAGAGAGGACCTAGTAGCGATCAGTAAAAAGACTGGGCCAGGAGCTATGAATCGCCCCCTGCAACAACAAATAGGTAAGTACAAACAAACACACTCATATGCACTCCATAAACATAAATGTCAGGGATCTGAACAACTCATCTTAGAAAAAATATTTTAAAGGAAATATAAGAAATAACTGTAATAAACAAAATGGTAAACTATTTGAAATATGTAGATATAATTCCGTTAATATAAATAAATAATAAGTATTATATTCAGGGCGGTTCTTATTCTTGATCCTGAACGGCTTATATAGCTAAGTGAAGTTGAGATGTAGCTCTGTCCCGTAGCTCGGTCACCAGCACACTCAGCTCACACACTGAGATCGGGGGTTCGATTCCCCGGTACAGCAGGAAACATTAGGACATGTTTCCGCAAGGTACCTGCTGTCCATATTAACCCATCAGTAAAATGGGTACCTGGGTGTTAGTCGACTGGTGTGGGTCGCAGCCTGGGACATAATTAACTTAATTTGCCCGAAATGTTGTGCATAACAAGCGGCTTTCTATACAGTAGCATGTCATTGCTGTCAGCTAGGCCTGTATACCTTATACTTGTAGAAATAAAGATATTATTATATTATTATTTTTATAAGGTGGAGAGCCACGTAGTGTTTGACACAGGTGGTTATGTGTCTCCGGGAAGTTGAGTAGCCAAGTGCTGACAATGGCTTGTTAGTGTCATCAGTTGACGGTGAAAGGCGCCCTGGTGATCACTACTCTGTCGGCACGTTTGCAGATTCCCTCCACATAGAGGACCTCTGTCGGCACTGATGAAGATAACCTCCACACAGAGGAAGTATAATATGATCTGATCACAGGAATCGGGAGTGTGGTAGCGACACCACTAGAATATTAGTCTCAGTTCCGCGCGTGCTACTCAGGCGCTGGCAATGCTGACTAGGCTATTGTGGCTGTCGAGAGGACGAGCAATAAAAAAAGAATTATTAAAATATATATAGGTGACAAAAATGGTTGAGGGCCACAACTAGTGCTAAATATTAATAGTGTCACTCGAATGTAGGGTCATTAGAGTCACCTGCTTATATACAAATAACCCAACACCGTAGACTTACCAGAGCAGGTAGAACTACACATCGAAGTCCAAGTAAAGTCTCCAGATGGCGCGGCAACACTCCCACTTACTCTGATAAACTACCATACCAACCAAACTTCCAAAATTTATATACATAAATTACTATCACCTGGACGTTTTCCCTGACAGCAGACACACGGAAAATCACTCACAAAATGACACTCACCCACCCACACACACACACACACACACACACACACACACACACACACACCAAGGCTCTCGCTCCCCCAACCCCAATATTCTTGCATGACCACAATGATAGAAAAGAAACAAAGTTTGGTACACAAACGCGGATGGAATAACGAATAAACATGAGGAGTGGAACGAAAGAATCAGTGAAAAATCCCCAGACATCATAGCAGTCACAGAAACAAAACTCGCTGAGACAATAACAGACACAATCTTCCCAACAGGATATCAGATCCTGAGGAAAGATAGAAGGAGTAGAGGGGGAGGAGGGGTTGCACTGCTCATAAAACACCGATGGGGATTTGAGGAAATGGAAGGCATGGACATGATTGGAGAAAGAGACTACATTGTAGGTACAATTCAGTCCGGAGAACATAAAGTAGTCATTGGAGTGATGTATAACCCACCACAGAACTTCAGGAGGCCAAGAGAGGAGTACGAAGAAAACAACAGGGTGATGGTGGACACACTGGCTGAGGTGGCAAGAAGAGCTCACTCGAGCAGAGCAAAGTTACTGGTAATGGGCGATTTCAACCACAGGGAGATCGACTGGGAAAACCTGGAGCCACATGGGGGTCACGAAACATGGAGAGCCAAGATGATGGATGTGATACTTGAAAACCTCATGCATCAACATGTCAGGGACACAACCAGAGAGAGAGGGGAGGATGAGCCAGCAAGACTGGATCTTGTGTTCACCCTGAGCAGTTCAGACATTGAGGACATCACTTACGAGAGGCCCCTTGGAGCTAGCGATCACGTGGTTCTGAGTTTTGATTATATAGTAGAGTTACAAGTGGAGAAGGTAACAGGAACTGAAGGGGACAGGATAAACTATAAAAGGGGGGACTACACAGGTGTGAGAAACTTCCTGCAGGAGGTTCAGTGGGACAGAGAAATGGTAGGAAAATCAGTAAACGAGATGATGGAATATGTGGCAACAAAGTGCAAGGAGGCAGAGAAAAGTTTTGTTCCCAAGGGAAACAGAAATAATGGGAAGACCAAAACGAGTCCTTGGTTTACCCGAAGGTGTAGGGAGGCAAAAACTAAGTGCAACAGAGAATGGAAAAGGTACAGGAGGCATAGGACCCAGGAAAACAAGGAGATTAGTAGAAGAGCCAGAAACGAGTATGCACAGATAAGGAGGGAGGCCCAGCGACAGTATGAAAACGACATAGCATCGAAAGTCAAATCTGACCCGAAACTGCTGTATAGCCACATTAGGAGGAAGACAACAGTCAAGGACCAGGTGATAAGGCTGAGGAAAGAAGGTGGAGAACTCACAAGAAACGATCAAGAGGTATGTGAGGAGCTCAACACGAGATTTAAGGAAGTATTTACAGTAGAGACAGGAAGGACTCTGGGGGGACAGACCAGATGGGGACACCAGCAAGGAATACACCAACAAGTGTTGAATGACATACATACATATGAGGAGGAGGTGAAGAAACTAAGGGACATCGATACCTCAAAGGCAATGGGACCGGACAACATCTCCCCGTGGGTCCTTAGAGAGGGAGCAGATATGTTGTGCGTGCCACTTACCACAATCTTCAACACGTCCCTGGAAACTGGGCAACTACCTGAGGTATGGAAGATGGCAAATGTAGTTCCCATTTTTAAAAAAGGAGACAGAAAAGAGGCACTAAACTATAGACCTGTGTCATTGACGTGTAGTATGCAAAATTATGGAGAAGATTATCAGGAGGAGAGTGGTGGAGCACCTGGAATGGAACAAGAGTATAAATGCCAACCAGCACGGATTCATGGAAGGCAAATCCTGTGTCACAAACCTTCTGGAGTTTTATGATAAAATAACAAAAGTAAGACACGAGAGAGAGGGGTGGGTTAATTGCATCTTCTTGGACTGCAAGAAGGCCTTTGACACAGTTCCTCACAAGAGATTAGTGCAGAAGCTAGAGCATCAGGCGCATATAACAGGAAGTGCACTGCAATGGATCAGAGAATACCTGACAGGGAGGCAACAACGAGTCATGGTATGTAATGATGTATCACAGTGGGCACCTGTGACGAGCGGGGTCCCACAGGGGTCGGTCCTAGGACCAGTGCTATTTTTGGTATATGTGAACGACATGATGGAAGGGTTAGACTCAGAAGTGTCCCTGTTTCCAGATGATGTGAAGTTAATGAGGAGAATTAAATCTGATGAGGACCAGGCAGGACTTCAAAGAGACCTGGACAGACTGGACACCTGGTCCAGCAAATGGCTTCTCGAATTTAATCCTGCCAAATGCAAAGTCATGAAGATAGGGGAAGGGCACAGAAGACGACAGACAGAGTATAGGCTAGGTGGCCAAAGATTGCAAACCTCACTCAAGGAGAAAGATCTTGGGGTGAGTATAACACCGAACATGTCTCCGGAAGCACACAATCAGATAACTGCTGCAGCATATGGGCGCCTGGCAAACCTGAGAACAGCATTCCGATACCTTAGTAAGGAATCGTTCAAGACACTGTACACCGTGTATGTCAGGCCCATACTGGAGTATGCAGCACCTGTTTGGAACCCGCACTTGATAAAGCACGTCAAGAAACTAGAGAAAGTACAAAGGTTTGCGACAAGGTTAGTTCCAGATCTAAGGGGAATGTCCTATGAAGAAAGATTAAGGGAAATCGGCCTGACGACACTGGAGGACAGGAGGGTCAGGGGAGACATGATAACGACATATAAAATACTGCGTGGAATAGACAAGGTGGACAAAGACAGGATGTTCCAGGGAGGGGACACAGAAACAAGAGGCCACAATTGGAAGCTGAAGACACAAATGAGTCAGAGAGATATTAGGAAGTATTTCTTCAGTCATAGAGTTGTAAGGCAGTGGAATAGCCTAGAAAATGACGTAGTGGAGGCAGGAACCATACACAGTTTTAAGACGAGGTTTGATAAAGCTCATGGAGCGGGGAGAGAGAGGGCCCTGTAGCAACCGGTGAAGAGGCGGGGCCAGGAGCTAAGACTCGACCCCTGCAACCACAAATAGGTGAGTACAAATAGGTGAGTACACACACACACACTGAACTGACCAGTGTCTGTGTCACTGACAGTGTCACTGACATGTATAGTATGCAAAGTCATGGAGAAGATTATCAGGAGAAGAGTGGTGGAACGCCTAGAAAGGAATGATCTCATCAACAGCAGCTAACATGGTTTCAGGGACGGGAAATCCTGTGTCAAAAACCTACTGGAGTTCTATGACATGGTGACAGCAGTAAGACAAGAGAGAGAGGGGTGGGTGGATTGCATATTCTTGGACTGCAAGAAGGCGTTTGACACAGTTTCACACAAGAGATTGGTGCAAAAACTGGAGGACCAAGCAGGGATAACAGGGAAGGCACTACAATGAATCAGGGAATACTTGTCAGGAAGACAGCAGCGAGTCATGGTACGTGGCGAGGTGTCAGAGTGGGCACCTGTAACCAGCTGGGTCCCACAGGGGTCAGTCCAAGGACAAGTGCTGTTTCTGGTATTTGTGAACGACATGACGGAAGGAATAGACTCTGAGGTGTCCCTGTTTGCAGATGACGTGAAGTTGACGAGAAGAATTCACTCGATCGAAGACCAGGCAGAACTACAAAGGGATCTGGACAGGCTGCAGAGCTGGTCCAGCAATTGGCTCCTTGAGTTCAATCCCACCAAGTGCAAAGTCATGAAGATTGGGTAAGGACAAAGAAGACTACAAACCTCACTCAAGGAAAAAGATCTTGGGGTGAGTATAACACCAGGCACATCTCCTGAAGCGCACATCAACCAAATAACTGCTGCAGCATATGGGCGCCTAGCAAACCTCAGAACAGCATTCCGACACCTTAATAAGGAATCGTTCAGGACTCTGTACTCCGTGTACGTTAGGCCCATATTGGAGTATGCGGCACCAGTTTGGAACCCACACCCAGCCAAGCAAGTAAAGAAACTAGAGAAAGTGCAAAGGTTTGCGACAAGACTAGTCCCAAAGCTAAGAGGTATGTCTTACGAGGAGAGGTTAAGGGAAATCAACCTTACGACACTGGAGGACAGGAGAGAAAAGGGGGACATGATAACGACATACAAAATACTGAGAGGAATTGACAAGGTGGACAAAGACAGGATGTTCCAGTGATTGGACACAGTAACAAGGGGACACAGTTGGAAGTTGAAACACAGTTGAATCACAGGGATGTTAGGAAGTATTTCTTCAGCCACAGAGTAGTCAGTAAGTGAAATAGTTTGGGAAGCGATGTAGTGGAGGCAGGAACCATACATAGCTTTAAGCAGAGGTATGATAAAGCTCACGGTTCAGGGAGAGTGACCTAGTAGCGACCAGTGAAGAGGCGGGGTCAGGAGCTAGGACTCGACCCCTGAAACCTCAACTAGGTGAGTACAACTAGTTGAGTACACACACACATACACACACACACACACACACACACATACACACACACACACACACACACACACACACACACACACACACACACCAGGAGCTAGGACTCGACCCCTGCAACCACAAATAGGTGAGTACACACACACACACACACACACACACACACATAGACCCACATACACACACACACACACACACACACACACACACATGCACACGCACATGTACACGCACACACACACACACACACACACACACACATACACACACACACACACACACACACACACACACACACACACACACACACACACACACACACACACACACACACACACACACACACAACAGGTCATGGTACGTGATGAGGTATCACAGTGTGCGCCTGTGACGAGCCGGGTCCCACAGGGGTCAGTCCTATGACCAGTGCTATTTTTGGTATATGTGAACGACATGATGGAAGGGATAGACTCAGAAGTGTCCCTGTTCGCAGATGATGTGAAGTTAATGAGGAAATTAAATCAGATGAGGATCAGGCAGGACTACAAAGAGACCTGGACAGGCTGGACGCGTGGTGCAGCAACTGGCTTCTCGAATTTAACTCCGCCAAATGCAAAGTCATGATGATCGGAGAAGGGCAAAGATGACCGCAGAGAGAATATAGGCTAGGCGGTCAAAGACTACAAACTTCACTCAAAGAGAAATATCTTGGGGTGAGTATAATACCGAGCACGTCTCCGGAAGCACACATCAACCAGATAACTGCTGCAGTATATAGGCGCCTGGAAAACCTAAGAATAGCGTTCCGATACCTCAGTAAAGAATCGTTCAAGACTCTGTGAACCGTGTACGTTAGGACTATACTGGAGTATGCAGTACCAGTCTGGAACCCACACCTGGTCAAGCCTGTCAAGGAATTAGAGAAAGTGCAAAGGTTTGCAACAAGGCTTGTTCCAGAGCTAAGGGGAATGTCACACGAAGAAAGGTTAAGGGAAATCGGCCTGGCGACACTGGAGGACGGAAGAGTTAGGGAAGATATGATAACGACATACAAAATACTGAGGGGAAGAGATAAGGTGAACAGATAAGGTGGACAAAGACAAGATGTTCCACGGAGGGGACACAGAAACAATGGGTCACAATTGCAAATTGAAGACTCAGATGAGTCAAAGGGATGTTACGAAGTATTTCTTCAGTCATAGAGTTGTCAGGAAGTGGAATAGTCTGGCAAGTGATGTAGTGGAGGCAGAAACCATACATAATTCTAAGACGAGAGATGATAAAGCTCATGGAGCAGGGAGAGAGAAGAAACAGTAGCGACCAGTGATGAGGCGGGGCCAGGCTGAGTCTCGACCCCTGCATCCACAGTTAGGTAAGTATACACACACTCGGCTAGCAGCTATGACTTGTCCCCTGCAGCCACAAATAGGAGGGAGTGATTCTGGCAAATGCTAAGTTGAGAGGCTGGGCCAAAAGCTGGTATTCGACCCCTGCCTCCATATATAGGTGAGTGCATGCACAACTAATATACACTATTTCCTTTTACTTAAAGGTAATCCTACATACTGACAAGTGCTAGACAATAGTAAATCTGTACACACACGTGCGTCTTCCTGTAGTGATGTACATCAACCCTACAAACTCCTCTCCTGCCAGATGGTCATCAAACAGACGAACCACAAATGGTGCCATATTCCCAGGAAATGAGGAAAATAGAGCAAACAGAGGAAAAAGAATGACTTTGCTGGTTAGGAATTAGTGAAATCTTGAAGAGATGAGGACATATCGCCATCATGAACGATACACATCCACTGCCTCACCCAGAAATATGCCGGATATCCTATCTCTTCCCTTACAGCTAAAAGTTCATTTGAGGACATTCCTGTAAACACCAACAACATCGCCAGGAGATTTGCACTCGATAGCAGCTCTGCCAATTACCATCCAACGTTTTTACAAAAAAAAAAAAAAAAAAAAAAAAACTGAGGCCGAGCACATTTCACCTCTTATAAATCTATATTTACTATTCGTGAACCAGGTCTTGCCCTGTCAGCCCCGCTTTGGGGGTGACGTACGTCATGCTACACCATCATATTGCCCTGTAATAATGTAAAAGTACGAGTCCCGCTCTTGGGGTGAAGTAAGTCATGGTACATCACCTTAACCCGTTAAGCCTAACTAAACTGACTACATAGTAACACGATTGCAAACAAACCACGATACGGGTGGAATATGAACCCATGGCGAGTGAGTCGTAAAATCGCAGGCCAGTGCCTAAGCCAGACTCATGGCACTTTGCACATGTTGTGCCAATCCCCCAAAAGACCTGAAAGATAATGGGCCCTTTTCTTTTCTTCTCTATTTAGTTGACTGACTGACTGCCTGTATTGTTGTGGGACGAACGATTACTATGTTAAATGATCGCTCTGAAAGAGGCTCATTAGATATTGAGAATGCCTTTGATATGGCATGGCGTCGGAGAATACTAGTTAAACTATGAGTTTGATATGAGAGGTCGTTTACCCCGTTTCATTGATAACTACCTGAGGACCCTCTAAGTCTTCCTTCGCTCATATAGAGTAATCTTGGACATATTTGTCCTGGAGAATGGGATGCCACAGGGCTGTGTGCTCTACCTTCCATTCCCCGGAAACTTAAATACTCACTGTTCTGGCATTCATTTTCAAATGCACAATTTTCAGGTGGGCAGGTTCAATTTCTTCTTGAATACCAGGTTTTAAGTATTCTGCTACTAAAATTATTGCAGTTGTCTTCATTTATACTACACTGTCCTTTGGGACAATGTGATACTGGTGTAACCTTGAGTTAGGTTCTTGAGTCTACACTTCAAGAACAGACTCGGAAAAAAACACATTGATATCTTAAAAACAAGCTGCAGTCAGCTTTTGAATATCCTGCCGTAGCTTACCGTTACATACTAGAGAGCCGACAGACTCGATTAATGGTATACAAGGTCCTGGTTAGATCTAAATCAGACTAGGGCAAGCGATGCCACATTGAGATAATTGCGTGAGTTGAAGAATGTATGTTTACATGTGTCTACAAGCACTCCGCTGGATTCAGAGACGTCTCTGCCAAGACTACCTGACACAGAGCTACGACATCATAACGAGCCGTAGCTTCAGCCCCCTGGCCGTCAGACTCCAGTTTCTATCAATAAAGCCTTGGGAGCCGCTTAAGATCAGTCATTTCGTTACGGTTCCCAACCAAAAAGCAGTTTGCGCCATAGGATGCGGTCCATCAGCTCTTACACCAAAATACTCATCTGCTATCTCAGTTACCTCCACCTTTACACCGATGACTCCAAGACAAGTATATGTGTGGTAGTGTAAAAGTTACCTCAGGTTTCGTTTGCCGGACGATACATCGGTCTATGTGAAGGTATGGCATCCCTTTCAGACCCTTAAAGAGAAGAAAACAGAAAAATATATTATAACCGGTAAACTAATAAACTTGAGAAAAAATTTATTATTCAAATATAAAACACCTGAGCATGGAACTTTCCTATCTGAAGCAAATAATGAAAAATAAATACGTAAATTAATCAGGTGAAACTAAGCTAATTTCCTGTATACATATATATACAGGTAATGGATAGATAATATTCCGAAGTGCAGATGGACGTTGCACGTAACTATCAGGATTCATGATGTTGAAAATGAAGTACGTGGATGACGAGGTAGTCACTGGTAGATGTGACTCATATAAAAGTCAGCATGAGACGGAGAACACAGGCGCCAGTAGTTGTTTCAGTGTTAGTAGACTACGAGTAACTGAACGATGGCTTTGCGTATTCGATGATGGAGGTTGATGAAGGATTTAAAGACAACCGATGGTAAATCCGAAAGTGTAATACGACACACTGTTGTGGTATCCGTAAGATATACGGCAAGGATGAGGTGAAGTCAACGATCTAGTGCATAGATCTAGCTGTCCGACTGTTATGCCTGTGTTGAATGACCCGAGTCGAGCCACAAAAAATAAACAAAAGTTAAAATCCCGGACAAACAGTCTCTCACATGCTAGGCTGAAGGCCTATAAAAGAATTGGTGAGGTCCAAGAATAATTACATAAAAAGACATAAGTCAAATCCGGTCTGGTTACATTAGCAAAAACCCAACACCTAGAATATAAAAAAAAAATAATCTGGAATGGAATTCTATACTTACAGACTTGGTGGGAGCAGAAAGTCAAGTGATATCAAACTTTCTAGGAAGGTTCCTTGTTAACTCCGCCGGCCCATCTCAGCCTAAACTGTATCTATCCGGCCTATCTTAATTCCTACTTTGACCGACAGTTTCCACCACTGTTTCCCTGCAGTAGTATCCTCACCATTCCCCCATCTCCTAACATCCTGTAACCCTCTCCTCCGTCTCTGTAGTGCAAATATCTCCGTTAACAGCAGACACACTCCTCCACCAGTTATATGCAATCATCGCAAACGCCTTGATAATCTTCATCAAAGACACAAACTTGATTGGGGTGATGTAGTTCATATAACTCGTGAGAGTACATATTCGTGTGTATGTAGGCAACGTCTTTCCTTATCCTGTTTCATGACTAGTGGTTTCTTCCTGCTACCTGCACCATATATAGCAGGAGCGTAAAAAATAAAATCAATTGCATTTGAAGAGATTTAGATTAGATTTTGCCACCGAGGTGGCTAGTTTATTGTGCACCCCATATCCATCCTGTGGACGGTAGCGCGAGAGCATATGGATACACAAAAGGCCTAGGAACTAGGCCCCAAAGGGTTAACAGGAATACATATGGATTTATATCTACATATCTATAGTTCACTTATCTGTTACAAGCAAATTTAGGAAATTTGCTTAGTATATCTTGAAGGAAGCATTAATATCAGAAATAATTTAAATTGTTTCATTAGACAAGTTACAGAATTAGAAGTGTTGGACACTGAATCTGGATACAGTTTCTTGAGGGCCGTGATAAACTAACGAGATTTACAGGTCCCCAAAAGTTGACAGAGAAAGCAGTAAACTTCTGAGAGAGGAACTTCATAAAGTACCTATACACGAAAATGTAGTTTTAATGGGATATGTTAACTCTGGACAAACTGACAGGAATTCTTGAGTCTTTCGAATTCCTTGATACGATTCATGATTACTTTTTTAGGAACTTTTGACAGAACCAACTAGAAGAAATAACATGCTTGACCTGGTTCTTACCAACAAGGAATCACTAATAAATAATATTGAGGTTAATGATAAGCATGGGGAAAGCAATTACAAATCATTCATTTGCAATATATCATGAAATTACTTTAATAACTGCACTGAAGTCAATGTCCCTGACTTCTACTTGGCCTATTTCTTAGGACTGAGAAATTACCTGGGTGGGTTTAACTGATGTGAACTAGCTGTGGGTTACGTAGATAGTGATGATTGCCAGTGTAACATTTTTCATAACATAGTTCTAGCTTCCCAGGCTATATATATTCCAAATAGGAAAAATAGATCAAATGAAAATGACCCTAAAAGAGAGGTCTTTACAGATGAATTAAAAGTAATCAATATATTCAATTAAAAAAATAAATAAATAACGAATAAGAAAAGAGAAAAGAGATTGTCAGGTTATAGTCGTAAAGGACTCATTGATTAATCCAAAGGGTTTCTTTCAGATATATAGTAGTAAGATAAGGGACAAGATAAATCCACTCAAAAGCTATTTCGGTCAACTCACTGACAGTGATAAGGGCTCATAAGGGTTATAAAGGAATGTAAAGAGGAACTTAGGAAACATATAGCTAGTCTTTTCATCACAACTACAGACTGGAATAGCGCCAGATAAGTGGAAAATGGCAAATGTTATACCTGTCTACAAAGCAGATGATAGGTCCTCAGCTTCAAATTATAGACCAATAAACGTAACCTCCATTGTGGGAAAACTGATGAAATCAAAAATTCCAGACGCTATTAGATACCTCCTTGAAAGACCTAAATTGATCAATGAATCTCGTCAAGATTTTACAAAGGGTCATTCCTGGCTTACGAATTTATTAGCTTTATTCACTAAGGTATTTGACGAGGTAGATCATAGTAATGAATATAATATTGTGTATATGAACTTCAGTAAGGCTTTCGATAGAGTTCCACATTGGGGGTTGTTAAGGAAAGTAGAAGCAACGGAATATGAGGAGATATTTTTTCCGTGGCTGACAGATAGGTAACACGAGTTTCCATAAATGGGGAGAAATAAGAGTGGGGAATCATCACAAGCTGTGATTTACAGGGGTTAGTGATGAGCTCTTTGTTATTTACAATTTACATAAACGACATAGATGAAGGAATAAATAGAGACATAAGCAAGTTTGATGACGACACCAAAATAGGCTGTCGAATTATTTCTGACGAGGACACTAGAGCACTCCAGGAAGATCTGAATAGATTAATGCAGTTAGAGAAATAGCAAATGCAGTTTAATACAGACAAATGCAAAGTTCTTAGCTTTGGAAAGTAAAATATCAGTAGTATTTATGTAAGTGTTCGTAAACGCGAATAGAATTCTTGGCTTCATATCAAGAAGTATAAATAACAGGAGTTCTCAGGTTATTCTTCAGTTCTGTATATCGTTGGTTAGGTCTCATTATTCTGCACAGTTAGGATCACCGTAATACAGAATGAATATAAATGTCTTGGAAAATGTACAAAGAAGGATGAAAAAGTCAGTCCCATGTTTCAAAAATCTTTCCTACGAGGATCGACTGAGGCCCTGAATCTGCACTCTCCAGAAAGGTGTAGAATTTGGGACGATGAATTGTCTCATAAACACGCTAGATAACAGGGATATCTTACTACTCCTACTTACACTTTGGTCACACTTCACAGACACGCACATGCATATATATATATACATACATCTAGGTTTTTCTCCTTTTTCTAAATAGTTCTTGTTCCTCTTTATTTCTTCTATTGTCCATGGTGAAGTGGAAAAGAATCTTTCCTCAGTAAGCCATGCGTGTCGTATGAGGCGACTAAAATGCCGGGAGCAATGGGCTAGTAACCCCTTCTCCTGTAGATATTTACTAAAAAAGGGAAGAAGAAAAACTTTATAAAACTGGGATGCTTAAATGTGCGTGGATGTAGTGCGGATGACAAGAAACAGATGATTGCTGATGTTATGAATGAAAAGAAGTTGGATGTCCTGGCCCTAAGCGAAACAAAGCTGAAGGGGGTAGGGGAGTTTCGGTGGGGGGAAATAAATGGGATTAAATCTGGAGTATCTGAGAGAGTCAGAGCAAAGGAAGGGATAGCAGTAATGTTGAATGATCAGTTATGGAAGGAGAAAAGAGAATATGAATGTGTAAATTCAAGAATTATGTGGATTAAAGTAAAGGTTGGATGCGAGAAGTGGGTCATAATAAGCGTGTATGCACCTGGAGAAGAGAGGAATGCAGAGGAGAGAGAGAGATTTTGGGAGATGTTAAGTGAATGTATAGGAGCCTTTGAACCAAGTGAGAGAGTAATTGTGGTAGGGGACCTGAATGCTAAAGTAGGAGAAACTTTTAGAGAGGGTGTGGTAGGTAAGTTTGGGGTGCCAGGTGTAAATGATAATGGGAGCCCTTTGATTGAACTTTGTATAGAAAGGGGTTTAATTATAGGTAATACATATTTTAAGAAAAAGAGGATAAATAAGTATACAAGATATGATGTAGGGCGAAATGACAGTAGTTTGTTGGATTATGTATTGGTAGAGAAAAGACTGTTGAGTAGACTTCAGGATGTACATGTTTATAGAGGGGCCACAGATATATCAGATTTAGCTACACTGAGAGTAAAAGGTAGATGGGATACAAGGAGAATAGAAGCATCAGGGAAGAGAGAGGTGAAGGTTTATAAACTAAAAGAGGAGGCAGTTAGGGTAAGATATAAACAGCTATTGGAGGATTGATGGGCTAATGAGAGCATAGGCAATGGGATCGAAGAGGTATGGGGTAGGTTTAAAAATGTAGTGTTAGAGTGTTCAGCAGAAGTTTGTGGTTACAGGAAAGTGGGTGCGGGAGGGAAGAGGAGCGATTGGTGGAATGATGATGTGAAGAGAGTAGTAAGGAAGAAAAAGTTAGCATATGAGAAGTTTTTACAAAGTAAAAGTGATGCAAGGAGGGAAGAGTATATGGAGAAAAAGAGAGAGGTTAAGAGAGTGGTGAAGCAATGTAAAAAGAGAGCAAATGAGAGAGTGGGTGAGATGTTATCAATAAATTTTGTTGAAAATAAGAAAAAGTTTTGGAGTGAGATTAACAAGTTAAGAAAGCCTAGAGAACAAATGGATTTGTCCGTTAGAGGTAAAGATAGGAGAGGAGAGTTGATGAAGATAAATGGAGAATAACATCTTGTAGGAGTGAGGAAGAGCCAGTTGTGAGTGTGGGGGAAGTTCGTGAGGCAGTAGGTAAAATGAAAGGGGGTAAGGCAGCCGGGATTGATGGGATAAAGATAGAAATGTTAAAAGCAGGTGGGGATATAGTTTTGGAGTGGTTGGTGCAATTATTTAATATATGTATGGAAGAGGGTAAGGTACCTAGGGATTGGCAGAGAGCATGCATAGTTCCTTTGTATAAAGGCAAAGGGGATAAAAGAGAGTGCAAAAATTATAGGGGGATAAGTCTGTTGAGTATACCTGACAAAGTGTATGGTAGAGTTATTATTGAAAGAATTAAGAGTAAGACGGAGATTAGGATAGCAGATGAACAAGGAGGCTTTAGGAAAGGTAGGGGGTGTGTGGACCAGGTGTTTACAGTGAAACATATAAGTGAACAGTATTTAGATAAGGCTAAAGAGGTCTTTGTGGCATTTATGGATTTGGAAAAGGCGTATGACAGGGTGGATTGGGGGGCAATGTGGCAGATGTTGCAGGTGTATGGTGTAGGAGGTAGGTTACTGAAAGCAGTGAAGAGTTTTTACGAGGATAGTGAGGCTCAAGTTAGAGTGTGTAGGAAAGAGGGAAATTATTTCCCAGTAAAAGTGGGCCTTAGACAGGGATGTGTGATGTCACCGTGGTTGTTTAATATATTTATAGATGGGGTTGTAAGAGAAGTGAATGCGAGGGTCTTGGCAAGAGGCGTGGAGTTAAAAGATAAAGAATCACACATAAAGTGGGAGTTGTCACAGTTGCTCTTTGCTGATGACACTGTGCTCTTGGGAGATTCTGAAGAGAAGTTGCAGAGATTGGTGGATGAATTTGGTAGGGTGTGCAAAAGAAGAAAATTGAAAGTGAATACAGGAAAGAGTAAGGTTATGAGGATAACAAAAAAATTAGGTGATGAAAGATTGGATATCAGATTGGAGGGAGAGAGTATGGAGGAGGTGAATGTATTCAGATATTTGGGAGTGGACGTGTCAGCGGATTGGTCTATGAAAGATGAGGTGAATCATAGAATTGATGAGGGGAAAAGGGTGAGTGGTGCACATAGGAGTCTGTGGAGACAAAGAACTTTGTCCTTGGAGGCAAAGAGGGGAATGTATGAGAGTATAGTTTTACCAACGCTCTTATATGGGTGTGAAGCATGGGTGATGAATGTTGCAGCGAGGAGAAGGCTGGAGGCAGTGGAGATGTCATGTCTGAGAGCAATGTGTGGTGTGAATATAATGCAGAGAATTCGTAGTTTGGAAGTTAGGAGGAGGTGCGGGATTATCAAAACTGTTGTCCAGAGGGCTGAGGAAGGGTTGTTAAGGTGGTTCGGACATGTGGAGAGAATGGAGCGAAACAGAATGACTTCAAGAGTGTATCAGTCTGTAGTGGAAGGAAGGCGGGGTAGGGGTCGGCCTAGGAAAGGTTGGAGGGAGGGGGTAAAGGAGGTTTTGTGTGCGAGGGGCTTGGACTTCCAGCAGGCATGCTTGAGCATGTTTGATAGGAGTGAATGGAGACAAATGGTTTTTAATACTTGACGTGCTGTTGGAGTGTGAGCAAAGTAACATTTATGAAAGGATTCAGGGAAACCGGCAGGCCGGACTTGAGTCCTGGAGATGGGAAGTACAGTGCCTGCACTCTGAAGGAGGGGTGTTAATGTTGCAGTTTAAAAACTGTAGTGTAAAGCACCCTTCTGGCAAGACAGTGATGGAGTGAATCATGGTGAAAGTTTTTCTTTTTCGGGCCACCCTCCCTTGGTGGGAATCGGCCAGTGTGATAATAAAAAAATAATAAAAAAATAGAAAACAGGAAAAAATAAAGGTAACTCAAAGCAATGGGTTCAAATTGGAAAAAAATAGATTTAGAAAGGATACAGGAAAGCAATGGTTTGGTAGTAGAATTATGGATGAGCGGAACAAACTAAAACGGTGTGTTATTTTAAAAAAAGCTTAGATAAATACATGAGTAGGTGTGGGTGGGTGAGAGTTGGGCTTGACTAGCTTGGCCCAGTTTAAGCCTCCATTAAGGCCGTGGATAATTAGCTCCTTCTTTATTCCTAATACTATTTTCTTTCTCTTTGGAGTTCATTTTTTTTTTTTTTTTTTTTTTTTTTTTTTTTTTTTTTTTTAGGTTAATTTGCTGCTCCCAGTATCATTTACGCTGCCTCCCAATTTCATTGAGAGTGTGTTTGCAGAGTTTTTTTTTCTTTTTTTTGCTTTTGTCTTCCCTTCTCTCTCCACGCATGTCAATTGCATTTTGGTCTAGCTCCACCTCACACCTTCTCTTCATCTTCTATAGTTCCATATTTTACTCATTTGCATCATATCTTTTCTGGCACTTTTCTTTAGTTGCAATAGCTCTTTTCGTCAATACTGCCTTCATCTTTTCCTTGATCTATACAAACTTCAAGGACCTTTTTATCAGACTTTTATCTATCTGGTGCATGAAATTTGCTACTATCAGGTCCTTCTGTCCACTAATATCGTGAATCAATCTCCTCGGCTCATCCTTCCCTTTATTTGGTTCTTGGAATTCAATTCTTTGCAGTTCTTTAGCAAACAGAGCACAATGACTGCCACTACTTGGAGAGGGTTTGATCATGAGTGTGTGTTTGTGTGTGTGTGTGTGTGTGTGTGTGTGTGTGTGTGTGTATGCGTGTATGTGTGTGTGTGTGTGTGTGTGTGTGTGTACGTTTGTGTGTGTGTGTGTGTATGCGTGTGTGTGTGTGTGTATATGTGTACTCACCTAGTTGTACTCACCTAGTTGAGGTTGCGGGGGTCGAGTCCGAGTTCCTGGCCCCGCCTCTTCACTGATCGCTACTAGGTCACTCTCCCTGAGCCGTGAGCTTTATCATACCTCTGCTTAAAGCTATGTATGGATCCTGCCTCCACTACATCGCTTCCCAAACTATTCCACTTACTGACTACTCTGTGGCTGAAGAAATACTTTCTAACATCCCTGTGATTCATCTGTGTCTTCAACTTCCAACTGTGTCCCCTTGTTACTGTGTCCAATCTCTGGAACATCCTGTCTTTGTCCACCTTGTCAATTCCTCTCAGTATTTTGTATGTCGTTATCATGTCCCCCCTATCTCTCCTGTCCTCCAGTGTCGTCAGGTTGATTTCCCTTAACCTCTCCTAGTAGGACATACCTCTTAGCTCTGGGACTAGTCTTGTTGCAAACCTTTGCACTTTCTCTAGTTTCTTTACGTGCTTGGCTAGGTGTGGGTTCCAAACTGGTGCCGCATACTCCAATATGGGCCTAACGTACACGGTGTACAGGGTCCTGAACGAATCCTTATTAAGATGTCGGAATGCTGTTCTGAGGTTTGCTAGGCGCCCATATGCTGCAGCAGTTATTTGGTTGATGTGCGCTTCAGGAGATGTGCCTGGTGTTATACTCACCCCAAGATCTTTTTCCTTGAGTGAGGTTTGTAGTCTCTGGCCCCCTAGACTGTACTCCGTCTGCGGTCTTCTTTGCCCTTCCCCAATCTTCATGACTTTGCACTTGGTGGGATTGAACTCCAGGAGCCAATTGCTGGACCAGGTCTGCAGCCTGTCCAGATCCCTTTGTAGTTCTGCCTGGTCTTCGATCGAGTGAATTCTTCTCATCAACTTCACGTCATCTGAAAACAGGGACACCTCAGAGTCTATTCCTTCCGTCATGTCATTCACAAATACCAGAAACAGCACTGGTCCTAGGACTGACCCCTGTGGGACCCCGCTGGTCACAGGTGCCCACTCTGACACCTCGCCACGTACCATGACTCGCTGCTGTCTTCCTGACAAGTATTCCCTGATCCATTGTAGTGGTCCTCCAGTTTTTGCACCAATCTCTTGTGTGGGACTGTGTCAAACGCCTTCTCGCAGTCCAAGAATATGCAATCCACCCACCCCTCTCTCTCTTGTCTTACTGCTGTCACCATGTCATAGAACTCCAGTAGGTTTGTGACACAGGATTTCCCGTCCCTGAAACCATGTTGGCTGCTGTTGATGAGATCATTCCTTTCTAGGTGTTCCACCACTCTTCTCCTGATAATCTTCTCCATGATTTTGCATACTATACATGTCAGTGACACTGGTCTGTAGTTTAATGCTTCATGTCTGTCTCCTTTTTTAAAGATTGGGACTACATTTGCTGTCTTCCATGCCTCAGGCAATCTCCCTGTTTCGATAGATGTATTGAATATTGTTGTTAGGGGTACACATAGCGCCTCTGCTCCCTCTCTCAATACCCATGGGGAGATGTTATCTGGCCCCATTGCCTTTGAGGTATCTATCTCACTCAGAAGCCTCTTCACTTCTTCCTCGGTTGTGTGCACTGTGTCCAGCACATGGTGGTGTGCCCCACCTCTCCGTCTTTCTGGAGCCCCTTCTGTCTCCTCTGTGAACACTTCTTTGAATCTCTTGTTGAGTTCCTCACATACTTCACGGTCATTTCTTGTTGTCTCTCCTCCTTCCTTCCTTAGCCTGATTACCTGGTCCTTGACTGTTGTTTTCCTCCTGATGTGGCTGTTCAACAGTTTCGGGTCAGATTTGGCTTTCGCTGCTATGTCATTTTCATATTGTCTTTGGGCCTCCCTTCTTATCTGTGCATATTCGTTTCTGGCTCTACGACTGCTCTCCTTATTCTCCTGGGTCCTTTGCCTTCTATATTTCTTCCATTCCCTAGCACACTTGGTTTTTGCCTCCCTGCACCTTTGGGTAAACCATGGGCTCATCCTGGCTTTTTCATTATTCCTGTTACCCTTGGGTACAAACTTCTCCTCAGCCTCCTTGCATTTTGTTGCTACATATTCCATCATCTCATTAACTGGCTTCCCTGCCAGTTCTCTGTCCCACTGAACCCCGTTCAGGAAGTTCCTCATTCCAGTGTAGTCCCCTTTCTTGTAGTTTGGCTTCATTCGTCCTGGCCTTCCTGCTTCTCCCTCCACTTGTAGCTCTACTGTGTATTCGAAGCTTAAAACCACATGGTCACTGGCCCCAAGGGGTCTTTCATATGTGATGTCCTCGATATCTGCACTACTCAAGGTGAATACTAAGTCCAGCCTTGCTGGTTCATCCTCTCCTCTCTCTCTTGTAGTGTCCCTTACGTGTTGTTACATGAAGTTTTCTAGTACAACCTCCATCATCTTAGCCCTCCATGTATCTTGGCCCCCATGCGGGTCCAAGTTCTCCCAATCGATCTCCTTGTGGTTAAAGTCACCCATGATCAGGAGCTTTGCCCTGCATGCATGAGCTCTTCTGGCCACTCTAGCCAGTGTGTCAACCATCGCTCTATTGCTCTCGTCGTACTCTGGCCTTGGCCTCCTGCTGTTCTGTGGTGGGTTATACATCACTGCTATTACCACCTTGGGACCTCCAGAGTGAAGCGTTCCCGCTATGTAATCACTTTCTTCTCCGCTGTCTCCTCTCTCCAGCTTATCAAAATTCCAGCTATTTTTTATCAGCAATGCCACTCCTCCACCCCCCCTGTTCCCTCTGTCTTTCCTCAGGATTTGGTATCCCTTTGGAAAGATGGTATCTGTTATCATACCTGTAAGCTTGGTTTCTGTGAGAGCTATGATGTCCGGTGATGCCTCTTTGACTCTTTCATGCCACTCCTCCCACTTATTTGTTATTCCATCAGCGTTTGTGTACCATACCTTCAGTTTCCTTTCCAACACTGTGGTTTGGGGGGCCTGTGAGGGTGGGAGACCTGGTAGCATACTGTGGGATTCTATAGCTCGGTGTTGGGTAGAGGCTGTGGGTATGGATTGTAGTGTGTGTTGGGATGGTGTGATAGGTTGTATGGTTCTGAGAATAGTTGTGTGTGTGCTTGCCCTTGCAGTTCTGTTCTGCTCTGACTGACCTCTACTGGTTCCATCCTTGTCTCTTTTCCTAGCTCCTTTCGCTTTTTTGTCCTCTCCCTCAGCTGCTGTCGTTCTGATTGTGTTCTCTCTCTGTCTTACTAGTAGCACCCTCTTGTACTCTTCCGAGTATTTCAATCGTGGTTTCTCTTGGAGGATCCTGTTCCGCACTCTTTCCGTCCTGAGAATCAGCTTGATTGGTCGGTTTATCCCCTTCGAGTACCCCCTTATTCTCTGAAAATTTACAATCTCGTCCATCTCTTCACCTATTTCCGTGATGATTTTCTCAATCTCCTTTCTTTCTTCCTGCTGCCTTTCAGTATGTGTCCTTTCCTCTCTCTCCTGAAGCCCATGGATAAACACTGATTTTGCCCTTTCCTCCTCCCATTGCCTCACCCTCTGTGACTCTGGATCCTGCCTGTATGTGGTCAGTTTCTCCCTAGATTTTTCCAGTGGCTCTTGATAGCATGGTTGTGCCTCAGCATTCGACCTATCACCCTCTCCATCTGCAACCAGCTGTTCTTCCCTTTCACTCCTTGGCCCTCCTTGGCAGGCTGATATGACCTTAGCATAATTCATAATTCCTTCCTTCCTGTTCGGCCTCGCAGCTTCATATGCTGTGTATTCTCTGGTCACAGCCCCTGTAACTTGCTTCAGCCTATTTATCTCAACTTCTAGGGGCCTTGTCTTGGCTACTGCAGTTTCGACTTGTGCCTCCCAATTCTTTGTCTCCTTCTCCAACCTCTTTTCCAATTTCACAGAGAGCTCTTTCTCCATTTTTTCAGAATGCTCTCCTAATTTTCTCTCCCACTCTTGTTCCATCCTTTTCCACTGCTCCTTCATCCACTCCTCCCTACCAGAACCATTCTCCTCTGATCCTTGGTTCCTGCGAGTCCCCACCATTTTTTTTTTTTTTTTTTTTTTTTTTTTTTTTTTTTTTTTTTTTTTTTTTTTTTGTGAGAGAAGAGAGAAAGGAAAGGTAGAAGGAGAGAGAGAGGGGAAGAGTGAGAAGGGAAAGGGGGAGAGAGAGTGTGAGAGGGGAAAAGAGAGAGAAGGGAATGGAAGGAGAGGTGGAGAGTGAGAAGGGAAAAATGGGGAAGAGATGGGGAGAGAGAGAGAGAAGGGAAAGTAGAAAGAGAGAGGGGGATAGTGAGAAGGAAAAAGGGGAAGAGAGAGTGAGAGTGAGAGAGAGAGGGGGAAGAGAGAGAGTGAAGGGAAGGGTAGGAGAGGGGGAGAGTGAGAAGGGAAAAATGGGGAAGAGATGGGGAGAGAGAGAGAGAAGGGAAAGTAGAAAGAGAGAGGGGGATAGTGAGAAGGAAAAAGGGGAAGAGAGAGTGAGAGTGAGAGTGAGAGAGAGAGGGGGAAGAGAGAGAGTGAAGGGAAGGGTAGGAGAAGGGGAGAGTGAGAAGGGAAAATGGGGAAGAGAGAGAGCAAGAGATAGAGAGAGAGAGAGAGAGAGAGTGTGTGTGTGTGTGTGTGTGTGTGTGTGTGTGTGTGTGTGTGTGTGTGTGTGTGTGTGTGTGTGTGTGTGCGTGTGTGTGTGTGTGTGTGTGTGTGTGTGTACTCACCTAATTGTGGTTGCAGGGGTCGAGACTCAGCTCCTGGCCCGCCTCTTCACTGATCGCTACTGGGTCCTCTCTCTCTCTGCTTCCTGAGCTTTGTCATACCTCTTCTTAAAACTATGTATGGTTCCTGCCTCCACTACTTCACTTGCTAGGCTATTCCACTTGCTGACAACTCTATGACTGAAGAAATACTTCCTAACGTCCCTGTGACTCGTCTGAGTCTTCAGCTTCCAGTTGTGACCCCTTGTCCCTGTGTCCCCTCTCTGGAACATCCTATCTCCGTCCACCTTGTCTATTCCCCGCAGTATCTTGTATGTCGTTATCATGTCTCCCCTGACCCTTCTGTCCTCCAGTGTCGTCAGTCCGATTTCCCTTAACCTTTCCTAGTACGACATTCCCTTGAGCTCTGGGACTAGCCTTGTTGCAAACCTTTGTACTTTCTCTAACTTCTTGACGTGCTTGACCAGGTGTGGGTTCCAGACTGGTGCTGCATACTCCAGTATGGGCCTAACATACACAGTGTACAGTGTCTTGAACGATTCCTTATTAAGGTATCGGAACGCTATTCTCAGGTTTGCCAGACGCCCGTATGCTGCAGCGGTTATTTGGTTGATGTGTGCCTCCGGTGATGTGCTCGGTGTTATGGTCACCCCAAGGTCTTTCTCCCTGAGTGAGGTCTGTAGTCTTTGTCTGCGGTCTTCTTTGCCCCTCCCCAATCTTCATGACTTTGCATTTGGCAGGGTTGAATTCGAGAAGCAAGTTACTGGAGCACATGTCCAGCCTGTCCAGGTCTCTTTGCAGTCCTGCCTCATCCTTATCCAATTTAATTCTTCTCATCAACTTCACGTCATCTGCGAACAGGGACACTTCAGAGTCTATTCCTTCCATCATGTCGTTCACATATATCAAAAATAGCACTGGTCCTAGAACTGACCCCTGTGGGACCCCGCTCGTAACAGGCGCCCACTGTGATACCTCTTCACGTACCATGACTCGTTGCTGCCTCCCTGTCAGGTATTCCCTTATCCATTGCAGTGCCCTCCCTTTTACATGCGCCTGATCCTCCAGCTTCTGCACTAATCTCTTGTGGGGAACTGTGTCAAAGGCCTTCCTGCAGTCTAGGAAAACGCAATCTACCCACCCCTCTCTCTCGTGTCTTACTTCTGTTACCTTGTCATAAAACTCCAGGAGGTTTGTGATACAAGATTTGCCTTCCATGAACCCATGCTGGTTTTCATTTATAATCTTGTTCCTTTCCAGGTGTTCGACCACTCTCCTCCTGATAATCTTCTCCATGACTTTGCACACAATACATGTCAGAGACACAGGTCTGTAGTTTAGTGCCTCGTTTCTGTTTCCTTTCTTAAATATGGGGACTACATTAGCTGTCTTCCATTTCTCAGGTAGTTGCCCAGTTTCAAGGGATGTGTTGAAGATTGTGGTTAGAGGCACGCACAGCATCTCTGCTCCTTCTCTAAGGACCCATGGGGAGATGTTGTCCGGTCCCATCGCCTTTGAGGTGTCAAGGTCACTTAAGAGCTTCTTCACCTCCTCCTCAGTTGTTCGTATGTCATCCAACACTTGTTGGTATATTCCCTCTTGATGTTCCCTTCTGTGCTGTCTTCCCACAGCCCTTCCTGTCTCTACTGTAAAAACTTCCTTAAATCTCCTGTTCAGCTCCTCACATACCTCCTGATCATTTCTTGTGAGTTCTCCACCTTCTGTCCTTAATCTGATCACCTGGTCTTTGACTGTTGTCTTCCTCCTGATGTGGCTATACAACAGTTTCGGGTCAGTCTTGATTCTCGATGCTATGTCATTTTCATACTGTCGTTGGGCCTCCCTCCTTACCTGTGCATACTCATTCCTGGCTCTGCGACTGATCTCCCTATTTTCGTGTGTTCTCTGCCTTCTGTACTTTTTCCATTCTCTATTGCATTTTGTTTTTGCCTCCTTACACCGTCGGGTAAACCAGGGGCTCGTTCTGGTCTTCCCGTTGTTACTGTTGCCCTTGGGAATAAACCTTTCCACTGCCTCCTTGCATTTTGTTGTTACATATTCCATCATTTCATTTACTGGCTTTCCTGCCAGTTCTCTGTCCCACTGGACCTCCCTCAGGAAGTTCTTCAACCCTATGTAGTCCCCTCTTTTATAGTCAGGCTTTTCCCATTCAACTCCTGTTATTCTCTCCACTTGCAGCTCTACTATGTATTCAAAGCACAGAACCACGTGGTCGCTAGCTCCTAGGGGACTCTCATACTTGATGTCCTCAATGTCTGAGCTGCCCAGGGTGAACACAAGGTCCAATCTTGCTGGTTCATCCTCCCCTCTCACTCTGGTAGTGTCCTTAACATGTTGGTGCATGAGGTTTTCCAGCACCACGTCCAACATCCTGGCTCTCCATGTTTCGGGACCCCCATGTGGCTCCAGGTTTTCCCAGTCAATCTCCCTGTGGTTGAAATCCCCCATAACCAGCAACTTTGCTCTGCTGGAGTGAGCTCTTCTTGCCACCTCAGCAAGTGTGTCCACCATTGCTCTGTTGCTCTCTTCATATTCCTCTCTTGGCCTCATGCAGTTCTCTGGTGGATTATACATCAGTGCAATGACCACTTTGTGTTCCCCAGACTGAAGTGTACCTGCTATGTAGTCTCTTTCTCCCGTCTCATCTATGCCTTCCATTTTCTCGAATTTCCATCTGTTTTTTTTACGAGAAGAGCAACCCCACCTCCCCCCCTGCCCCTTCTATCTTTCCTCATGATCTGGTATCCTGGTGGGAAGATTGCATCTGTTATTGTCTCCGTGAGTTTTGTTTCTGTAACTGCTATGATGTCTGGGGACTTCTCATTGATTCTTTCTTGCCATTCCTCATGTTTATTCGTTAATCCATCTGCATTTGTGTACCAAACCTTCAACTTCTGTTCTAATACTGTAACTGTGGTGCGGGGGGTGGAAACAGAGGGATCGGTGTGTGATGGTTGGTTTGGATTGTTCAGTTGCCTTGGGGGTGTCGTGGCTGGAGTCCTTCTGCAGGTGTTTCTGGGGGATGTGCTTGTCCTTCCATTTGATCCTGGGTTATTCTGCTCTCCTTTTTCATTTCCTCCCATTTCTCCTTTCGTTTTTGAACTCTCTCTTTCATTGTCTTCCTTTCGTCCTGTGTTCTGTCTCGATCGAGGTACACACTCCGGAACTCCTGCTTGCCTCTCAGCCGTGCTTTCTCCTGCAGGATCATGGTTCAGGTTGATTCTGCCTTGAAAATTACTTTGAGAGGCCGATTCCTTTTCTTTGTGAACCACCCAATTCTCTGAAAATTTGCCACCTGGGTCATGTCCCCCTCGCCTATCACCTTCATGATATCTTCAATCGCTTTTTTCTCCTCCTGCTTTCTTTCATCATAAGTTTTCCCTTTAGCTTCGTCTAGCCCATAGACAAACACGGATCTCTCCCTTTCCACCTCCCACTGTGACTCCCATTGCATCCTCTGATGTGTTTTAGTTCCTTCCCATGGAGTGTTCCTTCCTTCAGTCCCTTCCCTAGTTATGGCCCCTATGCTTCTTGGTTTGTCCTTCCTGCTCACCTGTTCCTGGCCCCCACAGGTATCTGGTAAGGTCCTTGCACATGTCCTAGTTCCTTCAATGTTTTCCAACCTCTCATTCTGTCCTAGTGTGCTCCCTGTCTTTGTTTTGGCCCCATGTGGGTTTGACAGGACCTCTGCATACAGTTTAGTTTCCATGCTTCCTTCAGACCTGTTGTCTGTGTTTGATGTAGCCATTGCCGATGCTACTTCTGTAATATCTTTGTCTCTGTGCTGTTTCAGATGTCTCAGCTCCTCTTCTAATCTCTCTATCTTGATTTCTGCTGCTGTGGCCTGTTGCTTCCACCTTCTGCATTCTGCTGCTAACCTCTCTTCCATCTTCCTTTCCAGCTCATCTAGTCTCCTTCCCCAGTCTTCCTCCCTTTTTTTGAGCTCTACCTCCCATTCCTCCCTCCCAGATTCGTCCTTGGAGCCCCTTGTCCTCATCCTGGTTCTAGGTTCCCCCGTTGCTCCACAGAAGGGGGGACAGGTGGTTAGGGGGAGGGGAATAGATGGTTAGGAGGAGAGGGGATGGATGGTTGTGGGGGAGGGGGAGGATGGTTATTGGAGGGGTAGAGATAGTTGGGGGAGGGGGTTAGATGGTTTGAGGGAGAGAGGGGTGGGAGGGTTCTGGGTGAGGGGGAGGATGGTTATTGGAGGGAGGGAGGTAGTTGGGGGGATTAGACGGTTTGGGGAGGGGTTAGGTGGTTTGGGGAAGGGGTAGGTGGCTAAGGTGAGGTGGTTAGGGAAGGGGGAGAGGTTGTTAGGGGAGGGGGGGTACGTGTTTGTGTCAAGTGTTTGTGTCAAGTGGTGGAGGGTGTGTGTGGGTGTGTGTGTATGGGTGTGTGTGTATATGCGTGTGTGTGTGTGTGGTGTGTGTGTGTGGTGTGTGTGTGTGGTGTGTGTGTGTGGTTTGTGTGTGTGGTGTGTGTGTGGTGTGTGTGTGTGTGGTGTGTGTGGTGTGTGTGTGTGTGTGTGTGTGTGTGGGGTGTGTGTGTGTGTGTGGGGTGTGTATGTGTTGTGTGTGTGTGTGTGTGGTGTGTGT
Organism: Cherax quadricarinatus; assembly: GCF_038502225.1. Lineage (NCBI taxonomy): Eukaryota > Metazoa > Arthropoda > Malacostraca > Decapoda > Parastacidae > Cherax > Cherax quadricarinatus. The sequence goes on from NC_091292.1 coordinate 67,365,831, forward strand.
GTGTGTGGTGTGTGTGTGTGGTGTGTGTGTGTGTGGTGTGTGTGTGTGTTGTGTGTGTGTGTGGTGTGTGTGTGTGGTGTGTGTGTGTGGTGTGTGTGTGTGTGTATATGTGTGTGTGTGTGTGTGTGTGTGTGTGTGTGTGAGTGTCTACCCTTGTGTGTGTGTGCTTGTGTGTGAGGGAGGGAGGGTTAGGGGGGGGTAGGTGGTGTGGTTGAAAGATCCGTCGTGTAGGCACAAATTTAGTCTCATTTATCTTTCCCAATTATGCTACTCTCTCCACTTATTGCCCTTTCTGGATTTACGTATTAATTGTTGCTGGTTATTATCATTTTCCTTGTTCACATTGAGAGAGGACTTCCTAGCTTCCTAAGTATTCTTACTGCTAATAACTACCGGTAGTAACACTGCCTGTGTGCGTGTGTGCATGTGTGTGTGTGTGTGTGTGTGACAGTGTCTTGTGCGGTGTAATGATTGGCCCCAACTTCTTGTGACCTGACACAACCCTCCTGGGACTTGACCCTAGCACTGTCTTACAATGTTGCCCTCAAAAGCTTGTCCCACCTACCTTCTCACACTCGTCAACACTATATTCTCTGTCTATGCTATTTCTATTCTAATTCTGGGAATAGCTTGCAGGAGTGAGTGACCAGTATCAAACAGTATGCAAGGCCAGCCAGGGCTGTCAACATGCAAACCACAAATAGGCGAATAAACTTGCGCTGCAATGGTGCGGTGACAGTTGCCAGCTGCTGATGACGAAGTCGTCGTATGTAGGCCTTAAATCCCTATTTAGGAGATCCTTCACCCGTGATGTTTATAACCATATATTCTCATACATCCTGCTTCCTCACGCGATTTCACTCTTCACTGATGATAGTATACACTTCACATTATATACACTTCACTTTATATGTATAATGGCACACAACTTGTCGTGACGTCACTTCTTCAGGCCTACCGCTGCCAATGTGGCAACAGCGCCTAAGACCCCCAACGGTTTGCGCTTTGAAATATTATGATTTCAGCTTTCCTCTCACTTTCTTTAACTAATAACTTTAATTATTACTCATAGTATTGTTCACTGACGTTCCACTACCACTGATTACTGCTAGCTGTTATTGCACGCCTTACAACGCTAAGGATCTCGGAGCCTTGTTAACCACGTCTGCACCCCACGGTGCAGACGTGTGTGTGTGTGTGTGTGTGTGTGTGTGTGTGTCTGCTTTTGTGTGTGTGTGTATGTGTGTGTGTGTGTGTGTGTGTGTGTGTATGTGTGTGTGTGTGTGTGTGTGTGTGTGTGTGTGTGTGTGTGTGTGTGTGTGTGTGTGTGTGTGTGTGTGTGTGAGTGTGTGTACTAACCTAGTTGTGGTTGCAGGCGTCGAGTCACAACTCCTGGCCCCGCCACTTCACTGGCCGCTATTAGGTCACTCTTCCTGCTCCATGAGCTTTATCATACCTCTTCTTAAAGCTATGTATGGATCCTGCCTCCACTACATCATTTTCGAGACTGTTCCACTACCTGACAACTCTGTGACTGAAGAAATACTTCCTAACATCCCTGAGATTCATCTGAATCTTCAACTTCCAACTGTGACCCCTTGTTGCTGTGTCCCATCTCTGGAACATCCTGTCTCTATCCACCTTGTTGATTTCTCAGTATTTTATATGTCATTATCATATCCTCCTATCTCTTCAGTCCTCCAGTCTCGTCAGGTCGATTTCCTTTAACCTTTCACCATTGGACATTCCCCTTAGCTCCGGGACTAGTTTTGTTGCAAACTTTTGCACTTTCTCTAATTTTTTTACTTGCTTGGCTAGGTGTGTGTTCCAAATTGGTGCTGCAAACTCCAATATGGGCCTAGCGTATACGGTGTACAGGGTCCTGAACGACTCCTTATTGAGATGTCGGAATGCTAATCTAAGGTTTGCTAGGCGCCCGTATCCTGCAGCAGTTATTTGGTTAATGTGCGCCTCAGGATATGTGCCTGGTGTTATACTCACCCCAAGATCCTTTTCCTTGAGTGAGATTTGCAGTCTCTGGCCCCCCTAGACTGTACTCCGTCTGCGGTCTTCTTTGCTCCTCACAATTTTCATGATTTTGCACTTGGTTGGGTTGAACTCCAGGAGCTAGTTTCTGGACCAGGCCTGCAGCCTGCCCTTTGTAGTTCTACCTGGTCTTCGTCCGACTGAATTCTTCTCATTAGCTTCAGTGCCTTCCCTGTTATCCCTGCCTGGTCCTCCAGCTTTTGAACTGATCTCATGTGAGGAACTGTGCCTTCTTACGGACTAAGAAAACGCATTCTACCCACCCCTCTCTCTCTTTTCTTACTGCTGTCACCTTTTCATAGAACTCCAGTAGGTTTGTTGCACATGATTTCCCATCCCTGAAACCGTGCTGGTTGTCGTTGATGACTTATTCTTTTCTAGGTGCTCCACCACTCTTCTGGTAATCTTCTCCATGACTTTGCATACTATGCATGCCAGTGACACTGGTCTGTAGTTTAATGCTTCATGTCTGTCTCCCTTTTAAAAAATTTGGACTTCATTTGCTCTCTTCCATACCTCAGGTAGTCGCCCTTTTTCGATAGATGTACTGAAGATTCTTGTTAGTGGTACACACAGCACATCTGCTCCCTCTCTCAGGACCCATGGAGAGATGTTATTCGGCCCCATAGCCTTTGAGGTATCTAGCTTGCTTAACAGCTTCTTCATTTCTTCCTCGGCTGTATGTATTGTGTCCAACACTTGATGGTGTACCCTACCTCTCCGTCGTTTTGGAGTCTCTTCTGTCTCCTCAGTGAACACTTCTTTGAATCTCATGTTGAGTTCCTCACATACTTTGGGGTCGTTTCTTGTGATCTCCCCTCCTTCCTTCCTCAGCCTGATTACCTGGTCCTTGACTGTTGTTTTCCTCCTGATGTGGCTATACAACAGCTTCGGATCAGATTGTGTGTGTGTATATGAGTTTGTGAGTGTGTGTGTGTGTGTGTGTGTGTGTGTGTGTGTGTGTGTGTGTGCGTGTGTGTGTGTGTGTACTCATCTATTTGTACTGTAGTTGCAGAGGTCGAATCATAGCTCTTGGATCCGTGTGTGTGTGTGTGTGTGCTCTTTGATTTGCACTCTCCCACTTGCAGTTGCAGAAAGTTTCAGCTCTGGTCCCTGCCTCTTAATATTTTGCTTGTATTTATTTCTTTCCTGCCTCGTGGGCCCTCTTGTACCAGTTCTTAAAACTGTGTATGGAGCCTACATCGAATATCTTCTCCATCTCATTTCACTTTTGGTCATTCAGTTGCTGAAGAAATAATCCCGACATCGTTGTGACTAATATATGATTTTAACTTCCAACATCGCGCTGATGTACCCATTAACCGCTTCTCAAATCTTCTGAGCCCAGTGGCTAACGCGACGGTCTGGAGTTTTGAGACTCTTTGACCGCGGGTTCAAACCCCACCCGTGGTATGGTTTCTGAGCATTCTGCATGTCGTTAACATGTTTCCCCTGCTTCTATTATCTAATCATATTAGGCCAGCTACTTTTGCCACTCCTATTAGCACATATGCCCTTATCTAAAGGATTAGTCCCATTTCCTATCTCTCCACTTTCTGCAATTTGTTTTTACACTTTATGGGGTTAAAGTTTGTTCAGCGTACTCCAAAATGCACCTAACCTATGCTTGTATGGAGAAGTAAATAATTAGGTGAGTACAAATAGGTAAAGTGCCTTTCTAGCGGTTATGTTTCAAATGTCTTCTTTCAGTCAAAGAATATGGGGTACATCCATTCCACTTTTGTTTTCCCTTGTTTCTTTTTCACAGAACTCCGGCAGGTTTTTTGGTAAGAAAATGTTTGCATTATTAAACCCAAATTGGTTATAATTTTTTGAGCTACTCTTCAGGTGCTCCACCACTATGTCTCTCTGATATATTCTCTATTACTTTACTTAGTACAATATGCCTGGCAGTGATACTGGTCTGTATTAATTAATTGTTCCTGTCTGTATCCAATCCTAAATATGGGTACAGCATTTTCTCTCTTCTTGATATCTATAGTAACCTTAGTAAGTCACTTTTAGAGAAAAGCCTTGTCAATTAGAGCCATTAAAGTCTTTTCGAAGTCTCGACAGCAACTGCACATAAGCCAAAACACAGCCCCTCACCCAACGTTCCTCCCATAATCTCCCCATCAAACACCCCGTATCGCAGGAGCTCACCACTATACACACTGTCACACTACAGCCTCCCCATCTGGCAGCAATATCACTCCACCTTTCTTCCTCTCCCACCACACCTTCCCCTGCACTTTTACCCCCTCCCACCACAACTTCGAAGCCACGCACCCCCCTCGAACCACCCCACCTACGTTACCATTACGTAACAAAGGCCACACTAACTATGCTATTAGTCTGACGAGCAAATGGAATTTTTCAACAAAAGAAAATGTGATGCTATTATTACATATCGTCCTTCACAGGCACGATATCTCGTCCAAATATATAATTACTGGACATTAGTCCACCTCTCCTCCTAACATTAACATTGGTTTTGTACTGCTTCAAATTTATAAAATTTCTTTATGAAGTTTATTTAGACTATCTTAATGCCCCACTTTAGCACAACAAATACAACAAAGCATAAAGGAGGTATTATATTGTCATGAAGCATCAGAACTTTGGCTTGAGTACAGTCAGGAGTCACGGTATAAAACAAGCGAAATGCGAGGTAGGCTTCCGAGAATGAGCGATATTACTGTTGCCTCGGTCTATGTTACCTCATACACCTAAATTTTATTACCACTTTTAGTATACACAAAAAAATTGTTTGCTGAAGGATTATACGATACAAACAAGAGTATTCAGCGTAGTTTGTTGCCTCATTTATAAATATAATATGTCAAATTAGCCTTCGTAAACAACTCCAAGTTCAGTTAAGTGAGATTCCTGTATGTCTGTATTTATTTTAGAGTTGACATTAATCTAATTTAAGCATTAAGACATTGTTGACTGGTGGGAGAGTAACCTGTCGCCTGGTGTAGCTTACCGTCCTACACCTCTGTGTGGAATCACCTCGGTAATAGATACCGACAAATTGGTTTAGAAAGACACGTTAGCAAACACTATGACATATTTATTAAAAAACGTTACGGTTCTTGGACCTTGATCACTTTTAACATAAAAAGTTAAGAAGATTTTATATGTAGGCGAAGAGTGAGGTGTGAGCGACGCATGATGACCTCAAGTCCATAGGATTTAAATCTCATTAACCAACTAACCTAGATAATAATACACAAACATAAATATATTATTTTAACGTGTTGATATTATGTGTCAGAGGAACAATTTTAAAATCGTGCCTTACTTTTAATAATAATAAATATTAGTTTCTCATGCTGAATGAAGAAATATTGGACACATCAAGAACCAAGTTAGATATCTGTTAAAGATGGCGTTCGTTGCAGTTTTAAATTTGTTTTTTCATGAGTGGAAGCGAGTGGTTGTAATGACTTGACGTGCTGTTGGAGTGTGAGCAAAGCAACATTTATGAAAGGATTCAGGAAAACCGGTTAGTCAGACTTGAGGACTCCTGGAGGTGGAAAGTACAGTACATGCACTCCAAAGGACGGGTGTGGATATTTGCAGTTTTGAACTAAATTATCGGCTCAACTCTGACAAGACAGTGATGGAGTGAATGATCGTGAAGAGGCTTCTTCATTTACAGTTCAAATACACACACACACACACACACACACACACACACACACACACACACACACACACACACACACACACACACACACGGGGCCAGGAGCTAGGACTCGACCCCTGCAACCACAAATAGGTGAGTACAAATAGGTGAGTACACACACACACACACACACACACACACACACACACACACACACACAACTACCTGAGGTATGGAAGACGGCAAATGTAGTTCCCATTTTCAAAAAAGGAGACAGAAAAGAGGCACTAAACTATAGACCTGTGTCATTGACGTGTATAGTATGCAAAATTATGGAGAAGATTATCAGGAGGAGAGTGGTGGAGCACCTGGAACGGAACAGGAGTATAAATGCCAACCAGCACGGATTCACGGAAGGCAAATCCTGTGTCACAAACCTTCTGGAGTTTTATGATAAAATAACAGAAGTAAGACACGAGAGAGAGGGGTGGGTTGATTGCATCTTCTTGGACTGCAAGAAGGCCTTTGACACAGTTCCTCACAAGAGATTAGTGCAGAAGCTAGAGCATCAGGCGCATATAACAGGAAGGGCACTGCAATGGATCAGAGAATGCCTGACAGGGAGGCAACAACGAATCATGGTACGTAATGATGTATCACAGTGGGCACCAGTGACGAGCGGGGTCCCACAGGGGTCGGTCCTAGGACCAGTGCTATTTTTGGTATATGTGAACGACATGATGGAAGGGTTAGACTCAGAAGTGTCCCTGTTTGCAGATGATGTGAAGTTAATGAGGAGAATTAAATCTGATGAGGACCAGGCAGGACTTCAAAGAGACCAGGACAGACTGGACACCTGGTCCAGCAAATGGCTTCTCGAATTTAATCCTGCCAAATGCAAAGTCATGAAGATAGGGGAAGGGCACAGAACACCACAGACAGAGTATAGGCTAGGTGGCCAAAGACTGCAAACCTCACTCAAGGAGAAAGATCTTGGGGTGAGTATAACACCGAGCATGTCTCCGGAAGCACACATCAATCAGATAACTGCTGCAGCATATGGGCGCCTGGCAAACCTGAGAACAGCATTCCGATACCTTAGTAAGGAATCATTCAAGACACTGTACACCGTGTATGTCAGGCCCATACTGGAGTAGGCAGCACCTGTTTGGAACCCGCACTTGATAAAGCACGTCAAGAAACTAGAGAAAGTACAAAGGTTTGCGACAAGGTTAGTTCCAGAGCTAAGGGGAATGTCCTATGAAGAAAGATTAAGGGAAATCGGCCTGACGACACTGGAGGACAGGAGGGTCAGGGGAGACATGATAACGACATATAAAATACTGCGTGGAATAGACAAGGTGGACAAAGACAGGATGTTCCAGGGAGGGGACACAGAAACAAGAGGCCACAATTGGAAGTTGAAGACACAAATGAGTCAGAGAGATAGTAGGAAGTATTTCTTCAGTCATAGAGTTGTAAGGCAGTGGAATAGCCTAGAAAATGAGGTAGTGGAGGCAGGAACCATACACAGTTTTAAGACGAGGTTTGATAAAGCTCATGGAGCGGAAAGAGAGAGAGCCCAGTAGCAACGGATGAAGAGGCGGGGCCAGGAGCTAAGACTCGACCCCTGCAACCACAAATAGGTGAGTACAAATAGGTGAGCACACACACACACACACACACACACACACACGAAAGGAAGACGATGAAAGAGAGAGTTCAAAAATGAAAGGAGAAATGGGAGGAAATGAAAAAGGAGAGCAGAATAACCCAGGATCAAATGGAAGGACAAGCACACCCCCCAGAAACACCTGCAGAAGGACTCCAGCCACGACACCCCCAAGGCAACTGAACAATCCAAACCAATAATCACACACCGATCCCTCTGTTTCCACCCCCCGCACCAGAAGTTGAAGGTTTGGTACACAAATGCAGATGGATTAACGAATAAACATGAGGAATGGCAAGAAAGAATCAATGAGAAGTCCCCAGACATCATAGCAGTTACAGAAACAAAACTCACAGAGACAATAACAGATGCAATCTTCCCACCAGGATACCAGATCATGAGGAAAGATAGAAGGGGCACGGGGGGAGGTGGGGTTGCTCTGCTCGTAAAAAACAGATGGAAATTCGAGAAAATGGAAGGCATAGATGAGACGGGAGAAAGAGACTACATAGCAGGTACACTTCAGTCTGGGGAACACAAAGTGGTCATTGCAGTGATGTATAATCCACCTCAGAACTGCAGGAGGCCAAGAGAGGAATATGAAGAGAGCAACAGACCAATGGTGGACACACTTGCTGAGGTGGCAAGAAGAGCTCATTCCAGCAGAGCAAAGATGCTGGTTATGGGGGATTTCAACCACAGGGAGATCGACTGGGAAAACCTGGAGCCACATGGGGGTCCCGAAACATGGAGAGCCAGGATGCTGGACGTGGTGCTGGAAAACCTCATGCACCAACATGTTAAGGACACTACCAGTGTGAGAGGGGAGGATGAACCAGCAAGATTGGACCTTGTGTTCACCCTGGGCAGCTCAGACATTGAGGACATCAAGTATGAGAGTCCCCTAGGAGCTAGCGACCACGTGGTTCTGTGCTTTGAATACATAGTAGAGCTGCAAGTGGAGAGAATAACAGGAGTTGATTGGGAAAAGCCTGATTATAAAAGAGGGGACTACATAGGGTTGAAGAACTTCCTGCGGGAGGTCCACTGGGACAGAGAACTGGCAGGAAAGCCAGTAAATGAAATGATGGAATACGTAACAACAAAATGCAAGGAGGCAGTGGAAAAGTTTATTCCCAAGGGCAACAGTAACAACGGGAAGACGAGCACGAACCCCTGGTTTACCCGACGGTGTAAGGAGGCAAAAACAAAGTGCAATAGAGAATTGAAAAAGTTCAGAAGGCAGAGAACACACGAAAATAGGGAGATCAGTCGCAGAGCCAGGAATGAGTATGCACAGGTAAGGAGGGAGGCCCAGCGACAGTATGAAAATGACATAGCATCGAGAATCAAGACTGACCCGAAACTGTTGTATAGCCTCATCAGGAGGAAGACAACAGTCAAAGACCAGGTGATCAGATTAAGGACAGAAGGTGGAGAACTCACAAGAAATGATCAGGAGGTATGTGAGGAGCTGAACAGGAGATTTAAGGAAGTTTTTACAGTAGAGACAGGAAGGGTTGTGGGAAGACAGCACAGAAGGGAACATCAAGAGGGAATATACCAACAAGTGTTGGATGACATACGAACAACTGAGGAGGAGGTGAAGAAGCTCTTAAGTGACCTTGACACCTCAAAGGCGATGGGACTGGACAACATCTCCCCATGGGTCCTTAGAGAAGGAGCAGAGATGCTGTGCGTGCCTCTAACCACAATCTTCAACACATCCCTTGAAACTGGGCAACTACCTGAGAAATGGAAGACAGCTAATGTAGTCCCCATATTTAAGAGAGGAAACAGAAACGAGGCACTAAACTACAGACCTGTGTCTCTGACATGTATTGTGTGCAAAGTCATGGAGAAGATTATCAGGAGGAGAGTGGTCGAACACCTGGAAAGGAACAAGATTATAAATGAAAACCAGCATGGGTTCATGGAAGGCAAATCCTGTATCACAAACCTCCTGGAGTTTTATGACAAGGTAACAGAAGTAAGACACGAGAGAGAGGGGTGGGTAGATTGCGTTTTCCTAGACTGCAGGAAGGCCTTTGACACAGTTCCCCACAAGAGATTAGTGCAGAAGCTGGAGGATCAGGCGCATGTAAAAGGGAGGGCACTGCAATGGATAAGGGAATACCTGACAGGGAGGCAGCAACGAGTCATGGTACATGAAGAGGTATCACAGTGGGCGCCTGTTACGAGCGGGGTCCCACAGGGGTCAGTTCTAGTACCAGTGCTATTTTTGATACCTGCAAACGACATGATGCAAGGAATAGACTCTGAAGTGTCCCTGTTCGCAGATGACTTGAAGTTGATGAGAAGAATTAAATCGGATGAGGATGAGGCAGGACATGCAAAGAGACCTGGACAGGCTGGACATGTGGTCCAGTAACTGGCTTCTCGAATTCAATCCAGCCAAATGCAAAGTCATGAAGTTTGGGGAGGGGCAAAGAAGACCGCAGACAGAGTATAGGCTAGGTGGACAAAGACTACAGACCTCACTCAGGGAGAAAGACCTCTGGGTGACCATAACACCGAGCACATCACCGGAGGCACACATCAACCAAATAACTGCTGCAGCATACGGGCGCCTGGCAAACCTGAGAATAGCGTTCCGATACCTTAATAAGGAATCGTTCAAGACACTGTACACTGTGTATGTTAGGCCCATACTGGAGTATGCAGCACCAGTCTGGAACCCACACCTGGTCAAGCACGTCAAGAAGTTAGAGAAAGTGAAAAGGATTGCAACATGGCTAGTCCCAGAGCTCAGGGGAATGTCGTACGAGGAAAGGTTGAGGGAACTCGGAGTGACGACACTGGAGGACAGAAGGGTCAGGGGAGACATGATAACGACATTCAAGATACTGACGGGAATAGAGAAGGTGGATAGAGACAGGATGTTCCAGAGAGGGGATGCAGAAACAAGGGGTCACAATTGAAAGCTGAAGACTCAGACGAGTCACAGGGACGTTAGGAAGTATTTCTTCAGTCATAGAGTCGTCAGGAAGTGGAATAACCTAGCAAGAGAAGTAGTGGAGGCAGGAACCATACATAGTTTTAAGAAGAGGTATGACAAAGCTCAGGAAGCAGAGAGGGAGAAGACCTAGTAGCGATCATTGAAGAGGCGGTGCCAGGAGCTGAGTATCGACCCCTGCAACCACAATTAGGTGAGTACAATAGGTGAGTACACACAAACATACTCACACACAGCAGTAACAGATCATATAGCGATCCTGAATCTTTATTGGTTTTTGGCCCTCTAAAGCCATTACTAGGATCACCGATAGTTATCAGTGTCAGTGAACAACCCAAGAAGTGATATGTGACTGTCCCAGATCAGAAAAGGAAGGTGAAGGATACAATTTCAATTTATATAAAGCATTTGAATCAGTGCCACGAGAGAGAGAGAGAGAGTCCGGAGAGGAGACCTAGTGTGGGTGTATGTGGTATCGCCACAACCAAGTTCCAGCAAATTGAACCAGAACAAGTGTGACCCAAGCCAGAGAGACAAGAGATAGGATAGATGAGTTAGTCAATGCAGTGAATATAGTGAGTACAGTGAAAAAGAAAGGATGGGGAAGCAAGGAACCAGAAGTACTGCAACATTAAGAAGCATTGTGCAGCCACAACTGTGAGGAATCTAGATGACAGCTCTGCCAGATGTAATGTACAAAAGCCTTTTTTTGGTTGCATGAGGGATCTGGCCCTGATAAATACTGATAGTTGAGGGTCTTAAACCCTGTTCTGTAGAGGAGAATATCATTCATAGAGCACTCAACACTTAATGAGGAAGATAAACTGGATAAGGGTCTTAAGTGGTGGTAACACATCAACGAGGCACACAGGCGCTAAGGCCAGACAAAATAAGCTAGCATGGTAAATAAGTAAATTTATTCAGGTATACACAAATGCAGTACATAGATCATACATAGCAGCATATCTGTAGAGAACCTAGTGTAGGGAGCCTAGGATAACCCAAAAAAAAGCCAGACAGAGTGACTTATAATGTTGCTAAATTTAGGTAAGAGCAGAAAGGATGCTCTGGATGAGAGTTTAACACACTTAGCTGGTACACACACACACGTGTGTACATACGAGGGGGACCATAAATACACAAACAAGCTTGTAAGTTCCCTACCTTAGCACAGTTTAAACAAACACATAGGATACCCCATTTTCTCCCTCCCTCTCTCCTCCTCCTACTTCTCCTCCTTCTCCTCCTATTTTTCCTCCTATTTCCCCTCTTCCTCCTCCTCCTCTTCTTCCTTCTCCTCCTCCCTCTCCTTCTCCAGTGCAGAGTCTACTAGGCCTACAAACACTACACACACACAAGAGCATGTGAGAAGATACTTTGTCCCGCTCACTCTCTCTCCTATTCCACTTCCTCTTCCTCTTCATCTTCCTTCTCCTCATTCCTCTCTTTTTCCCTCCTCCTCTTCCCCTTGCTTTTCCTGCACTTTTCTTCCCCCTCTCCTCCTGTCCTCCCTAACCATTCCCCTGTCTCTCTCCCCTCATGCCCTCTAACCTTGCCCTTATCTCTCTTCCCCTCTGTCACTGTCGCCACTCCCATTCTATCCCTCTGCCTCTGTTCCCTCTCCAGCTCTCTATCCCTCTCCCCCTCCCTGCCTCTCTCCTCCTCTCCCTCCCTACAACAAACACCCCCCTCCACACACACGCGCTCCTTCTTGAAAATATATAAGCTCTTCTTTCTGTGGAAGAAAAATGGGCCACCAAAAAGCAGGATGAAGAACCATGGGACCGGCGGATGAATCTCCGAAGGGAGAATCTGGGAGAGAAGATTGGGAATCAGAGCTCACAAGAAGGGAGGAAGAGTGGGGGAGGAAGCTGAAGGAATTTGGCAAGAAAATGGGAGAGAGGATTGCTACAGAAATCAGGAAATAAGAGTCACAAGCCATAGCAGCAGAAGCCAAGATACAGAGCTTAGAAGAGGAACTAAAAAATCTGAAACAGCCTAAAGAACCAAAGAACAATACAGCCACCACATCAGAAACTGCTACATCAGTCACAGACGAGGGGTTGTTGGGAGCAGAGGAGCTATACTGTATGTGAAGGCCCTATCAGACCCACCTGGGGCCTGGGAAAAGATGGTGAGAACAGCAAGAACAAATGAGGAGACAAAAGACAGCGAAGGAGCTAAGCTATATGCAGAGGCTGTAATAGACAGTTGTGCCCAGGATCAGCTGAGCACAGGAACATCAGCTAGAGAAGAGATTGAAGGAAGGAATGCTTCAATGGCAGGAACTAAATAATCTCAGGGGATGCTCAGAGGAAACTTATGAAGCAAGAAAACAAGAGAAGAAAAAAATGATGGGTGAGAATAACATCACCGAGTTGGCAAATTTTTGAAGAATTGGCTAGTATGCGAGAGGGAAAAAATGAACAGTCAAAGTGATTTTCAAGGCAGAGTCAGCTCGAAACGGGATCCTGCAGGAGAAGGCATGACTAAGGGACAATCCAGAGTTCCAGACAGTATACCTTGACCGAGACAAAACACAAGAAGAAAGGAAGATACTGAAAGAGAGGGTGCACCAACGCAAGGAGGAATGGGAGTCAAGGACGGAGGGGGCAGGAGAGCCCAGATGCAGGTGGAAGAGCAAACACAACCTCCTCCAGAACTACCCACAGAAGGAATCCAACCACAGCAACCCCAATGCAACCGAACAGTCTATACCAAAACCCACACACTGTTCCCTCTGGCCATATCCCCTGGTAAAGTACTGTGGACTCTGATACAGAGTTAGCAGGTTCGAGTCCTGCTGTGGATGTAGATACAATGTTTATATATTGTTATGACCACTGACATTGAAAGTTTGATTTATATAGAATGTATATGTATTGTCCACTTAATATTATACTCGGGGTTTCTTTAATATTAGCTAAATTAAAGATTCCACTAGTTCATAATATTATCTGGTTTAGGAATATGTAATTGTTATGATTATACCCGGGTATGATGTGTTTGTGTATATATATACTGAGTAATGTGTTAGGTAGGTAACACCTGACTAAAGTTTATAACAAGGTAGGTCCTTGGTGGGTTGTTCAGACCGCTCAACCCCTCCCTCCCTTTGTAGAGTTGACGTCATGAAGAGATTTACCATATAAGTTCAGTTCACCTGACTGCTGACTCGGTAAACAGTGTCTTAGCAGACCTACTATTACTCCCGTACTGTTCTCTCTTGGTGTTTTAGTGAGTCTAGTTTAGAAACTCCTGAACTTGCTTGAGTTGGGAATTCTGTGGTGAAATCAATAGACAGTTATATCCAAATATCTTCGGTATATGATGTGACTACCTGTGTCGTGGGTAGAATTCCAAGTGATTGAAGGTGTTAATTTGCCGTTGATAAAACCCGTACTATTGTATATATATAATTTAGTATTTTTATATGACTGAAAGAATCTCACTAAGTAATACTTATTAGATATTTACGAATATCCAAGAAGTATTTAAGCTTTTAACCCTTTACCGGGCTGAGTAACTCTTATTTGTGCCTTACGTTTCTAAGTTTGCAAGTTCCTTCTTATTCTTGGAAGTGATTTTGTTATGGAGAGTACCATCCTGGCTAAAGACTAAGATTTGAACTGTAACAAGTGGGGGCCCGTCCGGGATTTTGAACTTCTTGACCATGGATCATGACATATCATAGTTGGTGAAGGACTTGAACTTCTTGACCATGGATCGTGACATATCACAGTTGGTGAAGAACTTAACTCCAAATATGCTGAAGACTTTACCACTACAACAATGTTGGCATGTGGCTAGAAATTTGGGAGTTTCTTACAACAATCATTATACGGTGAGTACCGTCCATTCTGTAATACAGAACATATCGTTTTCTCAGCCCTCTGACATTGTCCCAATGTTGGACTCGCACAGCAAGGCATCCTTAGAGGAGTAGCTCATTTCGTCCCTAGGAGTAGCTCATTTGGTGGCTTCACTTTGGGAGCAGAGGCTATGCCTTGGGACAATGTGCCACCTGAGTCAGATAATGAGAGCCCATTAGCTAGCCCTGGTCAAGTAAGGGCGACTGGAGATGGAGCTCGTCCCAAGCTTCGTCTTGAGGGACACTCTCCTCCCACTCTTCCAGTACCTTTCACCCCTCTCTCACTCGAACACTTTCAATGTATGGAACATCTTATAAAGCTGCAGACAGAGCAACTGGAGGTCCAACACCTGCTGTATAAAGAAGAGTTCAAGAGGGAAAACATCTGATTCGAGAGGCAAAAAGAGGAGGAAAGGAGTAAGTCGTCTGCCTCTCAAGCCTTGTCCTTTGACCTGCACAGGGCTGCCTCATTAGTGCCCAGGTTTTGTGAAACAGACTTGGACACTTCGACACATTTGAGAATCAGGTACGAGGGATGAGATGGCCTCGAGAACATTGGGTTTCCTTACTTCACACCACTCTTAAGGGTAAGGCTCAGCGTGTACTACAGCTCTCCCTTATGACAAGTATGCAGATTATGAGGCAGTTTAGATCACTTTGAAAGAGCATGACTTACTTCTTGTAAGTTATCAGCGTACCTTCCGCTCTCTACAAAGTCTACCCGGCCAAACCTGGGTAGCATGACTCACGAAATCGTAATGACACGACTGCAAACAAACCATACCACGGGCGGGATTTGAACCCGCGGTCAGAGTCTCAAAACTCCAGACCGTCACGTTAGCCACTGGATCAGCTAGCCACAATAAGATTCGTCCAACTAGGTATATTTCTACACCATAGGAAGGTTAGCATAGGCACCACTGTGACCACAAATGCAAGTTTTTACAGATGAATCTCCAGCTAGCATGGCCGTGACGAACTCTAGCTCAAGTCCCCTCACTGCCGTCAACATGACTCTTATTGTGGCTAGCTGGTCCAGTGGCTAACGCGACGGTCTGGAGTTTTGAGACTCTCTGACCGCGGGTTCAAATCTCGCCCGTGGTATGGTTTTTTAAACCTGGGTAGAATTTGCCCGGCAAAAGAAGGTGGCTCTAGAACAGTGGTTCCCAAACTGGGGGTAAATTACCCCCTGGGGGTAATCTAACCATTTTTGGGGGGTAATGGAGGAGTGACAGAAAAAAGTTATGAATTCTGAAAATCAAGAAAACAATGCGGTACCTGGTATGAGGATTATTGTTAACTTTGTCTTAGTATATAAAGTTGTAAAGTAAACCTATTATAAGCAAGTAATAAAGTTAAACCAAATAACAATAAACATCAAAAACTAATATACAGTATTAGAAAAGAAGAAATATATAGCTAAGTGTGTGGAAACCCAAAAGTATTTTGACAAGTATGCTTCAGGACAAAAGTCACTCAGTAGCCCAGATCGACCTGTCCAGTATGCGTCACTCACTTCCTGAGGCTGCCTCTATTTCACACTGTCAGTTTATCTGTGAGCATCAGCCGAGGTAGACATAAGCTGGTATGTATGTGTACTGCCCTGTGCAGTATATAGTTAGTATTTACCCACTGTTACTGTGAATTTGTAGCTATTATTAATTTTATATATAATGTATGTGTGGTTCTTACGTTTTCAATGGTTTTGCTAGGATTAGCAGAGTATGGGAGGCTTTATACGTTCACGTTTAGC
The DNA here is from genome assembly GCF_038502225.1 of Cherax quadricarinatus. Classification (NCBI taxonomy): domain Eukaryota; kingdom Metazoa; phylum Arthropoda; class Malacostraca; order Decapoda; family Parastacidae; genus Cherax; species Cherax quadricarinatus. The sequence goes on from NC_091292.1 coordinate 67,381,784, forward strand.
CATATATATCAATAATAACAACATTTTGTGAAAGGGGTAACATGCTTTATGTGGCATGTTAAATTGGGTAACAAGCTGAAAAAGTTTGGGAACCACTGCTCTAGAACGATGGCTGAGGTCATCTGGGTGTGATACTATGGGGCGTCTGACTTAGAATTTCATAACTCTCTGACAGGCTAGGTACGCTCCTTTGTCATCGAACACCAGACCGGGGATGTGTCGGCCTCTGCTTCTCTAGCTGATCATTTCGAAATAACCTCTCAACTGACAAAGGAAAAAGTGTCTAGAGAAAAAGCCAGGTTATGTTCTTCTAAGAGTCAGCCCTTCTCTCCTAGGAAAATGGATCAGTGGACCTAGCCTCTTCATTCAGCAAAAGCCTACTCTAGTGTCGTCCCTGGTAATGGTAAAGGAAGACCATCTTATAGTGAGATGGAAGTAATGAAGTTTTCTTCTGTATGGTGTATCAAAGGATGTCGCCTTTTCACACCTAGGTGAGAAAAATCACACCTATGATAATGACCCTGACCTTACACGCGCCCTCGACCGCCACCCCCTCCCCCCCTGCTCCCCCTTGACCCTCGCCCCCTCCCCCTCGATCTCTCGACCCTCGCCCACCGGCCCCCCAGCCCACCGCCCCCCCCGCCCCCCTCGACCCTCTCCCCCCTCGCCCCTCGCTCCCTCTGGACCCTCACCCACAGCTCCCCCTCGAACCTCGCCCCACCTTCCCCCCGGGCCCCACCCCTGCCGCACCTTCTGCAGCATTCGCCGGATCGCCCCCGCTCCCCAAATTTTTTCGATTTTTTTTTAATTTCATTTTTTGTGCTCCCCACCTCCTCGGATCAACACCCTCCCCAACACCTCCCACCATCCACTTCCATCTCCCATACCCTCTATGTCCAAATATTCCTGCTCTACTTCCTTGGATCAAGGCCTCCCTCTCCATCCCCCCCCCCAATATTTTCGAATTTTTGTTTGAATTTCATTTTCTCGTGCTCCCCATCTCCTTGGATCAGGATTTACCCTCCATCTCCCCCCACACCTCCCACCACCCGCTTCCATCTCCCATACCCTCTATGCCCAAATATTCCTGTTCCAATTCCTCTGATCAAGATCACCACTATCACCCTCTAAAACCCAGTATCCCTGCTCCAACTCCTCGGATCAAGATTTACACTCCATCTCCCTCCCCACACCTCCCACCACCCACTTCCATCTCCCATACCCTCTAAGCCCAAATATTCCTGCTCCACTTCCTTGGATCAAGACCTCCATCTCCCCCCTCAAAAAATTTCCATCTCCTTGGAACAACTTTTTTCTCGATATCAGTAATACAAAGATTTGAGCTACTCTCCACTTCCTTGGATCAAATTTTTGGGTCCTCCCTATGCAGGTCTAAACAAATAACTTCCTCCCATGCATGACGTCACCCCACCTGTGTTTACTCGGTGGTCAGTGATGCCACGTGATGACCTCACTCAGGACACAGCAGGATTGATCAAGCTAGGTCACTCTGTCTCTTTATTAACTTAAAATCAACTAAGTTACTTTTCTTCTCATTAACTTAATACACAATATTTTCTTTCATTTATTTTCCATTTTATTTAATACATTTTCTTCATTAGATGAATTCTCAATAATACACATTTTCATATACAACAAATTTCTGGTAATAACCACATCTACCCACAACAATCCACAATTTTTTACATAATACAACAAAAGATTCACTTGTCATGAATTAAGATTTCAATTCTATAACCTCCACTCTCTACACCAGACAACTCTCCTCGTGTCTAGACATCTGCACAAATATGCTGAGCGAGGACTGCCCAACGAGTCTGACTGACTGACCTCTGATACAGATCTCAGGTCAGACTCACCAAGTAATTCTTCTCTCTCTACCTCAACACTAGAACTCAGTTCTACCATAGAGAGAATTTAAGCCTAAATATGCTTACTCATTCCATTCTTTTAAAATATATTCACACAATACCTTCAATTTCAGTAAAATCCCCCTATTTCATTAAAATTCTAATATAGTCCTGTTCGTACCCCCTTCTCCATCTCAGCTGACAAATTTTCAGGGAATTGGGTGGTTTGCGAGGGGAAAAAAGCATCCAGTCAAAGTGATTTTCAGGCAGTCAGCTCGAAACCGGATCCTGCAGGAGAAAGCATGCCTAAGGGACAATCAGGTGTTCCAGAGTGTGTACCTAGACCGAGACAGAACACAAGAAGAAAGGATGACACTGAAAGAGAGGGTGCAACATCGCAAGGAGGAATGGGAGGCAAGGAAGGTGGAGAGCAGGAGAAATCAGGCCCACGTGGAAGAACAAATACAACCCCTTCCAGTACCACCCACAGAAGGAGCACAACCATGGCAATCCCAAAGCAACCAAACGACCTAAACCAAAACCCACTCACAGCACCCTCTGCCCCCATCCCCCTCTGCATAAACCCCACCCTCACAGTAACCCTCAGTAACCCGTACATCCCCCTCAGCTCAAACCCCACCCCCACAGAAACCCACAGTAACCCACACAATGTACCCTCTCCCCCCACCCCCCTCACCACAAACCCCACCCTCACAGTAACCCACAGCAACTCACACACTGTACCCTCTATCCCCATCCCCCTCACCACAACCCCCTCCCCCATTGTAACCACCAATAGGCCCTCCTCCCCATCTCCCTCACCACTACCCCCACCCCCACTGAAACCCCCATAGGCCCTCTGCCCCCACATCCCACACCACATGGGCCCTTAGAGAGGGAGCAGGGACACTACGTGTGCCACTAACCAAAATCTTCAACACTTCACTTGAAACTGGGCAACTACCTGAAGTATGGAAGAAGGCAAATGTAGTCCCCATCTTTAAGAAGAGAGACAGAAATGAAGCACTAAATTATAGACCAGTGTCATTGGCATGTATAGTATGCAAAGTCCTGGAAAAGATTAACAGGAGGAGAGTGGTGGAGCACCTGGAGCGGAACAAGATTATAAACGACAGCCAGCACGGATTCATGGAAGGCAAATCCTGTGTCCCAAACCGACTAGAGTTTTACGACAAGATAACTGAAGTAAGAAATGAGAGGGAGGAGCGGGTTGATTGCATTTTCTTGGACTGCAAGAAGGCCTTCGACACAGTTCCTCACAAGAGATTAGAACAGAAGCTAGAGGAACAGGCATGTATAACAGGAAGGGCACTGCAATGGATCAGATAATACCTAACAGAGAGGCAACAGCGGGTCATGGTCCGTAATGAGGTATCACAGTGGACACCAGTGACGAGCGGGGTCCCACAGGGGTCAGTCCTGGGACCAGTGCTATTCTTGGTATATGTGAACGACATGATGGAAACGATAGACTCAGAAGTGTCCCTGTTTGCAGATGAAGTGAAGTTAATGAGGAAAATTAAATCAGACGCGGTCCAGACAGGTTTACAAAGAGACCTAGACAGACAGGATGTGTAGTCCAGAAACTGGCTCCTAGAATTTAACCCCGCCAAATGCAAAGCCATGACGATCGGAGGAGGGCAAAGAAGACTGCAGACAGAGTATAGTCTAGGTGGCCAAAGGCTGCAAACCTCACTCAAGGAGAAAGACCTAGGAATGAGTATAATACCGAGTAAATCGCCAGAAGCACACATGAACCAGATAACAGCTGCGGCATATGGGCGCTTGGTAAACCTGAGAATAGCGTTCCGGTACCTCAGCAAGGAATCGTTCAAGACTTTACACACTGTGTACCCCAGGCCCATACTGGAGTACGCAGCACCAGTTTGGAACCCACACCTGGTCAAACACGTCAAGAAATTAGAGAAAGTGCGAAGGTTTGTAACAAGGCTAGTTCCAGAGCTAGGGAAAATGTACTATGAAGAAAGGTTATGGGAAATCGGTCTGACAACACTGGAGGACAGGAGGGTCAGGGGAGACATGATAACGACATACAAAATATTGCGTGGAATAGACAAGGTGGACAGAGACAGGATGTTCCAGAGATAGGACACAGAAACAAGGGATCACAATTGGAAGCTAAAGACTCAGATGAGTCAAAGGGATGTTAGGAAGTATTTCTTCAGTCATAGAGTTAGAAAGTTAGGAAGTGGAATAGTCTGGCAAGCGATGTAGTGGAGGCAGGAACTATACATAGTTTTGAGACGAGGTATGATAAAGCTCATGGAGCAGGGGGAGAGAGGACCTAGTAGCGGTCGGTGAAGAGGCGAGGCCAGGAGCTGGGTCTCGACCCCTTCAACCACAATTAGGTGAGTACAATTAGGTGAGTACACACACACACACACACACACACACACACACACGAGGCGAGGTGTCAGAGTGGGCACCTGTGACTAGCGGGGTCCCTAAGGGGTTAGTCCTAGGACCAGTGCTGTTTCTGGTATTGGTAAGCGAAATGACGGAAGGAATAGACTCCGAAGTGTCCCTGTTTGCAGATGACGTGAAGTTGATGAGAAGAATTCATTCGATCGAAGACCAGGCAGAACTACAAAGGGATCTGAACAAGCTGCAGGCCTGGTCCAGCAATTGGCTCCTGGAGTTCAACCCCACCAAGTGCAAAGTCATGAAGATTGGGGAAGGGCAAAGAAGACCGAAGACGGAGTACAGTCTAGGGGGCCACAGACTACAAACCTCGCTCAAAGAAAAAGATCTTGGGGTGAGTACAACACCAGGCACATCTCCTGAAGCGCACATCAACCAAATTACTGCTGCAGCATATGGGCGCCTAGCAAACCTCAGAACAGCATTCTGACATCTTAATAAGGAATCGTTGAGGACCCTGTAGACCGTGTACGTTAGGCCCATATTGGAGTATGCGGCACCAGTTTGGAACCCACACCTAGCCAAGCATGTAAAGAAACTAGAGAAAGTGCAAAGGTTTGCCACAAGACTAGTCCCAGAGCTAAGAGGTATGTTCTACGAGGAGAGGTTAAGGAAAATCAACCTGACGACAGTGGAGGACAGAAGAGATAGGGGGGACATGATAACGACATACAAAATACTGAGAGGACTTGACAAGGTGGACAAAGACAGGATGTTCCAGAGACTGGACACAGTAACAAGGGGACACAGTTGGAAGTTGAAGACACAGATGAATCACAGGGATGTTAGGAAGTATTTCTTCAGCCACAGAGTAGTCAGGAAATGGAATAGTTTGGGAAACGATGTACTGTAGGCAGGATCCATACATAGCTTTAAGCAGAGGTATGATAAAGCTCACGGTTCAGTGAGAGTGACCTAGTAGCGACCAGTGAAGAGGCGGGGCCAGGAGCTTGGACTCGATCCCTGCAACCTCAACTAGGTAAGTACAACTAGGTGAGTACAATCACACACACACACACACACACACACACACACACACACACACACACACACACACACACACACGCACACGCACACGCACACACACACACACAGGCTGCAGACCTGGTCCAGCAATTGGCTCCTGGAGTTCAATCCCACCAAGTACAAAGTCATGAAGATTGTGGAAGGGCAAAGAAAACCGCAGACGGAGTACAGTCTAGGGGGCCACAGACTACAAACCTCACTCAAGGAAAAATATCTTGGGGTGAGTATAACACCAGGCACATCTCCTGAAGCGCACATCAACCAAATAACTGCTGCAGCATATGGGCGCCTGGCAAACCTCAGAACAGCATTCCGACATCTTAATAAGGAGTCGTTCAGGACCCTTTACACCGTGTACGTTAGGCCCATATTGGAGTACGCGGCACCAGTTTGGAACCCACACCTAGCCAAGCATGTAAAGAAACTAGAGAAAGTGCAAAGGTTTGCAACAAGACTAGTCCCAGAGCTAAGAGGTATGTCCTACGAGGAGAGGTTAAGGGAAATCATCCTGACGACACTGGAGGACAGGAGAGATAGGGGGGACATGATAACGACATACAAAATACTGAGAGGAATTGATAAGGTGGACAAAGACAGGATGTTCCAGAGATGGGACACAGCAACAAGGGGACACAGTTGGAAGTTGAAGACACAGATGAATCACAGGGATGTTAGGAAGTATTTCTTCAGCCACAGAGTAGTCAGGAAGTGGAATAGTATGGGAAGCGATGTAGTCGAGGCAGAGTCCATACATAGCATTAAGCAGAGGTACGATAAAGCTCATGGTTCAGGGAGAGTGACCTAGTGGCGACCAGTGAAGAGGCGGGGTCAGGAGCTTGGTCTCGACCCCTGCAACCTCAACTAGGTGAGTACAACAACTAGGTGAGTACGCACATATACACACATACACACACACTCACACACACACTCACACACTCACACACACACACACACACACACACACACACACACACACACACACACACACACACACACACACACACACACGTTCAGGACCCTGTACACCGTGTACGTTAGGCCCATGTTGGAGTATGCGGCACCAGTTTGGAGCCCAAACCTAGCTAAGCACGTAAAGAAACTAGAGAAAGTGCAAAGGTTTGCAACAAGACTAGTCCCAGAGCTGAGAGGTATGTCCTACTAGGAGAGGTTAAGGGAAATCAACCTGACGACACTGGAGGACAGGAGAGATAGGGGGGACATGATAACGACATACAAAATGCTGAGAGGAATTGACAAGGTGGACAAAGACAGGATGTTCCAGAGATTGGACACAGTAAGAAGGGGACACAGTTGGAAGACGAAGACACAAATGAATCACAGGGATGTTAGGAAGTATTTCTTCAGCCACAGAGTAGTCAGGAAGTGGAATAGTTTGGGAAGCGAAGTAGTGGAGGCAGGATCCATACATAGCTTTAAGCAGAGGTATGATAAAGCTCACGTTTCATGGAGAGTGACCTAGTAGCAACCAGTGAAGAGGCGGGGCAGGAGCTTGGACTCGACCCCTGCAACCTCAACTAGGTGAGTACAACTAGGTGAGTACACTCACACACACACACACACACACACACACACACACACACACACACACACACTTTTTCTCAATAACTGTTATGAAATATTCTCTTATCAACACCCTTTAACAACTCACTAGAGAACAGCCCCAGATTACTTTGAACACCATCAAAACATTCTCATTCAACATTTGAATACTTTCAAACATCGTTTGAACACTTCCAAACAACAATGGAATACTTCCAAACAACATTGGATCACTTCCAAAATATCATTTTGAATATTCTCAAATAACATTTGACATTTCTAACTCATCCACACTTACATATTTCATTAACTGAAATAACATCTCATCCCCCAAACTACTCCCTCATTCTCCAGATTTTTACAATATTAGCACAAAAAAAAAACTAACTCATACACTTATGAGTCATTACCAAAACTAACACACAGACACCACTTTTACTTTGAACACTACCAAAATACTCACATACATCATTTGATGACCGCCAAATCACCACTGAATACTCCCAGAACACCACTGAACACCTTCAAAATACTCTTGCACATCATTTGAACACCTTCAAAGATACCTTTGAATAGTCTCAAACACCATTTGAATACTACCAAAACACCACCAAAATCACCAGAAACTAAGATCAACATCACAGGTTAACACCCATTTTCACACAAATCCCCTCAAATCACTATAACCAAGATGATTACCAATTTCTATGACTACACTCACCTCCAACTAAGATATAACATGAGCGAAAAAACATGAACACAAACCTAACACACAAACACAACAGGATCACCTCTTTTTCGGCATCTCTAGTTCGACAACAACACCCACAACCCACAACACCCACAACAACAACCCACAACTTATAACCTCTTTTTTGGTATCTCTAGTTCGACAACAATACCCACAACCTTCATCACTTACCATTTTATTCACAATTTTTCCTCTTTCGATACAAATTTTTCTCAAAATGATTTAAAATTTTTCCTCTTTTTTACTAAATCTTAAATGTAATGCACATTCCTCCCTACACTCACTAAAATTCCAATACAATCCTCTTCTTACCCTTTCTCCGCACCCCCCAGACCTTACCTCTCATCACCCTCTTCACATACACCCACCCGTCTCCCAACACACGAAACAAAATCCCATTTCACACATCCACAAATCCATCTCATCACCCATCTCAAATCCACTAAAATCACTATAATAAAGATATTCACCAAATTCTATGACCACCTAACACACACAGACACCACACTTTACTTTGAACACCCTCAAAACACTCTCATACATCATTTGAAGACCACCTTTTCTCAATATCTCTTAAGAAACATTCTCTCATCAACAACATTTATCATCTCACTACAGAACAACCCCCAGATTACTTGGAACACCATCAAAACACTCTCATAAATCATTTGAATACTCACAAAAACACCTTTAAACATTTCCAAACAACACTGAAACGCTTCCAAATTACATAAGAACATTTCCAAGACATCGTTGGAACACTTCCAAAATATCATTTTGAATACTCTCAAATAACATTTTGACATCTCTAAATCATCTACATTTACACATTTCATTAACTGAAATTACAGCTCATCCACCAAACTGCTCTCTCATTCTCCAGACTTTACAACATTATCCCAAAAAAACTAACTCATACACTTACGACATGAGACATAAGTGTGATATAAGTGAGACATAAGTGTGATTTTTTTCCAAATCACAAAACTATCACTTGATCACAAAAAAATTTACTTACAATCACTTAAAAGCATATGAAATATACATAAGACATGAAGACAAAATTTGCATAAATTGCATGAGCATTACTCCAAGTCCACTAAATCATGCACATTTATACAATAACAACCAATTATCTATAACACTACTCAACCATCACGAACAGTAAATCTGTTCACGAACACTTAAATCATACATCAACTAAAAATATTAACACTCCACTGGTGAGCTTTAGTGGATCAGACCTCCAAGTCGAAGTGCCTAATTTCCTCTGAGATGTTCGCTGACAAAGTTTCGGTGGCCATGCTTCCTTACTTTTTCAAGGGTAAGGCTGGAATTTCAGAGGACCAAATGGTGGACATAGTATCCTATCGGGATACGGGAAGCTACCTGACCTTACTGAGAAAAGGAGTACTTCCTTTAAATGATGACACCTATATTAACCTGGATGTTCTGCTAGAAGGTTACGGTGGCGCCATCATGAGAGTACCCCTTCATAAGGTGTATGTAAGCGTTGATTCATATCAAGGTGAAGCTGTTGTAGATCCAAGTGCGTGGATCTATTAGTGGGTAATGATCTAGGAAGAGGAGGAATTTGCCGAGAACCTTACGCTATTGAAGGGTGTAAGGAAAGTCCTTGTCTGTTCCCTCTTACAGCTATAACAAGGGCATGGCTAAAAATTTGGAGCTCCTGATGAGTCCTCAGATTGGGGCTTGGATGCTCTGTTCCGTGCCGATGATTAACCCGACGTCGAAAATCAGCTTCCAAAGTCCCAAGTGGTAGACTTTACCCCTTTACCTTTACGGAGTAACGAATTTAACCGGGTCAATTTAGTGAAAGAACAGCTAGAAGGCCCTTCGTTGAAACAGGCAAGAGATCAAGTGCTTACTGAGACGGAAGCTGCTGGTAAGGAAGAATGTTTTTATTACTCTGACGGTATCCTGATGAAGAAATTTCCGTCGACTATTTCCTCAGTTAATCCATGTCTTAAGCTAAAACAGGTTTTGGTTTTACCTGTCTGATTTCGGGACTTAGCGTTGGAAGTGGCCCATTCTAGCCCCATGGGGGGTCATTTGGGAATTAGAAAGACTCTAGGAAAATTAGCCCGATATTTCTTCTGGCCCAAGATGAAGGACACCGTGACTGAGTACTTGAGAAACTGTGCTATTTGCCAGATCATTGGAAAGCCTGCACAAAAACCTCCTCCTTACTTATTGCCGTAGAAGGTGAACCCTTCTCTGGCTTCCTAGTAGACTGTGTGGGACCTCTCCCAAAAACTAGGCTTGGTAACCAGTATCTTCTTACAATAATGGATACGACTACTCGGTATCCAGAGGCTGTGCCCCTACGCAAGATTAGTGCTAAGGCTATTGTAAGAGTCCTATTTAGGTTCTTTGCACAGTTCGGATTCCCTAAGGAGATTCAATCTGACCAAGGGACGAATTTCACATCAAAGATTTTCCATGAGGCTTTGTCAAGAGGCTTTGTCCAGGGTCAGAGTTAAACCCATTGTTTCAACACCATATAGACCCCAAACCCAGGGTGTCATAGAAAAAAAAATAAAAAAAAGTGAAACCTGTCACAGAGTGCATAGGTTCCCAGTACCACTGCATTTGCATTTCCTGCTACTACTACTGCTGTGCAGTAAATGCTGAAGCCACCATTACTACTACAACTATTACAACATCAATAACTATGACCACAACAAATACTTCTATCCGGTACATCCCCGGCGTGGCGATTGAAAAAGGGTAAGTCTATGATTAGCCGACTGACTCTAGCTCAGGTGAGGTAGGTCACAACGATCCAAGTCAATCACTCTGGGTGGGGACTTCGGTGGCCGCCGTTAGGAATGCGGCATCTACCAAAAGACTTACATCCACTTCGCTACCAACTATCCAAACCAACCCGACCCAAAAATGTGACAAGTTAAACGAAGGAATCTCGTGCTCCTAGCCAATGGCATTGTATCTCTACAGATGGACAAAAGTAGACATAAGGAATAAAAAAAAATCCAACAGCTGTGGAGCTCTTTCACTTGTGGAAGAAAATATTGGGAAGTGCAAAAGAATACGTGATGAAGAACTGTTACTGGTGAGGACTTGACATGTAAGAATATAAACTGCTGAGTGAGCGATGCATCCTGGCAGAATGGTAGAAACATCGGCAGCATGTGGTGTAGCAGGCATTGGTGAGGCATGCGGGAACTAAGACTGCTCAAGGTGCATCGTCACAGTAACATCAACTGCAGGCGGTGTGATAGTCATCAGAAGGAGCTACTCGAGCGACATGTCCTAGTGGTGTCAGCGAGCATGGTAGGGAGTCATAGGAATAATGATGGTTAGGGTGCCATCTGTTGGGACGACTCGGGTGAAGGGTCTTCAGCAAGATGGTGCCAACCCATCTCCTCACCGCTTTCTCAAAGACGTTTTGCAGCGAATTTCTCCGTAAGATTAGGATTGGTTAGGTTAAGACGATAAAAAAGATTTGAGGCACGATGACTTCGCCAGTCTCCAACTTAAGTGTCTTTACTAAAGTAAAACGTCTGAATAAGAGGACGAGATACCTGTGGAGGTTGTTGCTGCAGGACAGACTGCCGGTGAGCCACCTCTTATGCAAGGAGTTACGTATTTCTTCATTCTCTCTCTTTCTCTCGACTCTCTCTCTCTCTCTCTCCCCTCAAGGAAGGCTCCTTGACGCTGGTGAGGGGCTCTTGATCTAGGGAATTGGATCTGTGCTCCAGTTCCCTGAATTAAGCCTGAATGCCTTCCATCCCCCCATAGGCGCTGTATAATCCTACGGGTTTAGTGCTTCCCCCTTGATTATAATAATAATCTCTCTCTCTCTCTCTCTCTCTCTCTCTCTCTCTCTCTCTCTCTCTCTCTCTCTCTCTTTCTCTCTCGCCAGCGAGAGAGAGAGAGAGAGAGAGAGTAGGCGCTTGCCTAACGAACATTTTTATTGGGTTGAGTGGAGGGTGGGTCAACACAGCTGTGCCACACCTCTCTCTCTAACCTTTCCTATAATACTTCCTACCCAGTTTTCCCTCCACCCCGGGTTTATATAGTCATATTTTCATACACTTTTCGAACCTTAACCTCAAGAATCATTCATCCGCCATCTTTATTATACTCTCTCTAATTGCAAACTATCTCATAGCTTCTGCTTTCCCGTTTCTCACTTTCTCTCTGTCTCTCTGTGTGTCTGTGTGTGTGTGTGTGTGTGTCTCTGTCTCTCTCTCTCTCTCTCTCTCTCTCTCTCTCTCTCTCTCTCTCTCTCTCTCTCTCTCTCTCTCTCTCTCTCTCTCTCACTCACCTTCCTTCTGAAGTAACAAACGGTGATCAAAACCGACAAGGTTGTAAGTAAGACACATATGAGGTAACTAAAACTTCAATTAAGGATAAGTATCACCATCCAGTAGCTTTTCCAATCCAATTTGGAGAATTGAAAAACAGTTTATGTACCGGGTCGAGTCAGGTGCTGCACGACCTGCAGGGAGGAGTTAGATGTTGCCTCACTTGTGCTTGGTAGGATTTGTTGGGCAAGTATTTCCATTGTATAAAGCTACCCGTGTTTTGAGGGATGGTTTAAAAAAGACATTTGTGCAAACAATTAGACATATTTGTCTTTTAAATGAATAATTCAGATTCCATTTTGACAGTATAGTTATTGACATCCATATGATCGAGTATAATATCATGTCGACTATGACTCGGAAGTCACTTAGTTATCGAGCACCGCACAATACCAGTTGTGTGGGATGTGGTCAGCGCGAAAATCAAGGGTCTGTGAAACCATACCACGGGCGGGGATAGCGCCCGCGATCAGAGAGTCTTAAAACTCCAGACCGTCGCGTTAGCCACTGGGCTAACGCGACGGTCTGGTGTTTTGAAACTCTCTGATCGCGGGTTCTATCCCCACCCATGGTATGGTTTGTTTGCAATCGTGTCATTACGATTTCGTGAGTCAAGGGTCTATGTTTTAGACTTGCCCAATGACATGTAGCCAGAGAGTGAGGAGAGTGCAACGGACAAGTGTAGTAGTAGCAGCAGCAGCACACACAGCAAGAGGCATTCTTGAGCTTCCCCAGTGCTCAAACTTAATGCTCAAAGCTGGGGTGTGACTCCAAAAGGATCCTGCAGTGCTTGCTCCCTATGCACCTCTATATACCATCAGTAAATTTGCTGATGGTACAAACCTTGGTAATAAATACAGACATGTTGGTTTAGAAAACACATATTTATTAGAAAGCGTTTCGGTCATGGGTCCTTGATCACTTCAAACATACAGAGGTTGAGAGACAGTATATATAGGCGGAGAGTGAGGTATGAGTGACGCATGGTGACCTGAAGAATGCCATGTTGGGATGAGGACGGGTAGACGATGAGATCATGTGACTCCTGTGTTACTGGGTAGGTGGTGCTTTGCCTGGTTGAGTATTACGTATGATGAACATTAAAATGGTATAAAATACCGACAGGTTGTTAGGTAACACACATATGCAACAGTTAGGTATCTTTATTTCGAAACGTTTCGCCTACACAGTAGGCTTCTTCAGTCGAGTACAGAAAAGTTGATAGAAGCAGAAGATACTTGAAGACGATGTAATCAGTCCATCACCCTTGAAGTTTTGAGGTGGTCAGTCCCTCAGTCTGGAGAAGAGTATTGTTCCATAGTCTGAAACAATATGGAGTTGAAGTAACGAACGAACGATAGTTCAGGTAAGATCCCAAATGGGATGAGCGGGAAAGACGGGACAGACAAAGAACAGTGCTGGAGAGGAGTGTTCTTAGTCGTAGAAATAGAACCAGGGCTTAACCCAGTAGCGAAGGCGATCGTGGGACAGATATTAAGAGAAGTTCAGGCACTTCTGTTGGGACTCCGGTGGGGTGAGCGGGGAAGACGGGACAGGCGAAGATTAGAGCTAGAGAGGAGTGTATAATTGAGGCATGTCTTAACCTTAAAGCTAAGGCGAACGTGGGTCAGAGAATGGTACCTGTCAGAGAAGGTACCTGTCAGAGAATCCAAGGTTATTTGTAAACAGGGTTAGGAGTAGGATCATACAAGGTTGTGTTGGTTTGTGGGTCTGCGAATGTCTTCGTCAAGGAGAGAGGTCCAATAGTCATGTCGTGTCTCAAGTTTGTCTCTGTCTGTCACTGAGCGTCTTCCAGTACAGATTCGGCGCAGGGATGTCTAATTGGGCATGGAGAGACTCGCTTGTGGCGAAGTCTTCCCATCTGACAAGCACCCAGCGCAGCGAATTGTTCTGGACACGCTGCAGTTTAAGTAAGTGCGTTTTAGCTGCAAGAGAGAGGGCTTTATCAGAGGACGTAATAGGGATTTGTAGAGGTGTAGTTTGGTGCGATGGGAGGCATGTTGCAGCTTGTAGAGGCCCGTAAGGGCCTTACTAGCTATTGCATGTCTTGAGTGAATGTGTCCCGTGCAAGCGAAAAAGGTAGTCAAGATTAACGCCAAGGACAGTGACAGATTGTGTCATGGGATGTAAGTGCGGGTGTCAGCTGTTCTGAGTTCGACAGGTAATGAAGGATCACGTTTCCTGTAGTTAAAATATGTAATGCTGGATTTAGCTGCATTGGTTTTGATCCTCCATTTTTATTCCCAGATGGCTATCCTGTCGCCCCCTGTTTTGTGTTTTGTGAGGAGTACCCATATTGGCATGAGTGATAAGCTGTGTAATGTCGTCTGGGTATAGGCTAGTGATGGAGTTGTGGTATACAGGTGTTGGAACAAGTCGTTAGTGTATAAAATGTAGAGGAGAGGACAGATCCTGGGGTACTCCAGCTTTTGGTGAAGACGGTAACAGCCTTGAAACTTTTTCTCATGGTACGGCCATCTAGGAATTGAGAGGAGTTTACAAGTAGTGGGGGCAGGTTAAAGTGGCAGAGTTTTCGGCCCTTCTTTCCCAGACGTGTCAAAAGCTTTTAAACATCTTTAACCGGGGCTTCCTGTTTTTTTTTTGTGTTTATGTGGATGTAGTTGAGAATATCTGTGTTCTGAAGCCAAGCTGGCCATCAGAAAGTAGAGTTGTGTTCCAGGTAAGTGCGAAGGCGATGGTTGATGACTTTTTCAGAGTTTTCCTAAAGTTTCGAGGAGGCTGATAGGGCGATAGTTTCTAGGATCACAGTGGTCTTTATTGGGTTTAGGAAGGAGGATAGCAGTAGCAGCTTTGAAGAGGGAAGGGAAGTATCCAGAGGCAAGGGAGGCATTGAGGAGGTTTGTGTAGGCAGTAATGATAGAGTCAGGAAGGTGTTTTAGGATAATATAGTTTAGGCCAGAGGCACCAGGAGCTTTGGGAGGAAGGTGTCTGAGGAGAGTTTTAATGTCTGTGTTGGTGAAAGGAGTGTCGAGTTCTTGGGAGGAGGTAAGAGAGTCCAGATGGGTGTGGCAGTCTGGTGTTGTTTCTTGTGTGTGTGTAGTGTTCCAGTGTTCTATATTCTGAATGTGTTGGATAACGTTAGAGTGAGATGGGTGAGGGTGGAAGATGTTCTCCCAGATGTGTTTGAAGATGTTAGTGGCAGCCTGCGGGTCTGAAATGTGTGTGTTGTTGTGGGTGATGTGTTTGAATTTGTTGGTGGGAGTTGTGCCTCTGATTTTTTTGATAAAGTTCCAGAAGGCTTTAGTGTTTTTAATACGCTGTTTGTCTGCTTGTTGTATGAGTTGTGACCAGTGATTGTTGTGGTCTTGGTCTAGGCTGTGTAAAATGTTGTTTCTAAGGTAAGTGAGATCTAATTGGACTTGATTAAATCTGTGTGTGTTGTAGAGGAAGCGGTTATGATAGCAGATAATTAGTCTTTTTGTTCTGAGTGGGGGTTTGAAGGAATAACGAGTTGTGTGAGTTTTCTTTGGTATTGCAGTGTTGGCTGCTTGTGTAATGATGTCCTGGATGAGATCAAGTTGAGTATTGATGTCAGAGATAGGTTTGTTGTAGTCATAGGTGAGGTTAGTATTGTCTATGTGTTGTTTGAAAGCATCCCAGTCAGCGTTTTTGTAGGAGAAGGAAGGTGTGGTCGGGATGAGGATAGGGTTGGAGGAGATGTGTAAGATGACTGGGATGTGATTAGAGCCTGTAATAGGGCCAGGTGAGATGTAGTGTTGAAATAGAGAGCTGGCTCGGTTTGACAAAATGATGTCAGGTTTGCCTTGGCCCGTGTGGTTGTAGAAGGTGTTGAAGGCTGGGCCGAGATGAATTAGGTGTTTATGGTTTGTGAAGTTGAGTAATTGGTGACCAAGTTGGTTGTTTCTGGTGTGATGAAAGGCGGTGTGTTTGGCATTCATGTCAGCTGGTAGGTATGTTGGTGTGTTGGTGTAGTTGAAGACTAAGGAAAGGTCGTGTATGTTGAGAATAGTGCTTGGGCGAGCATAGATGGTGAAAAAGATAAAGGGGCCAAGGTGGGTGTGTATTCTGACTGCAAGACAGTGTTGGTGAATAAAAGGGATTGGGAGAAATTCGTGTTTTATGTTGGAATTGACGAGGATGGCAACCCCATCGTGGGGATCATAGGGGGACTGTAGTGCAGTATAACCATAATGGCAGATACGTTGAGGGGCTTTGAGGCAGGTACTGTTTAGTAAAGCAATATCTGGCCTCTCTGCTGCAAGGAGCTCGGCCAGTAGATGTCTAATTGTAAAGTAAGAACGTACGTTGAACTGAATCACTTTAAACATAATTTAATGGTTTCGTCATAGCAAAGTTAATGTCGGGGGAGGAGTTTGGATTAAAGCCCGTGATAGTGGTGCCATCAGTGGATGTGTGTTTGTAGGTGTTACAGACCCGTTTCCTGGAGGGGGAGGAAGAGATGGATCTGTTTTTATGTTCTTTGGTCTGTCTGTCAGAAGTTGGGGCAGGTTTAGGTTAGAGTGGATTTTGTCTGGAGGAGGTGGAGTTGGACCTGGATGAAGTTTTGGTTGTGGTGGAGGAGTAGGCGAAGGTAGATGCAGAGGAAGTTGAAGTTTTGGTAGAGGATGAGGAAGTGGAAGCTAAGGTAAGAGATGAGAAAGTGGAAGCTTTGGTTGGGGATGAGGAATTGGAAACTGAAGAAGTGTAAAGGATTATGTTATGTAAGTACATTCTTCTTCAAGAAAACAAGGGCTATAGATGCAATGAGCTCTCAAGTAGAAGCCAATGAGGACTCATCTTTTAGTGTGGGTGTCTTGGGGTGAATAGAAGTGTATAAGATCGCCCTTGTTGGTAGGTTTTCTATGCACTTTGAAGTGAAGTTTGTCACTGTCAGGAGATCTGCACAGGAGTATGTCGAAGAAACGAAGTTTGCCATTTTTTCAAGTTCAAGTGTAAGCTTTATTGATGGTTCGGTTCCATTAATCTTGTTGAGGAGGGCCTGGATATTGAGACGTCTCGGATAGAAAACCAATATATCATCAACGTGGTATAAACCTTGGTAATAAATACCGACAAGTTGGTTTAGAAAGACACTTAAGCAAACACTATGACATATTTATTAGAAAACGTTTCGGTCCTGGGACCTTGATCACTTCTAACATACAGAGGTAGAAAGACATTATATATATAGGAGGAGAGTGAAGTGTGACGCACGTGACCTGAGGAATGTCATAAGAACATAAGAATGGAGGAACACTGTAGAAGGCCTACTGGCCCATGCGAGGCAGGTCCTTATTAAAACAACCTCTACCTATGATGAGGACGGGTAGACGATGAAATCATGTGACTCCTGTGTTGTTGGGTTGGTGGTATCACATTAAACTGCATATGTGTTTATGTTTCCTGAGAGGCACGTAATGAGGCCTCCTGAGCATATTGCAGTTCATCGGCGCTTTCTCTAAGGTAGGCGTAAACAGCAGGAGAGAAAGGGTACCACCATCTCAGCAAGGCAATCTTCTAGGAAGTTATGTCGGTTAAGGAAGACTATTAGTTTTGAGTAGGAGAGAAAGGAATTCTCTGTTTGTCATGTCCAGAATGTTGCAGTGCCAGACAGGGTGGTGTAAATCTTGGTAATAAATATCGACAAGTTGGTTTAGAAAAGCACATAAGCAAACACTAGGACATATTTATCAGAAAACGTTTTGGTTCTGGGACCTTGATCACTTCTAACACACAGAGGCTGAAAGAGTATATATATTGGCGGAGAGTGAGGTGTGGCGGAGGTATATAGGCGGAAAGTGAGGTGTGACGGAGGTATATAGGCGGAGAGTAAGGTGTAAGTGACACATGGTGACCTGTGACAGGAGTCACATGATCTCAATATCTACCTGTCCTCATCCCAATATGGCATTCTTCACGTCACCATGCATCACTCACAATAATATATACTGCTTGTGGAGGCTAGTAATAATATTTACAAGTGAATTAGGCCCTCTTCAATATAATAATGATCTTGGATGAACCTTCCGTCTTCTCCACGATGAATATTAGTGCAGTATTGTTTTTTGCTCAGTTGAATCGTTAGCCTTGAAGTATCTGTCTGACGTGAGTAGTGTTGAATATAGTTGAAGATGAGTGGATAGTAAGAGAAAGGGGTGTTGTGGGAACGAAAGAAAGGTGCAACGAGAGCTTTGGATTTCATCATGTTTTGTGACATTTATGCATTAGGTTCTTTTAAACAATATAATGGAAATGAAATGCGTATCTGCTTACTGATATTACAAATGTGTTAACAAATTAGGTTCATCAGTGACTGATTCCCGTTTAAAACTATTCCGCACAGATTTATAGCTGAATGAATATAACATTAACAACTGAAAATTTACTTGGTATTATTTCTTCTCCAGCTTTGAATTTTTCCAAGGGAATATTCCCTTAAGTTTTTTTCAGTGGAAAAAAATAACGCTTGACCAGTAGTAAAATCAATCAAAAGAATGTCGTTGAAGAAACTGTGTTCGACCTAAGTCTGTTGGTTGAAACATCGTTATTTTTGTTTTGGCTGCGATTCTGTGGTGTATTCTATTCTCATGTATTCGTTGCCAAC
Source organism: Cherax quadricarinatus (assembly GCF_038502225.1). NCBI lineage: Eukaryota > Metazoa > Arthropoda > Malacostraca > Decapoda > Parastacidae > Cherax > Cherax quadricarinatus. Next base: position 67,400,414 of record NC_091292.1, read on the forward strand.
TAGCATGGAACGACACAACAACCAGTAGACGATTGCTAATAGAGACTATACTTGAAAACGAGTGACCGTATGTTGTCAAGCATTCTTTGGCCATCAACAGCATTAGTAAGCCTTGCTGGACCTTGTCTGGACTAATCTAATAAATATATCCTAGCGTTTGCTCACGTGTCTTTTTAACCAATTTATCGGGATCAGTTACCAAGGTTTATGCCAATATGTTTCTCGTTCCACCTCTTAAATCAACGATATACAGTTGTTTATTTAAGATCACGAACTGCTGCAGTTTCTTGTAGGGAGATTCAGCTTTCACTTATCCTTATAATCCACCCACGCTGAGCGATGTTTTCAGTGCTATTTTCCATCTAAAGGTTAACGTTAAAGATTCAGTAGTCGTAATCGATAATTTTCTCTCCATTGTGATAAAAAAAAAACTCTTAGTGAAGTAGAAAGTTATTTTTAATATTACCAGTAGGTACTTTTTAATATTTTCTCTAATTATTTGATCTTTTTCTTGCAAAAATAAAATGTATTGGAATAATAATAACTAGATCATCTTGACACACCGAAGCAAATAGTTTGATAATTTTGTTGAACTCCCTTACCACCGCTACTTAACATATCTTGACATGACCAAACTGTAGTGACTCATACTACGTGCTGGAATATGACAAGGAAATCTTATCAGCTTTTGTTCCCACTGCGTAACTTTCATAGAGAATAGAGTAGCAGCACACTGCTGATGTAACTAATTTTGCTGAATTAAAGGACACAGTCACGAACACACATTGACGCACACATGAACACACTGACACAATCATACACGCACACAAACACAAACAATATAAGGTGTGTTTTGGCAATACACACTAACATATTTTATTCTTAATAATCCCGCTTAATGAATACATTTATCAGTATCCCAGACTTCTGCCTCCGTCCCACACTTCCTCCCTCCCTCATACCACAACATCCCATAGGGCTGCAGTTCTCTTTTATATGTCAGCTTTAAACGTTAAAATATCTACAGTAGTTATAATTCTGCCATATTGTCGCTTGCTAGTGGTAGCGAGTGATCCCGTCTCTCCCTTCAGCTCCCACAACACACTTTATGCTCAGTTTTGAGTATATATAATGAACACTAGAAGGTTACTCTAATTCCCGTTATAGTGATCAATGCGAGAGACCTACTGAGCCATACTTATCAGGTTCAGTTCAAATTAAGCACTTTTCACTCAATATGTATAACCAATTTTTAAAGGTAATCCCTAACAAGATACGTAGGTTTTCGTAGGTTATTGATCTGTATTTGTCAACGGTAGCATTAAAGCATCGTTTATGCTGCTGATAGGCCATAATGCTAATTGGAATTGAAATTGGCATTTCGTCTATAGCGCCAACTGCCAAACAATATTCAGCCATATGGAATTAACTGTTAAATATCATTGTCATTAAATGCCATTGAAGCTAACGATGGGCAGCTTTACAATGGACTGGTTGTGTGTGTGTGTGTGTGTGTGTGTGTGTGTGTGTGTACTCACCTAGTTGAGGTTGCGGGGGTCGAGTCCGAGCTCCTGGCCCCGCCTCTTCACTGATCGCTACTAGGTCACTCTCTCTGAACCGTGAGCTTTATCATACCTCTGCTTAAAGCTATGTATGGATCCTGCCTCCACTACATCGCTTCCCAAACTATTCCACTTACTGACTACTCTGTGGCTGAAGAAATACTTCCTAACATCCCTGTGATTCATCTGTGTCTTCAACTTCCAACTGTGTCCCCTTGTTACTGTGTCCAATCTCTGGAACATCCTGTCTTTGTCCACCTTGTGTGTGTGTGTGTGTGTGTGTATACTCACCTAATTGTGGTTGCAGGGGTCAAGACTCGGCTCCTGGCCCCGTCTCTTCACTGATCGCTATTAGATCCTCTCTCTCTGCTTTGTATGGCTTATGCATCCCCTACATCACTTGCTAGACTATTCCACTTCCTGACAACTTTATGACTGAAGAAATACTTGTTAATGTCCCTGTGACTTGTCTGAGTCTTCAGCTTCCAATTGTGACCCATTGTTTCTGTGTCTCATCTCTGGAACATCCTGTCTCTATCCACCTTATCTATTCCACGCAGTATTCTGTATGTCGTTATCCCTCCTGTCATCAGTCCGATTTCCCTCAACCTTTCTTCGTAGGACATTTCCCTGAGCTCCAGAACTAGCCATGTTGCAAACCTTTGTACTTTCTCTAATTTCTTGAAGTGCTTCACCAGGTGTGAGTTCTAAACTGGTGCTGCCTACTCGAGTATGGTCCTGACGTACACGGTGTACAATGTCTTGAACGATTCCTTATAGAGGTATCGGAACGCTATTCTCAGGTTTGCCAGGCGCTCATACACTGCAGCAGTTATCTGGTTGATGTGTGCTTCCGGAGAAGTGCTCGGTATTATACTCACCCCAAGATCTTTCTCCTTGAGTGAAGTTTGCAGTCTTTGTCCACCTAGCCTATACTCTGTCTGCAGTCTTCTTTGCCCTTCCCTGATCTTCATGACTTTGCATTTGGCTGGTTTAAATTCGAGTAGGCAGTTGTTGGACCAAGTGTCCAGTCTGTCCAGGTCTCTCTGGAGTCCTCCTGATCCTCATCTGATTTAATTCTTCTCATTAACTTTACATCATCTGCAAACAGGGACACCTCTGAGTCTATCCCTTCCGTCATGTCATTCATATATACCAAAAACAGCACTGGCCCTAGGACTGACCCCTGTGGGACCCCTCTCCTCACAGGCGCCCACAGTAATACCTCATCACGTACCATGATTCGTTGTTGCCTCCCTGTCAGGTGTTCTCTGATCCACTGCAGTGTCCTTCCTGTTATACGTGCCTGATCGTCTAGCTTCTACACTAATCTCTTGTGAGGAACTGTGTCGAAGGCCTTGCACTCCAAGAAAATGCAATCAACCCACCCCTCTCTCTCGTGTCTTACTTCTGTTACCTTGTCATAAAACTCCAGAAGGTTTGTGACACAGGATTTGCTTTTCATGAAGCAGTGCTGGTTGTCGTTTATAAACTTGTTCCATTCCAGGTGTTCCACCATTCTCCTCCTGATAATCTTCTCCACGACTGTGCATACTGTACATGTCAGTGACACTGGTCTATAATTTAGAGCCTCGTTTCTGTCTCCTTTCTTAAAAATGGGGACTACATTTGCTGTCTTCCATACCTCAGGTAGTTGCCCAGTTTCAAGGAATGTGTTGACAATTGTGGTAAGTGGCACACATCAGCTCTGCTCCCTCTCTAAGAACCCCCGAAGAGATGTCCGGTCCCACCGCCTTTGAGGTATCAAGGTCACTTAGCAGCTTCTTCACCTCCTCAGTTGTGTGAATTTCATCCTGCACTTGTTGGTATAACCCTTGTTGGTGTCCCTATCTGTTCTGTCTTCCCAGAGTCCTACCTGTCTCCACTGTAAATACTTGCTTAAATCTCTTGCTTAGCTCCTCAAATACCTCTTGATAGTTTCTTGTGAGGTTCCCACCTTCTTTCCTCAGCCTGATTACTTGGTCTTTGACTACTGTCTTCCTCATAATGTGGCTACACAGCAGTTTCGGGTCAGTCTTCACTTTCTATGCTATGTTTTCGTACTGTTGCTGGGCCTCTCTCCTTATCTGTGCATACTCATTTCTGGCTCTACGACAAATCTCTTTATTTTCTGGGTCATTTGCCTTCTGTTCTTTTTTCATTCTCTAGTGTACTTAGTTTTTGCCTCCCTACATCTTCGGGTAAGTCAAGGGCTCGTTCTGGTCTTCCCATTATTTGTGTTGCCCTTGGGAACAAACTTTTTCTCTACCTCCTTGCATTTTGTTGTTATGTAGTCCATTTCATTTACTGACTTTACTACCTGTTCTCTGTGCCACTGAGCGTCCTGTAGGAAGTTTCACATACCTGTGTAGTCCCCCCTTTTATAGTTTGGATTTTCCCATTCAACTCCTGTTACCCTCTCCACTTGTAACTCTACTAAGGGCCTCTCATATGTGATGTCCTCAATGTCCGAGCTGCTCAGGGTGAACATGAGGTCCAGTCTTGCTGGTTCATCTTCCCCTCTCTCTCTGGTAGTGCCCCTAACTTATTGGTGCATGAGGTTTTCCAGCACCACTTTCAGCATCTTGATTCTCCATGCTTCGGGACCCCTTGTGGCTCCAGTTTTCTCCAGTCATTTTCTCTGTGGTTGAAATCACCCATAAGCAGTAACTTTGCTCTGCCCGAGTGAGCTCTTCTGGCCACCCCAGCTAGTGAGTCCACAATTGCTCTGTTGCTATCTTCATATTCCTCTCTTGGCCTTCTGCAGTTCTGTGGTGGGTTTTACATCACTGCAATGACTATCTTATGTTCCCCAGACTGAATTACACCTACTAAGTTGTCCCTATATTCAATCTTGTCCATTCCTTTCATTTCTTCAAATTCCCATCGCTTTTTAATGAACAGTGCAACCCCTCCTCCCACTCTGCTCCTATCTTTCCTCAGGATCTGATATCCAGGTGGGAAGACTGTGTCTGTTATTGTCTCAATGAGCTTCGTTTCTGTGATGGCTATGATGTTTGGGAACGTTTCATTGATTCTTTCATACCACTCCTCACATTTATTCGTTATTTCATCCATGTTCGTATACCAAACCTTCAACCTCTTTTCTATAAGTGTGGCCTGGGGAGAATGGTGGGGTTGGGGAGTGGCAACCCTGGTGGGGGTCTTTAGGGGGTTGCAGTGGAAGTTGGGTTTTTGGTGAGGGGGAGGGGGCAGAGTGCCTATGGGGAGTTGCTGTAGGGGTGGGGGTTGCGATGTGGGGGGTAAGGACAGAGGGAACAGTGTGTGGGTTTTGGTTTGGATTGTTCAGTTGTATTGGGGTGGCTGTCGTTGGAATCCTTCTGTGGGTGTTTCTGGAGGAGGGTGTTTCCTCATCCACTTGGGTCTGGGATCTTCTGCTCATCTCCGTCATTGCCTCACATTTGTCCTTCGTCTTGGTACCCTCTCTTTTAATATCATCCTTTCTTCTTGTGTTCTGTCTTGATTGAGGTACACTCTCTGGTACTCTGGTTTGTCCCTTAGTCGTGGTTTCTCCTGCAGGATCCTGTTTCGAGCTGATTCTGCCTTGAAATTCACTTTGACTGGCCATGTTTTTCCTCTTGCAGACCACCCAATTCTACGAAAATTTGTCAACTGGTTCATGTCGTCCTCACCTATTGCTTTCATGATACTTTTAATTGTGTTTTTCTCCCCCTGTTTTCTTTCATCATAGGTTTTCCCTTCAACATCCTGGAGCCTGTAGACAAAAACTGACCTCTCCCTTCCCTCCTCCCACTGTATCTCCCTTTGCATTCCCTGAGGTAATTTAATTCCTTCCATTGAAGTGTTTTTTTCTTCATTCTCTTCCCTGGCTGATGCCCCTGTGCTCAGTGGTCTCTCCTTCTTGCTCAGCTTTCCTGGCTGCTGCAGCTGTCTGTTGGACTCTCTGCATATAGATTAGCTCCTTTATTGTCTTTAGTCCCATCATTTGTACTTGATGTGCTCATCGTCTTTTCCTGGCCCCAAGTGAGTTTCAATGGGCCTTCGCACATAGTATAGCTCCTTTGATCCCTACAGTCCCCTCGTCTGTCACTAATGTATAAATTCCTGATGTCATGACTATATTGTCCTTAGGTTCATTAGGCTGTTTCAGATTTTTGAGTTCCTCTTCTAAGCACTGAATCTTAGCTTCTGCTGCTATGGCTTGTAGCTCCCATTTCCTGCTCTCTGGAACTATGTACTCACCTATTTGTGGTTTCAGGGGTCGAGTCTTAGCTCCTGGCCCCCGCCTCTTCACTGGTTGCTACTGGGTCCTCTCTCTCCCTGCTCCATGAGCTTTATCAAACCTCGTCTTAAAACTATGTATGGTTCCCGCCTCCACTACGTCATTTTCTAGGCTATTCCACTTCCTAATAACTCTATGACTGAAGAAATACTTCCTAACATCCCTTTGACTCATCTGAGTCGTCAACTTCCAATTGTGACCTCTTGTTTCTGTGTCCCCTCCCTGCAACATCCTGTCTTTGTCCACCTTGTCTATTCTGTGCAGTATTTTATATGTCGTTATCATGTCTCCCCTGACCCTCCTGTCCTCCAGTGTCGTCAGACCGATTTCCTTTAGCCTTTCGTCATAGGACATTTCCCTAAGCTCTGGAACTAACCTTGTCGCAAACCTTTGCACTTTCTCTAATTTCTTGACGTGCTTGATCAAGTGCGGGTCCCAAACAGGTGCTGCATACTTCAGTATGGGCCTGACGTACACGGTGTACAGTGTCTTGAACGATTCCTTACTAAGGTATCGGAACGCTGTTCTCAGGTTTGCCAGGCGCCCTTACGCTGCAGCAGTTATCTGGTTGATGTGTGCTTCCGGAGACATGCTCGATGTTATACTCACCACAAGATCTTTCTCCTTGAGCGAGGTTTGCAGTTTTTGGCCACCTAGCCTATGTGTGTGTATGAGTGTACTCACCTAATTGTGGTTGCAGGGGTGTGTATGTGTGTGTGTGTGTGTGTGTGTGTGTGTGTGTGTGTGTACTCACCTATTTGTACTCATCTATTTGTGGTTGCGTTGATCAGTTCATAGCTCCTGGCTCTGCCTCTTCACTGATTGCTACTAGGTCCTCTCTCTCCCTGCTCCATGAGCTTTATCAAACCTCGTCTTAAAACTATGTATGGTTCCTGCCTCCACTACATCACTTTCTAGGATGTTCCACTTCCTGACAACTCTATGACTGAAGAAATACTTCCTAAAATCCATTTGACTCATCTGAGTCTTCAGCTTCCAATTGTGACGCCTTGTTTCTGTGTCCCATCTCTGGAACATCCTGTCTTTGTCCACCTTGTGTATTCTGCATAGCATTTTATATGTCATTATCATGCCTCCCCTGACCCTCCTGTCCTCCAGTGTCGTCAGGCCAATTTCCCTTAACCTTTCTTCGTAGGACAATCTCCTTAGGTCTGGGCCTAGACTTGTTGCAAATCTTTGCACTTTCTCTTATTTTTTGACGTGCTTGATCAGGTGTGTATTCCAAACTGGTGCTGCATACTCCAGTATGGGTCTGACGTATATGGTGTACAGAGTCTTGAACGATTTCTTAGTTAGGTACTGGAACGCTATCCTTAGGTTTGCCAGACGCCCATATGCTGCAGCAGTTATCTGATTGATATGCGCCTCAGGAGATGTGCTCCGTATTATACTCACCCCAAGATCTTTTTCCTTGAGTGAGGTTTGCAGCCATTGGCCACCTAGACTATACTTTGTCTGCGGTCTTCTTTGCCCATTACCGATCTTCATGACTTTGCATTTGGCAGGGTTAAATTCGAGGAGCCAGTTGCTCGGCCAGGCTTGTAGCCTGTCCAGGTCTCTTTGTAGCCCTGCCTGATCCTCGGCTGATATGATTCTCTTCATTAATTTCACATTATCTGCAAACGGACACTTCTGAGCTTAACCCTTCCTTCATATCATTCACATTTACCAGAAATAGCACTGGTCCTACGACCAACCCCTGTGGGACTCCGCTCGTCACAGGTCCTCACTGTCATACCTCATCATGTACCATGACTCGGTGTTGCCTCCCTGTCAGGTATTCTCTGATCCATTGCATTTCCCTTCCTGTTATACGCACCTGATCCTCTAGGTTCTGCACTAAATACCTGTGAGGAACTGTGTCGAAGGCCTTCTTGCAGTCCAAGAAGATACAATCAAGTCACCCCTCTCTCTCGTGTCTTACTTCTGTTACTTTATCATAAAACTCCAGTTGGTTTGTGACACAGGATTTGCCTTCCATTAATCCGCGATAGTTGGCGTTTATACTTTTGTTCCGTTCCAGGTGCTTCACAACTCTCCTCCTGATAATCTTCTCCATGACGTTGCATACTGTACACGTCAGTGGCACTGGTCTATAGTTTAGTGGCTCTTTTCTCTCTCCTTTTTTAAATATGGGTGCTACATTTGTCGTCCTCCATACCTCAACTAGTTGCCCAGTTTCAAGGAATGTGTTGAAGATTGTGGTTAGTGACACACACGGCATTTCTGCTCCCTCTCTAATGACCCACTGGAAGATGCTGTCTGGTCCAACTGTGTGTGTGTGTGTGTGTGTGTGTGTGTGTGTGTGTGTGTGTGTGTGTGTGTGAACAAGGGTTTGATACCAGATAAAGGCCAGTTAGCCTTGAGCAGTGTTTCTCCATGCTTATCGTATGTCATTCGCTGTAATTCGAGATTTTCCCGCAACAATAGCAACAGTTTGCTAGTGCACGTTATCAGTTTTATCATGCAGTATATCAGGTATATTCCCTCTCATTACTTACTGGATTTGTATGACGCATATCCTTATAATGCTACAATAAATTAGACAACCATTTTGATTTCAAAAACAAAACTGACATTTAGCTCTTTGATATACAGAAATAGACAGAGAAATAGACAGACAGACAGACAAACAGACAGACAGACAGACAGACAGGCAGACAGACAGAGACAACTTAAAGATAATATCTTTCACTGCAACCCTCATAACCTTTTGTGACTGAAAATACCATTGTTTACAACTAAGTATCTGAACTATTTCACAGCTTCAGTTAATAACTGGCTATAAGTTATTTAAAAAGACACTCTGCCAATGCTAAAGATTTCTATTTAAATATGTCCAGGTGCTTGCTCGTACCTTTTATGAACCATCATTCCCAACATGGGTTGTTTTATATTTTCGGAAATACTTGCCCAGTAAATCCCGCCCAAGCACAGCTGAGGCAACATCAGGTCCTCGTACAGACCATACTCCACCCAGTACATCAAATTTTTCAGTTCTCCGAATTTGACTGGAAAAGCTACTGGATGGCGATACGTCTCTTTAATGTCTTAGTTACCGCATATGTGTTTTATACATCACTGTCCGTGTTGATCATTACTTACCTGATAGAGAGAGAGAGAGAGAGAGAGAGAGAGAGAGAGAGAGAGAGAGAGAGAGATATAGAGAGAGAGAGAGAGAATGAATGAATGAATTATTAAAGTTAAATCATACGAATGCCACATCATCATACAACTAATTATGATTATCAGTTTTATATTCTTCGTCTGAAGAATCTGAATGTTTCCTGTTTAGAGGCGCAATGTGATCCCCCGATGGCTTACAATATTCCCCAGACTGAAGCATAACATTGGCTAGTTGAATTAATCTTTAATGTTTGATAATCTCACGAAATGAATCATGTATTTCTTGGCTTTAAGTTGCGTACGTATATATTATGTCGGATGCTCTTCTGTAGCTGGAGAATACCAATTCTGATCTTTAAACTTTTAGTGCTCAAAGACCACTTCACTTTCATGTCAGGTTGTGTAGGTTAATGTGTCAGCTTAATTAATCAAATAGTTTTCTGTAAAATAATTGGAGAAAGCTGTCTGTTCTGATTAGAAATAAATCTCACTGGCTGACTTAATTGCGTTATCCCAGGTTAAGTCTTCATAATGTCAATTTATGAGTATATAACAACTGCGTCCTCACGACCATTGTAGGAATTTGTACGTTATGCAGCCAAAATATTGATAAAAGTATTAAATTAATTAATTACATTTACACTCATTACTTAAACCTTAATTCCGGTATATCTTACCTAGAGAAACGTTAGAATTGATTTTGTGATGGTCGAAATTTGCTTTTTTTTATTGAAGGAACAGGAAAACTGAAATGCTGGTTTTCATGCCATAATTTCCGAGTGCCTGTTCCTTGAATAGTAATAGCTTGGCACTGCAAGTTTGAGGATGTTTCAAACTTAATGTGCAGGTGTATTTTAGGATATTTGTCCCAGATATGAAGGAAATACTGTTCAGTTTGACTTCAAAACCTGTGTTTCTTAATGAAAAGTTTGAATTAGTTGTTGATTGCGTTTGTCTTAATTAGATGCTTTTACTGAAGAAACTGGGATATATGTGTCCGTGAGATAACTGAGATATATGTGTCCGTGAGATAACTGAGATATATGTGTCCGTGAGATAACTGAGATATATGTGTCCGTGAGATAACTGAGATACATGTGTCCGTGAGATAACTGGGATATATGTGTCCGTGACATAACTGGGATATATGTGTCCGTGACATAACTGAGATGTATGTGTCCGTGAGATAACTGGGAAATATGTGTCCCTGCGATAACTGGGATTAATGTGTCCGTGTGATAACTGGGATGTATGTGTCCGTGAGATAACTGGAATATATGTGTCCGTGAGATAACTGAGATGTATGTGTCCGTGAGATAACTGAGATATATGTGTCCGCGACATAACTGAGATATATGTGTCCGTGACATAACTGGGATATATGTGTCCGTGAGACAACTATTATATATGTGTCTGTGAGATAATTAGGATATATGTGCCAGTGAGATAACTAGGATATATGTGTCCGTGAGATAACTACGATATATGTGTCCGTGAAATAACTGGGATACATGTGTCCGTGAGATAACTAGGATATATGTGTCCGTGAGATAACTGGGATATATGTGTCCGTGAGATAACTGAGATATATGTGTCCGTGACATAACTGGGATATATGTGTCCGTGAGATAACTGGGATATATTGTCCGTGAGATAACTGGGATATATTGTCCGTGAGATAACTGGGATATATGTGTCCGTGAGATAACTAGGATATATGTGTCCGTGAGATAACTGGGATATATTGTCCGTGAGATAACTGGGATATATTGTCCGTGAGATAACTGGGATATATGTGTCCGTGAGATAACTACGATATATGTGTCCGTGAGATAACTGGGATATATGTGTCCGTGAGATAACTAGGATATATGTGTCCGCGAGATAACTGGGATATATGTGTCCGTGAGATAACTGGGATATATGTGTCCGTGAGATAACTGGTTTATATGTGCCCGTGAGATAGCTGAGATATATGTGTCCGTGAGATAACTGGGATATATGTGTCCGTGTGATAACTGGGATGTATGTGTCCGTGAGATAACTTGGACATATGTGTCCGTGAGATAACTGGGATATATGTGTCCGTGAGATAACTGGGATATATGTGTCCGTGAGATAACTGGGATATATGTGTCCGTGACATAACTGAGATGTATGTGTCCGTGAGATAACTGGGATATATGTGTCCCTGCGATAACTGGGATTAATGTGTCCGTGTGATAACTGGGATGTATGTGTCCGTGAGATAACTGGAATATATGTGTCCGTGAGATAACTGGGACATATGTGTCCGTGTAATAACTGGGATGTATGTGTCCGTGAGATAACTTGGACATATGTGTCTGTGAGATAACTGGGACATATGTGTCCGTGTCATAACTGGGATGTATGTGTCCGTGAGATAACTTGGATATATATGTCCGTGAGATAACTGGGATACATGTGTCCGTGAGATAACTGGGACATATGCGTCCGTGTGATAACTGGGATGTATGCGTCCGTGAGATAACTGGGACATATGTGTCCGTGAGATAACTGAGATGTATGTGTCCGTGAGATAACTGGGATATATGTGTCCCTGTGATAACTGGGATAAATGTGTCCGTGACATAACTGGGATATATGTGTCCGTGAGTTAACTGGAATATATGTGTCCGTGAGATAACTGGGATATGTGTGTCCGTGTAATAACTGGGATGTATGTGTCCGTGAGATAACTTGGATATATATGTCCGTGAGATAACTGGGATATATGTGTCCGTGAGATAACTGGGACATATGCGTCCGTGTGATAACTGGGATACATGCGTCCGTGAGATAACTATGATATATGTGTCCTTGAGATAACTAGGATATATGTGTCCGTGAGATAACTAGGATATATGTGTCCGTGAGATAACTGGGATATATGTGTCCGTGAGATAACTGGATATGTGGTCGTGAGATAACTAGGATATATGTGTCCGAGAGATAACTAGCATATATGTGTCCGTGAGATAACTAGGATGTATGTGTCCGTGAGATAACTGGGGTATATGTGTCCGTGAGATAACTAGGATTTATGTATCCGTCAGATAACTGGGATATACGTGTCCGTGAGATAACTAGGATATATGTGTCCGTGAGATAACTTGGATATATGTGTCCGTCAGATAACTGGGATATATGTGGTCGTGAGATAACTAGGATATATGTGTCCGAGAGATAACTGGCATATATGTGTTTGTGAGATAACAGGGATATATGTGTCCGTGAGATAACTGGAATATATGTGTCCGTGAGATAGCTAGGATATATGTGTCCGTGTGATAACTGGCATATATGTGTTTGTGAGATAACAGGGATATATGTGTCCGTGAGATAACTGGGATATATGTGTCCGTCAGAAAACTATGATATGCGTTCGTGAAATAACTAGGATATATGTGTCCGTGAGATAACTAGGATATATGTGTCCGTGAGATAACTAGGATATATGTGTCCGTGAGATAACTGGGATATATGTGTCCGTGAGATAACTGGGATATATATGGTCGTGAGGTAACTAGGATATATGTGTCCGAGAGATAACTAGCATATATGTGTCCGTGAGATAACTAGGATGTATGTGTCCGTGAGATAACTGGTTTATATGTGTCCGTGAGATAGCTGGGATATATGTGTTCGTGAGATAACTGGGATATATGTGTCCGTGAGATAACTAGGATATATGTGTCCGTCAGATAACTGGGATATATGTGTCCGTGAGATAACTAGGGTATATGTGTCCGTGTGATAACTGGCATATATGTGTTTGTGAAATGACAGGGATATATGTGTCCGTGAGATAACTGGGATATATGTGTCCGTGAGATAACTAGGATATATGTGTCTGTGAGATAACTTGGATATATGTGTCCGTGAGATAACTAGGATATATGTGTCCGTCAGATAACTGGGATATATGTGTCCGTGAGATAACTAGGATATATGTGTCCGTGTGATAACTGGCATATATGTGTTTGTGAGATAACAGGGATATATGTGTCCGTGAGATAACTGGGATATATGTGTCCGTGAGATAACTGGGATATATGTGTCCGTGTGATAACTGGGATGAATGTGTCCGTGAGATAACTGGGATATATGTGTCCGTGAGGTAACTGGGATATATGTGTCCGTGAGATAACTTGGATTTTTGTGTCCTTGAGATAACTGGGATATATGTGTCCGTGTGATAACTGGGATAAATGTGTCTGTGTGATAACTGGGATGTATGTGTCCGTGAGATAACTGGGATATATGTGTCTGTGACATAACCGGGATATATAACCAGATTATTTGGTGTAGGTTGTAGTGGGGGAGTAAATGATGCGTCTTCACAGGCTTCTTACTTTATTTGTAATGTAGTGGTGGGTACCCAGGCTTGTGTGTTGTGACCATGGCCCGGGCAGGGCCATCCCACGACAGGAGAGAGCTACTAGGTCTTGTGTCTTGCTGCCAAGCCGCTGTGAGAGTGAGAGAGTGTTGACCCAGCATCCCACAGACCTGGAGCAGGCCCAGAGGGTAGCACCCTAGTGCCGCAAAATATGAACTAAGCTGGCAGACAGCATAGACTGTCTGTGCAGACAGTACAGGCTGTCTACATTTGCTCGGCCACCTACCTCGCGTCGTCCCGACGCGACAATACTGGTGGTAAAAGAAACTCGGTCTCTCTCTCGTAGGAACAGGGCACAGAACACAAAATAAAAAACATATATGTCCACATGTAAAAAAAACTTCCTACAGGGAGGGAAGAAAAAAACATGTGGGGTGTGCTAAACATCATGGTCATAGGCAGTGAGCGTCGATAGGCATCACTGCACGCCTTCCTGCGTCTGGGCAGATACTGCAACACAGGAGACATCGCTGGGGCTGAGCTGTGATGTAATGGGTTACGGTCTCCTCTAGAGCAGTGTAGCAGTCATTGTAGGAGTTCGCTGAAGGTTTCGCTCAACCTGGGGCACGACATGCTGGTGCCCTCGAGTGAGACGTCGTCGAAACTCGGCAACTGGGCAGGACTTCTGGCAAGCGACTCAGGAGGAAACTTCTCAACTGGTACTGTCACTGGGCTGTCACTGCCGGCGAGCGTTGAGCGAGTTGTGGAGCAAGTCGTGGCAGAGACAACTGGGCAAAACATCTGGGAGTCGTAACATCATACACCAGACTGCAGTGAGCGAGCTAGCAGTCAAAGTGACATCTTCTTTGTGCAGGCTGCTCACTGAAGCTTGTGACACGAGGCTGACACAGTGCCTGCCGACAGGGCTAACTGTGGCTTGATGAGTGTCATTCTCTCGGCAGTTGGAGTTATAGCAGAAGTTAGTCTAAGCATCCCCAGACTTGTTTCTCTACATATAACTGCACTCTGAAGGTCTGTAGGTGAAGTGAAACAAATCTCGATGGGAATCATAGCAGGTACGATTCTGCAGAACATCACGAGTGAAGAGCATAAGAACTTTCTGTACAAGGGGGCTCATTCGCTCAGGGGCTGACTGATATCAGCTGTCAAATGCACTGGTCACACCGGGTGACTAACACAAGGTGCTACACAAGGGTCTGACCGCAGACCTCACTGGACACACGGAAAACTTTACACACACCCGTGGTACATGCAGTACGACATGGCTTAACTAGCAAATGATGCTTTTCTGTGCACAGAGCTGACACTATGCTATATACTAACATGTGAGAACACTGACTGAGAGGAATTATTTAACACACGACATATATTTTCTCTCAATCTTCTCGACAATACTGAAATATTTACTGAAACACTCAATGTGACATCATGTGACGTCAGGTGTGATGTTGCGAGGTGACGTCAGCAGTACTGTGATGTCAGCAGACATCTCGAGGTGACGTCAGGCAGACATCGTGACGTCATGAAGTCGGGCAGCAGCATCGGTGACGTCAATGTGATGCGAGCAGCAGATCACAGCACGAGGCCTGGGACATCTGGCTTGGTAACCCACATGGCTTGCAGATCCACGTGACATCGCCCTCACCCCACGTAGCATCGTGATCCATGTGGTGTCTTGATCTACATGGCATGGTGATCCACATGGCTTGCTGATCCACATGGCTTGCTGATCCACGTGGCTTGCTGATCCACGTAGCTTTGAGTGGCCTCGGGCACTCGGATACACAGCTCTGGCGAAGAATTCACACGAAAAACTGCAGAAAACACAACAGAGGGAGTGAACACATAGTGGTGGAGTGTGGTGGTAGGCTGGTGAGGTGTGAGTAGGGCGAGTGTGGGCAAGGTGAGGAACGGCCACTTCCTCCTCCTCCTCCTCCCCAACCAACAGCCACAGGGAGACACACTGGATGCAGAAATCACCACAAAACTCACCTCTGGCTTGCTGAAACAGCTGTGCGAGCTGAACAACAACAGCAACATACAAGTGATGCTGAACACGTGACTTGAGAAACAGCGTGGGACGCTGTAGCGTGGGATCACTGGGACGCCACTTACAATTCTCGAAGAAATTCGGTAAATTTCGGCTGGATCCTGCTTGTACCTGTGTCTGGATGCTGAAACGTGCAGACACGACATCAGGACAACTCGTTGAGAGACGGATGCTTCTTGCATGGGATGATGAAGTGAAGATGACTCCATCCCTTCCTCTCTTCGGGCAAACACAACTGCTGCGACCACCGCTTCCCAACATTTATAACGAGGTTATTTGGTGTAGCTGGTAGCGGGGGAGTAAATGATACGTCTTCGGAGGCTTCTTACTTTATTTGTAATGTAGTGGTAGGTACACAGGCTTGTGTGTTGTGCCCATGGCCCGGGCAGGGCCGTCCCACGACAGGAGAGAGCTACTAGGCCTTGTCTCTTGCTGCCAAGCCGCTGTGAGAGTGAGAGAGTGTGGGCCCAGCATCCCACAGACCTGGAGCAGGCCCAGAGGGCAGCACCTTAGTGCCGCGAAATATGAACTAAGCTGGCAGACAGCATAGGCTGTCTGTGCAGACAGTACAGGCTGTCTACAGATATATGTGTCCGTGAAATAACTGGGTTATATGTGTCTGTGTGGCAACTGGGATGTATGTGTCTGTGAGATAACCGGGATACATGTGTCCGTGAGATAACTGGAATATATGTGTCCGTGAGATAACTGAGATATATGTGTCCATGAGATAACTGGTATACATGTGACCGTGAGATAACTGGGATATGTGTCCGTGAGATAACTGGGATAGATGTGTCCGTGTGATAACTGGGATGTATGTGTCCGTGAGATAACTGGATATATGTCCGTGAGATAAATGGGACATATGTGTCCGTGTGGTAACTGGGATGTATGTGCCCGTGAGATAACTTGGATATATATATATATATATCTATGTATATATATATATATATATATATATATATATATATATATATATATATATATATATATATATATATATATATATATATATATATATGTGTGTGTGTGTGTCCGTGAGATAACGGGGAGATATGTGTCCGTGAGATAACTAGGATATATGTGTCCGTGAGATAACTTGGATATATGTGTCCGTGAGATAACTGGGATGGATAATGAGAACGTTCAAAACGAGAGATGCCAAGCAAATGATGATCCTTTTCAAATCACTTGTTCTCTCTTGGCTGGAATACTGCTGTACATTAACATCTACATTCAAAGCAGGTGAAATTGCAGATCAAGAGAGTGCACAGAGATCCTTTACTGCACGTATAAGTTCTGTCAAGCACCTTAACTACTGGAAACGGCAGGCGCCCGGCTTGTACTCGTTGGAACGCAGGAGGGAGAGATATATCGCGATCTACATGAAAATCACGGAAGAATGGTCCCAAATCTGCACACAGAAATCATCTACGAAAGTAAAAATGACGGGCATTAAAATGCAATAAAGAAATGGGGAGCGCCATTGGTACACTGAAAACGCCACAAGTGTCCGGGCTGAGACTGTTCAACGGCCTCCATCTGGCGTGGGGAGTTACCAATAAACCCTGGCTGCCTTTAAGAGAGAGCTGGACAGATACCTAAAGTCAGTGCGGATCAGCCGGAGAAGCAATGGCTGTACGTTGGAATCGTGTGACCACCAGTAACGGCCTAGTTGATCACGCCTGATCCATGGGGGGCCTGGTCTGGACCGGGCCGGGGCGTTTATCCCCGGGAAAACCTCCATTAACCGGTTCCCCCGATAATTTTTATATGTGTTGGAGATAACTGGATGCATTTTGTGATAATTGGGATAATTTTTGTGGGGAAAAGGGATATATGTGACGGGGAGATAATGGGGGTTTTTACGGGAAAATGTATCCCTGATAATTAGTTCCTAATAACCCGGGGGCATGTCGTGTGAAACTGGCATATATTGTGTGAGATAACTGGGATATATTGTGGTTTTTAAAGGGGTGTTTTTCCGTAGAAAAAGGATAATGTCCCTGAGATAACTGGGAAAAATGTGTCCGTGTATAACTGGGGTGTATGTTGGGAGATAACGGACATGTGTGAGGTAACTAGAAAATTGTCCTGTGATACGGGGTATACCCCGTGGATAACTAGGAAAATGTGTCCCAAAAGATAACGGATACATTGTGGAGTTACTTTGGAAAATGTTCCCTGAGAAACGGGATATATTGTCCTTTGGGTAAATGGGGTATATTTCCAGATAACTGGGGAAAATGTTCCAGAAATGGGATATATTCCTGGATAACTGGGGTATTGTCCCTGAGATAACTGGAATGTGCCCGGTGGAAG
>NC_091292.1:67418242-67560742 GCF_038502225.1 Cherax quadricarinatus
TTGTTTGTTGGTGTAGTGAGTTAGTATAAGAGCTCAAGGTGTTAGTGGATGACACCTTTTGTTGGCTTCGCTAAACCATTAAGAGAAAGATTATATGAGAGAGGCACCTGGATCTAAATATATATCAAAAAAACCCCAATTGTTCTACTTCTGCAACCATTACGAGAATAGATAAATCATTTTATGCAGTCTCAGTGGTCCATATTCACTATACTTGCTGGTCCATTAACATTCATTAACCTCCAAGTCCAATTCCTTGGAGCATGACCCCACTCACCCTCTCCATCACCCCTCCGATTCCTTTGAATAAGATCGTATACATCCCACCATCCATATAGTATCTCCATCACATCGTGGTATGATTTGGCTTTCTATACTGTAGTATGTCACTGATGTCACCTAGGCCTGTATACCCTGTACTTGTACTTGTAGAAATAAATATATTATTATTATTATTATTATTATTATTATTATTATTATTATTATTATTATTATTATTATTATTATTATTAAATATTCCCTTCCCACCCTCTCTTGGGTCATAACCATTCCGTTTCCTCAGATAAAGAGACTATCTCCAACATTTCAGATCAAAATACCCTAATTCCTTGGAACAAGATCACAAACCTCACACCAACCATTTACCCTCTCCATCATATCCCCAGTTCCTTGGATCAAGATCACCCTTATTTCATCCTACCACCTCTAACTGTAATTCTTTCAATCAAGAACACCACCGCCTTTATGACCCCTGAATTTTTCTCTCAGACCAAATATACCATCTCCATCACACCTCTAGTTTCTTGGAACATCCGACTCCTGAAACATCCTACCACATCATCCCCAGATCTCCCCAACCATCCTCCACCTCCCAGTCTCCATAACCATCCTTCACCCCCCAGAACTCCACAAACATCCTTCACCCCCCCAGTCTCCCCAACCATCCTTCACCCCCAGTCTCCCCAACCATCCTTCACCCCCCTTTCTCCCCAACCATCCTTCACCCCCAGTCTCCCCAACCATCCTTCACCCCCAGTCTCCCCATCCATCCTTCATCCCCCAGTCTCCCCAACCATCCATCACCCCTCAGTCTCCCCAACCATCCTTCACCCCCCAGTCTCCCCAACCATCCTTCACCCCCAGTTTCCCCAACCATACTTCACCCCCCAGTCTCCCCAACCATCCTTCACCCCCAGTCTCCCCAACCATCCTTCACCCCCCTTCCTCCCCAACCATCCTTCACCCCCAGTCTCCCCAACCATCCTTCACCCCCAGTCTTCCCAACCATCCTTCACCCCCAGTCTCCCCAACTGTAGACAGCCTGTACTGTCTGCACAGACAGCCCATGCTGTCTGCCAGCTTAGTTCATATTTTGCGCCACTCAAGTGTTGCCCTCTGTAGCCAGGCCTCTCGGTAGGCACGCCAGCCTGTCTGCCCTTGCCATGCTCTCACTCACACAGCGGCCTAGCAGGAAGACACAAGGCCTACTCCTAGCTCCTCTCATGGGATGGCCCTGCCCAGACCATGGGCACAACACACAAGCCTGTGTACCCACCACGACTTAACAATATAGTAAGAAGCCTCCGAAGACGTATCATTTACACCCCGCTACCAGAACACCAAATAATCCTTTTATAAATGGTGGAAAGCGGTGGTCGCAGCAGTGTGTTTGCCCAGAGAGAGGAAGGAAGGAATGAAGTTGTTCACTTCATCCCCCTACACAACAAACATCCGTCTCTCAACGAGTTATCCTGATGTCGTGTCTGCACGTTTCAGCATCCAGACACAGGTACAAGCATGATCCAGCCAAAAATTTACCGAATTTCTTCGAGAATTGTAAGTGGCATCCCAGTGACCCCACGCTACAGCGTCCCACGCTGTTTCCCAAGTCACGTGTTCAGCGTCACTTGCATGTTGCTACTGTTGTTGTTCAGCTCAGCACAGCTGTTTCAGCAAGCCAGAGGTGAGTTTCGTGGTGATTTCTGCGTCCAGTGTGTTTCCCTGTGTTTGTGGGTGGGAGGAGGAAGAATGGCCAAATGCTCCCTCGCCATACACTCATCCACGCTCCTCGCCACCACACTACCATACACCACTCACCACTGCCCACTCCCTCTGCTGTGCTTTCTGCTGTTTTCCGTGTGAATTCGTCGCCAGTGCTCTTTATCCGAGTGCCCGAGGCCACTCGAAGCTACGTGGCTCAGCATGCCATGTAGATCAGCAAGCCACGCGGATCAGCATGCCATGTAGATCAACATGCCACGTGGATCACGACGCCACTTGGGTGTGGGCGATGTCACGTGGATCTACAGGCCACGTGAGTTACCAGATGTCCCAGGCCACATGCTGTGGTCTGCTGCCCACATCACATTGACGTCACCGACGATGCTGCCCAACTTCATGACGTCACGATGTCTGCCTGACATCACCTATAGATGTCTGCTGACGTCACCTCGCGTCATCATGCCTGACATCACATGATGTCACCATCGAGTGTTTAGTAATTATTAAAATATTGTCGAGAAGACTAAGAAAAGATATATGTCATGTGTTAATTCCTCTCAGTCAGTGTTCTCACATGTTAGTGTACCGCATGTACCGCAGTGTGTTTAAAGTTTCCGTGTGTACAGTGAGGTCTGAGCCAGACCTGAGTAGCACCACTGTGCTAAGTCACCCGATGTGACCAGTGCGTTTGACAGCTGATGTCAAGTCAGCCCCTGAGCCCGAGCCCTCTTGTACAGAAAGCTTCTATGCTCGTCGCTCGTGATGTTCTGCAGAATCGTTCCTGCTACGATTCCCATCGAGATTTGTTTCACTTCACCTCCAGACCTTCAGAATGCAGTTATATGTAGAGAAAGAAGTCTGTGGACGCTTAGACTAACCTCTGCTATAACTCCAACTGCTGACAGACTGATACTCGCCAAGCAGCAGTTAGCCACTGTCGGCAGACACTGTGTCAGCCTCGTGTCACAAGCTTCAGTGAGCAGCCTGCACAAAGATGTCACTTTGACTGCTAGCTCGCTCACTGCAGTCTGGTGTATGATGTTACGACTCCCAGATGTTTCGCCCAGTCGTCTCTGCCACGACTCACTCCACAACTCGCTCCACGCTCGCCGGCAGTGACAGCCCAGCGACAGTACCAGTCGAGAAGTGTCCTCCTGAGTTGCTTGCCAGAAGTCCTGCCCAGTTGCCGAGTTTTGTCGACGCCTCACTCGAGAGCACCAGCATGTCATGCCCCAGGTTGAGTGAAAACCTACAGCGACTCCTACGATGACTGCTTCACCGTTCCAGAGGAGACCGTACCCTGTTACGTCACAGCTCAGCCGCAGCGATGTCTCCTGTGCTGCAGAATCTGTCCAGATGCAGGAAGGCATGCAGTGATGCCCTTCGATGCTCACTGCCTATGACCACAATGTTTAGCACACCCCACATGTTTTTTCTTCCCTCCCAGTAGGAAGTTTTTTTTCCATGTCCATATGTATATATATGTTTTTATTTTGTGTTCTGTGCCCTGTTCCTACAAGAGAGAGACCGAGTTTCTTTTACCGCCAGTATTGTCGCGTCGGGACGACGCGCGGTAGGTGGCCGAGCGTATGTAGACAGCCTGTACTGTCTGCACAGACAGCCCATGCTGTCTGCCAGCTTAGTTCATATTTTGCTCCACTCAAGTGTTGCCCTCTGTAGCCAGGCCTCTCGGTATGCATGCCAGCCTGTCTGCCCTTGCCACGCTCTCACTCACGCAGCGGCCTAGCAGGAAGACACAAGGCCTACTCCTAGCTCCTCTCGTGGGATGGCCCTGCCCGGGCCATGGGCACAACATACAAGCCTGTGTACCCACCACGGCTTAACAATAAAGTAAGAAGCCTCCGAAGACGTATCATTTACACCCCACTACCAGAACGCCAAATAATCCTTTTATACAACCATCCTTCTCCCCCCAGTCTCCCCAACCATCCTTCACCCCCAATCTCCAAAACCATCCTTCACCCCCAGTCTCCCCAACAATCCTTCACCCCCCAGTCTCTCCAACCATCCTTCACCCCCAGTCTCCCCAACCATCCTTCAACCCCAGTCTCCCCAACCATCCTTCACCCACCAGTCTCCTCAACCATCCTTCACCCCCAGTCTCCCCAACCATCCTTCACCCCCAGTCTCCCCAACCATCCTTCACCCCCAGATCTCCCCAACCATCCTTCACCCCCCAGTCTCCCCAACCATCCTTCATCCCCCAGTCTCTCCAACCATCCTTCACCCCCAGTCTCCCCAACCATCCTTCACACCCCCCCAGTCTCCCCAACCATCCTTCACTCCCCAGTTTCCCCAACTATCCTTCACCCCCAGTCTCCAAAACCATCCTTCATCCCCAGTCTCCCCAACCATCCTTCACCCCCAGTCTCCCCAACCATGCTTCACCCCCCAGTCTCCTCAACCATCCTTCACCCCCCAGTCTCCCCAACCATCCTTCACCCCCAGTCTCCCCAACTATCCTTCACCCCCAGATCTCCCCAACCATCCTTCACTCCCCAGTCTCCCCAACCATCCTTCACCCCCCAGTCTCCCCAACCATCCTTCAACCCCAGTCTCCCCAACCATCCTTCACACCCCCCCAGTCTCCCCAACCATCCTTCACTCCCCAGTTTCCCCAACTATCCTTCAACCCCAGTCTCCAAAACCATCCTTCATCCCCAGTCTCCCCAACCATCCTTCATCCCCCAGTCTCCCCAACCATCCTTCACCCTACAGTCTCTCCAACCATCCTTCACCCCCAGTCTCCCCAACCATCCTTCACCCCACAGTCTCCCCAACCATCCTTCACTCCCCAGTCTCCCCAACCATCCTTCACCCCCAGTCTCCCCAACCATCCTCCACTCCCCAGATCTCCCCAACAATCCTTCACTCCCCCGTCTCCCTAACCATCCTTCACCCCCCAGTCTCCCCAACCATCCTTCACCCCCAGTCTCCCCAACCATCCTTCACCCCCAGTCTCCCCAACGATCCTTCACCCCCAGTCTCCCCAACCATCCTTCACCCCCCAGTCTCCCCAACCATCCTTCACCCCCAGTCTCCCCAACCATCCTTCACCCCCAGTCTCCCCAACCATCCTTCACCCCCCAGTCTCCCCTACCATCCTTCACACCCAGTCTCCCCAACCATCCTTCACCCCCAGTCTCCCCAACCATCCTTCACCGCCAGTCTCCTCAACCATCATACACCCCCCAGTCTCCTCAACCATCCTTCACACCCCAGTCTCCCCAACCATCCTTCACCCCCAGTCTCCTCAACCATCCTTCACCTCCAGTCTCCCCAACCATCCTTCACCCCCAGTCTCCCCAACCATCATTCACCCCCAGTCTCCTCAACCATCCTTCACCCCCAGTCTCCTCAACCATCCTTCACCCCCTTGTCTCCCCTACCATCCTTCACCCCCAGTCTCCCCAACCATCCTTCACCCCCCAGTCTCCCCTACCATCCTTCACCCCCAGTCTCCTCAACCATCCTTCACCCCCCAGTCTCCCCAACCATCCTTCACCCCCCAGTCTCCCCAACCATCCTTCACCCCCAGTCTCCTCAACCATCATACACCCCCCAGTCTCCTCAACCATCCTTCACACCCCAGTCTCCCAACCATCCTTCACCCCCGGTCTCCTCAACCATCCTTCACCCCCAGTCTCCCAACCATCCTTCACCCCCCAGTCTCCCCTACCATCCTTCACCCCCAGTCTCCCCAACCATCCTTCACCCCCCAGTCTCCCCTACCATCCTTCACTCTCCAGTCTCCCCAACCATCCTTCACCCCTCAGTCTCCCCAACCATCCTCCACCCCCAGTCTCCCCAACCATCTTCACCCCCCAGTCTCCTCAACCATCCTTCACTTTACCCCAGTCTCCCCAACCATCCTTCACCCCCAGTCTCAACCATCGGTCTTCATCCTTCACCCCCAGTCTCCTCAACCATCCTTCACCCCCCAGTCTCCCCAACCATACTTCACCCCCAGTCTCCTCAACCATCCTTCACCCCCCAGTCTCCCCAACCATACTTCACCCCCAGTCTCCCCAACCATCCTTCAGTCTCCCCAACCATACTTCACCCCCAGTCTCCTCAACCATCCTTCACCCCCCAGTCTCCCCAACCATACTTCACCCCCAGTCTCCTCATCCATCCTTCACCCCCCAGTCTCCCCAACCATACTTCACCCCCAGTCTCCTCAACCATCCTTCACCCCCCAGTCTCCCCAACCATACTTCACCCCCCAGTCTCCTCAACCATCCTTCACCCCCCAGTCTCCCCAACCATACTTCAGTCTCCTCAACCATCCTTCACCCCCCAGTCCTCAACCCCTACCATCCTTCACCCCCAGTCTCCCCAACCATCCTTCACCCCCCAGTCTCCCCAACCATCCTTCACCCCCAGTCTCTCCAACCATACTTCACCCCCAGTCTCCTCAACCATCCTTCACCCCCCAGTCTCCCCAACCATACTTCAGTCTCCTCAACCATCCTTCATCCCCCAGTCTCCCCAACCATCAACCATCCTTCATCCCCCCAGTCTCCTCAACCATCCTTCACCCCCCAGTCTCCCCAACCATACTTCACCCCCAGTCTCCTCAACCATCCCATCCCCCAGTCTCCCCAACCATACTTCACCCCCAGTCTCCTCAACCATCCTTCACCCCCCAGGCGCCCCAACCATACTTCACCCCCAGTCTCCTCAACCATCCTTCATCCCCCAGTCTCCCCAACCATACTTCACCCCCAGTCTCCTCAACCATCCTTCACCCCCCAGTCTCCCCAACCATCCTTCACCCCCAGTCTCCTCAACCATCACCCCCCAGTCTCCCCAACCATACTTCACCCCCAGTCTCCCAACCATCCTTCAGTCTCCTCAACCATCCTTCACCCCCCAGTCTCCCCAACCATACTTCACCCCCAGTCTCCTCAACCATCCTTCATCCCCCAGTCTCCCCAACCATACTTCACCCCCAGTCTCCTCAACCATCCTTCACCCCCCAGTCTCCCCAACCATACTTCACCCCCAGTCTCCTCAACCATCCTTCATCCCCCAGTCTCCCCAACCATACTTCACCCCCAGTCTCCTCAACCATCCTTCACCCCCCAGTCTCCCCAACCATACTTCACCCCCAGTCTCCTCAACCATCCTTCATCCCCCAGTCTCCCCAACCATACTTCACCCCCCGTCTCCTCAACCATCCTTCACCCCCCAGTCTCCCCAACCATACTTCACCCCCAGTCTCCTCAACCATCCTTCACCCCCCAGTCTCCCCAACCATACTTCACCCCCAGTCTCCTCAACCATCCTTCACCCCCCAGTCTCCCCAACCATACTTCACCCCCAGTCTCCTCAACCATCCTTCACCCCCCAGTCTCCCCAACCATACTTCACCCCCCAGTCTCCTCAACCATCCTTCACCCCCCAGTCTCCCCAACCATACTTCACCCCCAGTCTCCTCAACCATCCTTCACCCCCCAGTCTCCCCAACCATACTTCACCCCCAGTCTCCTCAACCATCCTTCACCCCCCAGTCTCCCCAACCATACTTCACCCCCAGTCTCCTCAACCATCCTTCACCCCCCAGTCTCCCCAACCATACTTCACCCCCAGTCTCCTCAACCATCCTTCACCCCCCAGTCTCCCCAACCATACTTCACCCCCAGTCTCCTCAACCATCCTTCATCCCCCAGTCTCTCCAACCATACTTCACCCCCAGTCTCCTCAACCATCCTTCACCCCCCAGTCTCCCCAACCATACTTCACCCCCAGTCTCCTCAACCATCCTTCATCCCCCAGTCTCCCCAACCATACTTCACCCCCAGTCTCCTCAACCATCCTTCACCCCCCAGTCTCCCCAACCATAATTCACCCCCAGTCTCCTCAACCATCCTTCATCCTTCATCCCCCAGTCTCCCCAACCATACTTCACCCCCAGTCTCCTCAACCATCCTTCACCCCCCAGTCTCCCCAACCATACTTCACCCCCAGTCTCCTCAACCATCCTTCATCCCCCAGTCTCCCCAACCATACTTCACCCCCAGTCTCCACAACCATCCTTCATCCCCCAGTCTCCCCAACCATACTTCACCCCCAGTCTCCTCAACCATCCTTCACCCCCCAGTCTCCCCAACCATACTTCACCCCCAGTCTCCTCAACCATCCTTCATCCCCCAGTCTCCCCCACCCTACTTCACCCCCAGTCTCCTCAACCATCCTTCACCCCCCAGTCTCCCCAACCATACTTCACCCCCAGTCTCCTCAACCATCCTTCACCCCCCAGTCTCCCCAACCATACTTCACCCCCAGTCTCCTCAACCATCCTTCACCCCCCAGTCTCCCCAACCATACTTCACCCCCAGTCTCCTCAACCATCCTTCACCCCCCAGTCTCCCCAACCATACTTCACCCCCAGTCTCCTCAACCATCCTTCATCCCCCAGTCTCCCCAACCATACTTCACCCCCAGTCTCCTCAACCATCCTTCACCCCCCAGTCTCCCTCAACCATACTTCACTTCACCCCCAGTCTCCTCAACCATCCTTCACCCCCCAGTCTCCCCAACCATACTTACTTCATTCTTCACCCCCCAGTCTCCCCAACCATACTTCACCCCCAGTCTCCTCCCCAACCACTTCACCCCCAGTCTCCTCAACCATCCTTCATCCCCCAGTCTCCCCAACCATACTTAGTCTTCAACCATCCTTCACCCCCCAGTCTCCTTCACCCCCAGCAGTCTCCCCAACCATACTTCACCCCCAGTCTCCTCAACCATCCTTCAGTCTCCCCAACCATACTTCACAGCAGTCTCATACTTCACCCCCAGATCCTTCCATTACTTCAATTACCTTTTTTGATCCTTATTTCCACCTCAACTCCCTCACCCCCCAGTCTCCTAACCCCCAGTCTCCTCAACCATCCTTAGTCTCCCCAACCATACTTCACCCCCAGTCTCCTCAACCACCCTTCATCCCCCCAGTCTCCCCAACCATACTTCACCCCCAGTCTCAACAACCATCCTTCATCCACCCAGTCTCCCCAACCATACTTCACCCCCAGTCTCCTCAACCATCCTTCACCCCCCAGTCTCCCCAACCATACTTCACCCCCAGTCTCCTCAACCATCCCCAACCATACTTCACCCCCAGTCTCCTCAACCATCCTTCACCCCCAGTCTCCCCAACCATACTTCATCCCCCCAGTCTCCCCAACCAAGTCTCCTCAACCATCCCTACTTCACCCCCAGTCTCCCTGGGACAAAATTACACGCCTCCTGCAACACCAAAGAACAAGTTCTAATTCCTTGAATCAAGATCCAGCTAACACCATCACATCTCCAAGTCCCTTAAACCCTCCCCAAAATTATTTATTTCTTCATTAAATCTTCACAGATGATCCATAAAGTTTACAACAACAATATTAATTTCCAGAGGATTTCACTAATTTATATTGGAAATTAAAAAGTCTGCAAAGCTTGAATGAGGAGAAAACACCAAGAGTTAACTTGATCCACACAGAATCACCAAAAATTTACACCACAATCACCAAAATTACAACTCAGTTATCAAAAATTACCTCAAATTCACACAAAAAATATACGTAAACAAATCAGTCACCAAAAATTTACACTTCGTCAAATGAGCAAAAATTTACATCACATCAGATCACCAAAAATTTACATAATAATGATTTACAATCACCAAAATTACTCTACATTACATATTAAAGATTCATCGCACATTTTCCCCAAAATTTACACCTTAACAAACCACAATTATCAAAAATTTACACAACATCGAATCGCCAGAATTACACTTTAACAAATAACTTTCATTACAAATAACTTACATTTTTACATATGTTATACTTATACAAAATAAATATTTCAACACACATTTGCCAAAAAATTACACAACAGCAAATCAAAAACACAAAAAATTACACAACAGCAAATCACAAACACAAAAAATTACACTTTAACGAAACACAATAACCAAACAGCACACTAATTTCATTCCTCTATTCTCTCTCATACATTCCCAGCAAAAGAGATCTTCATTTACATTAAATAATTTCTTACACTAATTACACTTTCATTTCTTTATCTTGAAAATCATTACACTTTCATTTTATTATCCTGAAAATAACTACTTATTCATTTCAGTACCACGAGAACATTTCACATCCCCTTTCATTACCCCGAGAAACATTACACATTCCTTTCTTTACACTGAAACCAGTTACACACTCATTCGATGATCTCAAAAAATCACACACACGCACACACACATACAGGAGGAGCTATGACTCGACTCCTGCAACCACAATTAGGTGAGTACACCCTCCCCCCCACTATGTTTAAAACGAATGTTGCCAAGGTCCGAGACTTGGTTCCACTTCCTAGTCAGCGAGGAGAGACGTGGCAGTAAACAAAAACTACACTCTGGTTGTAACCTACCTGGAGTCTACCTGGAGGTCGTTCCGAGGATCAACATCCCCCTGGGCCCAGTCCTTCACCAGGTCTCCGGGTGGATCAGGCTCTTACTTCTGGCTGCACGAAATCCAACATATGAACCTCATCCTTACCAAACAAGCACTGACTTTGGATATCTGACCAGTTTCTTCTTGAAGACAGCCAGGTGTCTAATGATATTTCCCGATATGTATGGTCGGGGACTGTTGAATTTTTCTGGACCCCGGATATTTACTGTTTTCGCCATTGTTTTATATTAGGAGTATGTCTGCCGAGTCTTTTGCTTTCTTGGGGAACGATTTCTGTGTGCAGAGTTGGAACCAGTGCATCTAGGATTCTCCAGATGGAGATTATGATGTACCTTTCTTGTC
The DNA here is from genome assembly GCF_038502225.1 of Cherax quadricarinatus. NCBI lineage: Eukaryota > Metazoa > Arthropoda > Malacostraca > Decapoda > Parastacidae > Cherax > Cherax quadricarinatus. The sequence continues at coordinate 67,429,090 of NC_091292.1, forward strand.
TGCGTTCCAAGACGTATACGTCACAGTAATTAAGGCGATTGACTGAACATACATGTGCAGTGACGGTTTTCTGTATATTTTGATGATCTGCAATTTTACCTACCCTGAATGGGGCTGTAAGTGTACAGCAGAATTTCAGCCTAAAGAGAACATGGGACATAAAAAGGATCATCAGTGGCATGGCATCCCTTGATTTAAAAGCTCTCATTACCCATTCTATCATTTTCCTTGAGATGTGATAGTGGCACTGTCGTGATCTATAAAGGTGAGATTCTATGGCGTTAACACTTCCAAGTCCTTCACATTAGGTTTTTGCTTTATTGTGTGGTTAGATTTTGTAGTATGGTCCGTTCTAGCTATTTTTTCCTCAAGTTTTCCATAACGGAATAACTAAAATTTGTCCTCACTAAACATCATATCGCTTTTTGCGGCTAATTGGTTTATATCTGGTTGGAGATTTATCATGTCCTCAACAGATGACACTCGCATGCAGATTCAATTTAATCTGCAAAAGATACGGTAATATGATTTACATCTCTCTCTTTGTGTGATATGAGGATCAGGAACAGAATGGGGTGCGAGTTCTGTACTTTGTGGAACAGAGCCTTTCTTTGTGGCAGCCTCCAGCTTTACTGTTTACCATTACTCCTTGTTTTCTCTTGGTTAGAAAGTTGAAGATTCATCTACCCACTGTATCAATTATTTCTTTAATACGCATTTGTGCTCTATTACACGATGTTCACACTTGTCGATAGCTTTGTGTATACTGGTTCCGATGCTTGTACTTACTGAAGAAAATCACTTCAACTGAGATCATTCGTTCCCAGGATGACTCGAGTCTGAAACATGTTAGTGCAACATAATGACATCGAAGAAATAAAAATAGCTGACCGAATGAAATCGCTGGTCCACAGAAGGCTCCATCTTCACGCTAATCCCCAGTTGTGTTTCATAATAATAAAAAGGCTTTCGAATGAGCTGACGTAGGTAACAACTTTTAGCTTGTATATAATGGTAGCAACACTTGACCTAATTCTCTTAAATCCTTGTGTAAAAAAGAGTGGGTGAGAGAGAGAGACAGAGAGAGAGACACAGAGAAAGAGAGAGAGAGAGAGAGAGAGAGAGAGAGAGAGACAGACAGACAGACAGACAGACAGACAGACAGACAGACAGACAGAGACAGAGAGTACGTAATAGGAGAGGAAGATGTCCACACTGAGGCTATCCTGAAAGGAGCTCTCTATTTCTATTTAGATTAAGGACAGTCATGTATTAGCTTGTTGTATGAGTCAAGAATTGAAATGCAGAAGGCGCTCTTCCCACCATCTACTCCCTCCCACCACTACAGGTGAAAATGATACTATAACAGATTGAAAAATGTTTTACTTTTAAATCGACATTATCTATATTAAGTAGCCCGATCTTAATAACGTTACTGATACCTGAGAGCATCGTGTTAAAGGTAGCTCCTCTTTAATTAGTTACTATCTTTTTTATTTTAGATTTCAAAAATTGTGTTTATATGAAATCGAATGATATTGTGATCATTGTTTCCTAGTTTCCCTCCCACTTCACATTATTATGATTGTATCAGGTCACAGTGTGTGTTGAGAGCGAATTCTAAAATATTGTTGTTCCGAGAAGTTGAGGAAACAGTTTAAAATGAAAAATAGTCGTCAGTAATGTTGTTTGAGTCTGGTGGCTTCCTGGTTCCCTTCCTGATAATAATCCAGTTTATGCTTTACGTTAAAGTAGCCAACTAATATTGCCTCTATTTACACAAATTGTCCTGATTTTTGTCATGCAAACAGGCGTCATTTTCGTGACTTTGCTCGGGTGAACGCTGTTCTACATCGAATATAATATTCATGTTCTCATTGCCTTGAATTTCTACATACTGTACACAGTCATGTCTCACAACAACATTATTTTGAATTTCTGTCGAAAGTGAGCCATTGTTAACACTTAGAGTCACTCCATCATTTTCATGATGCTGTTTGGTATATTTTTTAAGTCAAACTAAGAATTCTTCAGAGCGAAAACATTTTATTTTGACAGAGAAAGAGAGAGAGAGAGAGAGAGAGAGAGAGAGAGAGAGAGAGAGAGAGAGAGAGAGAGAGAGAGAGAGAGAGAGAGAGAGAGAGAGAGAGAGAGAGAGAGGGAGAGACAGAGAGAGAGAGAGAGAGAGAGAGAGAGAGAGAGAGAGAGAGAGAGAGAGAAAGAGAGAGAGACAGACAGAGAGGAGGGAGAGTAGGGAAAAGTGGGAGAAGAAACTGCGCTGATGTTTAATTTTTACCATAGTGTATTGAAACACCAGGATGTTAGGAGAATGTGTATACTATCTGGGTTAATGACGTGTTCGCTGTATAGCCCTTGTGGCTTAGCGCTTCTTTTTTTATTATAATAATAATAATGACGTGTTCATTATTTGCTTCGTCTCATGAAGCAGACATTGTGTTAGCTTGTGTATATATCCATGTAATGAAGCATACACCACATTACCTTGTGCACATGAACACGTAATAAAGAAGAAATTTAATAAGTTTGTGTACATATGCATGTAACGAAGGAGACGCTGAATTAGTGTACATGTGCAAGTAATGAAGAAGACACATGTGCACTTAATGGAGCAGATACAGTATATGGTTGAGCTCATTTTATTGTAAGGAAAGTGTAATAGGGTAATATTTACACTTTCTCCGACCAACTTCACTCTAACTCAGTGTACGCAAAAAGAACAGCGCAGAATGTATAATACAACTGTAATGCAGCAAAGTGAAAATATTTGTGCATGACCAAATACAGTATCGTGTGCGTGTATGCGAGCGTGTAGGAATGTACATTTGTGAATTAATAATGAAATAACGATTGTATTCATGTGCTACAATAAACTTGTGCATGTATCTTTGTTCATAAATATGCACATGATTATGTATGCAAATGTGTGTTTATATATATAAATAAAGTGGTTCGACAAAGAGTCGAACCACTTTAATTTATGCATAATTTGATTCTGAGGGGCTGAAGAATGGATGAACCTTGAAAACGTCTGGTCCTGAGGGTTAAGACAGTCGGGTCAGAGATATGGACAGGACAGCATTAGGATATGGGTTAAATTTCGCGCCTACTACTGGGGACACTAATTTTGTTGAACTTGCCAAATCCTTTTTCAAATATTTGTTAAGTCTCACCATTTATTAAGTCTTACGAAAGTTGTAAAAATAAATGTGATCAGTGATTATGGACATGGCAGATTATAGCGGTAATATGAACACATTATTAGAAGATAGGGATACTTACGTACCCCTTAATAAGAACCCGTTGGACCAGGTTAATAGTAAATTTAATAAACAACTTAGAGCCTTACTGAGAGGTAATGAGGAATTTAGCAATTATCGGCGAGATCTGCGACACTCCCTTACATGTACGGTTTAATTAAAACCCACAAGCCAGGTTTTCCAGCCAGACATATAATGGTTGGTAAAAATATTAACGCCTTTATTTGGTAACATTTCTGAAGCCCACTTAAAAAGCAATGTTTATCTCATCGACATATTGCAAAATATCAACATGTCTAATGATTTTACACTTGTTAGTTTTGATGTCACTACGTTGTTCACAAGTCCTTGTTTCCTACTTGCTATCTTATTTGGAAGAATTAGATGAGTTCTCTTTGCCTTTTGATAAAAACACCATTATTGAACTGAGTAAGCTGTATGAAGCTGATTGCAAGTTTGAGTCTGAGGGGAAATACTATGCTCAAAAACAGGGAATGACGATGGGTAATCCGTTGTCGCCTTTATTGAGCTAAATGGTTCAAATATGTGAATGACATCTTGTATCTTTGGCCAAATGATATGGCCCTTGATACATTTTTTACCAAGACTTAACGCTTTAGTCCCATTTATTAAATTCACCGTGTTGGTACACCGGGTTGACAGAAAATTTATGTTTACAGTATATAGGAAGGTTACCAGTGTGTGCTCATACATTCACTATTATTCCAACCATAAGATTACAGTCAAAAGGAATGTTTTTCTTACTATGTTTTGAGAGCCTATAGAGTGTGCAGTCCGGAGTTCCTAGATGAAGAATTTAGGAAAATATTTGACATTGGTATGAAACTGCGATATCCTAAAGTGTTTATGGAATCTGTCTTGCTGGCAGCTAAGAAAACTTATTAGAGAACAGAACCTAGGATAACACCTCACACTAAGATTGTGCTGGCCCTTCCATATAACGAGAATTTATTTATCCTGCAGAATGCTCTTAGAAGATTTAATATTCAAGTAGTATTTAAAAATTCACGGACTGTTTGAAGCATCCTGATAAAAGAATGCACTCCAACAACGTGTCGGTGTTGTCTACAGAGTTGGTTGCAATGGTTGCAGCCTCTCCTATTTGGGACAAACCGGAAAATCATTGGAGGTGAGAGTGTCTCAGCGCCCTTATTTGATACGGATAGCACAGCAGTCGAAAGCGATTTTCAACCATATTGGAGAGAAGCAAAAGTCATTTTTCCTTGTTCCTCTTGGCTTGAAAGGAATATTGTAGAATCGGCAATTATTTAGCATGATAGGCAGTCATTATACAATATCAGTGATGGGCTGATCAAATTAGATGCATTTTTAGTTGATGCAATAGTACACAGTTTAAAATTGGGCTCATATACGAATGCATGAGACTGTCTTTAATGTAGTGCCACACCGAGGAATTAAAGCCTAAAAATCTTTTGCCTGCAGTTTCTGAAGGTTGAACCAAAGTTTGCCTTAGAATTATTGTGCAGAATTGTTATTGCAGATGTCTCCCCCCCCCTTTATGAGTTTATGTTAATGAGCCCTGTTTTATTTGCATAACTTTTAGAAGTCTCCCTTATATGTGGTACCATTTTCTCTAGTAACTTAAACGAACACGTCCTGTGGAGGATATAATTGCCAGTGACTTCTATATCACTGACAATATATTAATATATCTAAAGTTATTGATGTCATAGCAGAATGTGACGGAGTTGTTTTTTTTTTATGACTGCCACGTTAATTTCGTTTAGGCTATTACAGTATCAATGGTTGTGGGATTTTTTTTTTTTTAATGCTATAATATTCCTCTTTCTGGCTATGGGCACTGTTGTGTCTGAGGGCACTTCCGGTACCATCTCCCTTCTCCCTCCCTTCCTTCCTCACTCTCCCCTCAAGGAAGGTTCCTTGATGTTGGTGAGGGGCTCTTGATTTAAGGAATTGGATCTGTGCTCCAGTTCCCCGAATTAAGCCTGAATGCCTTCCACATCCCCCCCAGGCGCTGTATAATCCTCCGGGTTTAGCGCTTCCCCCATGATTGTAATAATAATAATCCTTCCTCACTCCAGTAAAGGCGGTCCTCTGGGAACATTATTTGCTTGGATATCCTCCTCTTTTCTGCAATTTTGCAAGCTTCTGATGATGTGTTGATTGCAACACGAAAGGCCTAAACCTGTCATTCTACCCCCTCAGTGGTTGTTTTGCACACACGCATATATATATATATATGTCGTGCCGAATAGGCAGAACTTGCGATCTTGGCTTAAATAGCAACGTTCATCTTGCCATACAGGACAAGAGAAAATTTGTGTATGCAATAATTTCGCCAAAATCATTCTGAACCTAACGAAAAAAATATATTTCACTGTGTTTGTTTAGTATTAAATTATTGTAAACAAATCTAAAACATATTTAGTTGGGTTAGGCTAAAATAAATTGTTCTTGTTATAATAAGGTTACGTAAGTTTTCTAAGATTCTTTTGGTGCAAAATTATTTTTTTTTACATTAACATTAATGATGAGGGTTTATTTATTACACTGGGTGGTGAGGGTTTGTTTATTACACTGGGTGGTGAGGGTTTGTTTATTACAGTGGGTGGTGAGGGTTTGTTTATTACAGTGGGTGGTGAGGGTTTGTTTATTACACTGGGTGGTGAGGGTTTATTTATTACACTGGGCGGTGAGGGTTTGTTTATTACACTGGGTGGTGAGGGTTTGTTTATTACACTGGGTGGTGAGGATTTGTTTATTACACTGGGTGGTGAGGGTTTGTTTATTACACTGGGTGGTGAGGGTTTGTTTATTACACTGGGTGGTGAGGGTTTGTTTATTACACTGGGTGGTGAGGGTTTGTTTATTACACTGGGTGGTGAGGGTTTGTTTATTACACTGGGTGGTGAGGCTTTGTTTATTACAGTGGGTGGTGAGGGTTTATTACACTGGGTGATGAGGGTTTGTTTATTACACTGGGTGGTGAGGGTTTGTTTATTACAGTGGGTGGTGAGGATTTGTTTATTACACTGGGTGGTGAGGATTTGTTTATTACACTGGGTGGTGAGGATTTGTTTATTACACTGGGTGGTGAGGATTTGTTTACACTGGGTGGTGAGGATTTGTTTATTACAGTGGGTGGTGAGGGTTTGTTTATTACACTGGGTGGTGAGGATTTGTTTATTACACTGGGTGGTGAGGATTTGTTTATTACACTGGGTGGTGAGGGTTTGTTTATTACACTGGGTGGTGAGGATTTGTTTATTACAGTGGGTGGTGAGGGTTTATTTATTACACTGGGTGGTGAGGGTTTGTTTATTACACTGGGTGGTGAGGATTTGTTTATTACACTGGGTGGTGAGGCTTTGTTTATTACAGTGGGTGGTGAGGGTTTATTACATTGGGTGATGAAGGTTTGTTTATTACACTGGGTGGTGAGGGTTTGTTTATTACAGTGGGTGGTGAGGATTTGTTTATTACACTGGGTGGTGAGGGTTTATTACACTGGGTGGTGAGGGTTTGTTTATTACACTGGGTGGTGAGGATTTGTTTATTACACTGGGTGGTGAGGGTTTGTTTATTACACTGGGTGGTGAGGATTTGTTTATTACACTGGGTGGTGAGGGTTTATTACACTGGGTGGTGAGGGTTTGTTTATTACACTGGGTGGTGAGGGTTTGTTTATTACACTGGGTGGTGAGGATTTGTTTATTACACTGGGTGGTGAGGGTTTGTTTATTACACTGGGTGGTGAGGGTTTATTTATTACACTGGGTGGTGAGGGTTTGTTTATTACACTGGGTGGTGAGGGTTTGTTTATTACACTGGGTGGTGAGGGTTTGTTTATTACACTGGGTGGTGAGGGTTTGTTTATTACACTGGGTGGTGAGGGTTTGTTTATTACACTGGGTGGTGAGGGTTTGTTTATTACACTGGGTGGTGAGGGTTTGTTTATTACACTGGGTGGTGAGGGTTTGTTTATTACACTGGGTGGTGAGGGTTTGTTTATTACACTGGGTGGTGAGGGTTTGTTTATTACACTGGGTGGTGAGGATTTGTTTATTACACTGGGTGGTGAGGGTTTGTTTATTACACTGGGTGGTGAGGGTTTGTTTATTACACTGGGTGGTGAGGGTTTGTTTATTACACTGGGTGGTGAGGGTTTGTTTATTACACTGGGTGGTGAGGATTTGTTTATTACACTGGGTGGTGAGGGTTTATTTATTACACTGGGTGGTGAGGGTTTGTTTATTACACTGGGTGGTGAGGGTTTGTTTATTACACTGGGTGGTGAGGGTTTGTTTATTACACTGGGTGGTGAGGGTTTGTTTATTACACTGGGTGGTGAGGGTTTGTTTATTACACTGGGTGGTGAGGGTTTGTTTATTACACTGGGTGGTGAGGGTTTGTTTATTACACTGGGTGGTGAGGGTTTGTTTATTACACTGGGTGGTGAGGGTTTGTTTATTACACTGGGTGGTGAGGGTTTATTACACTGGGTGGTGAGGGTTTGTTTATTACACTGGGTGGTGAGGGTTTGTTTATTACACTGGGTGGTGAGGGTTTGTTTATTACACTGGGTGGTGAGGGTTTGTTTATTACAGTGGGTGGTGAGGGTTTATTACACTGGGTGGTGAGGGTTTGTTTATTACACAGGGTGGTGAGGGTTTATTACACTGGGTGGTGAGGGTTTGTTTATTACACTGGGTGGTGAGGGTTTATTACACTGGGTGGTGAGGGTTTGTTTATTACACAGGGTGGTGAGGGTTTATTACACTGGGTGGTGAGGGTTTGTTTATTACACTGGGTGGTGAGGGTTTATTTATTACAGTGGGTGGTGAGGGTTTGTTTATTACACTGTGTGGTGAGGGTTTGTTTATTACACAGGGTGGTGAGGGTTTGTTTATTACACAGGGTGGTGAGGATTTGTTTATTACAGTGGGTGGTGAGGGTTTGTTTGTTACAGTGGGTGGTGAGGGTTTTGTTTATTACACTGGGTGGTGAGGGTTTTGTTTATTACACTGGGTGGTGAGGGTTTGTGTATTACACAGGGTGGTGAGGATTTGTTTATTACACTGGGTGGTGAGGGTTTGTTACAGTGGGTGGTGAGGGTTTTGTTTATTACACTGGGTGGTGAGGGTTTGTTTATTACACAGGGTGGTGAGGATTTGTTTATTACAGTGGGTGGTGAGGGTTTGTTTATTACACAGGGTGGTGAGGATTTGTTTATTACAGTGGGTGGTGAGGGTTTGTTTATTACAGTGGGTGGTGAGGGTTTTGTTTATTACACTGGGTGGTGAGGGTTTGTTTATTACACTGGGTGGTGAGGGTTTGTTTATTACACTGGGTGGTGAGGGTTTTGTTTATTACACTGGGTGGTGAGGGTTTGTTTATTACACTGGGTGGTGAGGGTTTGTTTATTACACTGGGTGGTGAGGGTTTTGTTTATTACACTGGGTGGTGAGGGTTTGTTTATTACACTGGGTGGTGAGGGTTTGTTTATTACACTGGGTGGTGAGGGTTTGTTTATTACACTGGGTGGTGAGGGTTTGTTTATTACACTGGGTGGTGAGGGTTTGTTTATTACACTGGGTGGTGAGGGTTTGTTTATTACACTGGGTGGTGAGGGTTTGTTTATTACACTGTGTGGTGAAAAATTATTTATTACACTGGGTGGTGAGGGTTTCTATTAATATTGCCGTGAGAGTGAAAGCTTGTTATAATATTACACAGAATGGTAAGGTTCTTTGATATCACACAGGGTGGTGGAAGTTTGTGATAATATTATAATGGGTGGTAAGGGTCTATGATAATATTACACAGGGTGGTAAGAGTATAATAATATTACACTGGGTGTTAAGGGTATATAATAATATTACACTGGGTGGTAAGGGTATATAATAACATTACACTTGGTAGTAAGGGTACATAATAATATTACACTGGGTGGTAAGGGTACATAATAATATTACACTGGGTGGTAAGGGTACATAATAATATTACACTGGGTGTTAAGGGTACATAATATTACACTGGGTGTTAAGGGTACATAATAATATTACACTGGGTGGTAAGGGTATATAATAATATTACACTGGGTGGTAAGGGTACATAATAATATTACACTGGGTGGTAAGGGTACATAATAATATTACACTGGGTGGTAAGGGTACATAATAATATTACACTGGGTGGTAAGGGTACATAATAATATTACACTGGGTGGTAAGGGTATATAATAATATTACACTGGGTGGTAAGGGTACATAATAATATTACACTGGGTGGTAAGGGTATATAATAATATTACAATGGGTGGTAAGGGTACATAATATTACACTGGGTGGTAAGGGTACATAATATTACACTGGGTGGTAAGGGTATATAATAATATTACACTGGGTGGTAAGGGTACATAATAATATTACACTGGGTGGTAAGGGTATATAATAATATTACACTGGGTGGTAAGGGTACATAATAATATTACACTGGGTGGTAAGGGTACATAATAATATTACACTGGGTGGTAAGGGTACATAATATTACACTGGGTGTTAAGGGTACATAATAATATTACACTGGGTGGTAAGGGTATATAATAATATTACACTGGGTGGTAAGGGTACATAATAATATTACACTGGGTGGTAAGGGTACATAATAATATTACACTGGGTGGTAAGGGTACATAATAATATTACACTGGGTGGTAAGGGTACATAATAATATTACACTGGGTGGTAAGGGTATATAATAATATTACACTGGGTGGTAAGGGTACATAATAATATTACACTGGGTGGTAAGGGTATATAATAATATTACAATGGGTGGTAAGGGTACATAATATTACACTGGGTGGTAAGGGTACATAATATTACACTGGGTGGTAAGGGTATATAATAATATTACACTGGGTGGTAAGGGTACATAATAATATTACACTGGGTGGTAAGGGTATATAATAATATTACACAGGGTGGTAAGGGTACATAATAATATTACACTGGGTGGTAAGGGTACATAATAATATTACACTGGGTGGTAAGGGTACATAATAATATTACACTGGGTGGTAAGGGTACATAATAATATTACACTGGGTGGTAAGGGTACATAATAATATTACACTGGGTGGTAAGGGTACATAATAATATTACACTGGGTGGTAAGGGTACATAATAATATTACACTGGGTGGTAAGGGTATATAATAATATTACACTGGGTGGTAAGGGTACATAATAATATTACACTGGGTGGTAAGGGTACATAATAATATTACACTGGGTGGTAAGGGTACATAATATTACACTGGGTGGTAAGGGTATATAATAATATTACAATGGGTGGTAAGGGTACATAATAATATTACACTGGGTGGTAAGGGTATAATAATATTACACTGGGTGGTAAGGGTACATAATAATATTACACTGGGTGGTAACTGGGGGTAGGGTATAATAATATTACACTGGGTGGTAAGGGTACATAATAATATTACACTGGGTGGTAAGGGTACATAATAATATTACACTGGGTGGTAAGGGTATATAATAATATTACACTGGGTGGTAAGGGTACATAATAATATTACACTGGGTGGTAAGGGTACATAATAATATTACACTGGGTGGTAAGGGTATATAATAATATTACACTGGGTGGTAAGGGTACATAATAATATTACACTGGGTGGTAAGGGTACATAATAATATTACACTTGGTGGTAAGGGTACATAATAATATTACACTGGGTGGTAAGGGTACATAATAATATTACACTGGGTGGTAAGGGTACATAATAATATTACACTGGGTGGTAAGGGTACATAATAATATTACACTGGGTGGTAAGGGTACATAATAATATTACACTGGGTGGTAAGGGTACATAATAATATTACACTGGGTGGTAAGGGTACATAATAATATTACACTGGGTGGTAAGGGTACATAATAATATTACACTGGGTGGTAAGGGTACATAATAATATTACACTGGGTGGTAAGGGTATATAATAATATTACACTGGGTGGTAAGGGTACATAATAATATTACACTGGGTGGTAAGGGTACATAATAATATTACACTGGGTGGTAAGGGTACATAATAATATTACACTGGGTGGTAAGGGTATATAATAATATTACACTGGGTGGTAAGGGTACATAATAATATTACACTGGGTGGTAAGGGTACATAATAATATTACACTGGGTGGTAAGGGTACATAATAATATTACACTGGGTGGTAAGGGTATATAATAATATTACACTGGGTGGTAAGGGTACATAATAATATTACACTGGGTGGTAAGGGTACATAATAATATTACACTGGGTGGTAAGGGTACATAATAATATTACACTGGGTGGTAAGGGTATATAATAATATTACACTGGGTGGTAAGGGTACATAATAATATTACACTGGGTGGTAAGGGTACATAATAATATTACACTGGGTGGTAAGGGTACATAATAATATTACACTGGGTGGTAAGGGTACATAATAATATTACACTGGGTGGTAAGGGTGCATAATAATATTACACTTGGTGGTAAGGGTACATAATAATATTACACTGGGTGGTAAGGGTACATAATAATATTACACTGGGTGGTAAGGGTACATAATATTATTACACTGGGTGGTAAGGGTACATAATAATATTACACTGGGTGGTAAGGGTACATAATAATATTACACTGGGTGGTAAGGGTACATAATAATATTACACTGGGTGGTAAGGGTACATAATAATATTACACTGGGTGGTAAGGGTACATAATATTATTACACTGGGTGGTAAGGGTACATAATAATATTACACTGGGTGGTAAGGGTACATAATAATATTACACTGGGTGGTAAGGGTACATAATAATATTACACTGGGTGGTAAGGGTACATAATAATATTACACTGGGTGGTAAGGGTACATAATAATATTACACTGGGTGGTAAGGGTACATAATAATATTACACTGGGTGGTAAGGGTACATAATAATATTACACTGGGTGGTAAGGGTACATAATAATATTACACTGGGTGGTAAGGGTACATAATAATATTACACTGGGTGGTAAGGGTACATAATAATATTACACAGGGTGGTAATGGTAGGTGATAATCTTTTACATGGTGGTAATTACATGGGAAATAATTTGTTTAATAAAATTGGGAAACTGAAATTTACTGAGCTGAATAAAACTAATAAAGCTCAACAGTGGTACAAGTTTGAAGCCAAACAGAAAAGTCCTTCCGGAGTAACTGACCTGAGAACAAAGATTTCAAGTTTATTACATAAATTTGCATTCAGTTTATTAGGTATCCTCGGAACAGAATGCATCATCAATATGTTGAAGCCAATCTGGGGAATCATTTTCTAATTATTGATTTAAAAAATAATACCGCTATTTCTTCAACAAAACTAGTAAATTTGGATTTACATCAGCCAGTAGCAGCGTGAGATTTGTGGTCTTTAAGCAACACCGGTGGTGAAAATTTAAAGCTGATCATATGAGTCTCTGGTTACGGCGAGAATTACGACGATCCCAAGTTTATTACTTATTTTACTACATCAACAAATTTCTCTGCACGAATATGAAACATAGCGGGTGTTATCCAGGTCCTAAGATGTATCAGCCATTAAATTTTGAAGCCTTTCAAAAAAGGTAAACCGATTTTAAGGGAATACAAATTTCACACTATTTTATGCATAAAATCGTCTATTTTCCACCTACACATCTAAATTTTACTCTCCACCATCGTCGAGTTACACTTTTTATTTATCTATTTATTTATTTTTTTTAAACCTTTGAGATATGCCACTAAGGGTTTTGGGAGTTATATGAGCCATTCCAAGATGCTGAGAATGTGTTCAAAAATTTTGGTGTCATAGCACGTGAACACTCCACATATACTGGCAGCTTCGTCCTCGTTACCCAATACAAATGTTAAAAATTTGGAGCCATTGGTTGAGGCGTTCTTGAACCATCCGAAAAGTTAGACTTGGTAAAAAATAATGCAACTTGTTAAGGTTCCATGCTGAGATACCTAATTACACTCAGCAGTGAGGATATTGGATAATATTACTGTTGAGTGAAATATGAAATATGTAGTAATATTACTCTGGGTGAAGATATGTGATATTACACTGCATGATGAGTGTATGTGATATTATACTGCATGATGAGTGTATGTGGTATTATACTGCATGATGAGTGTATGTGGTATTACACTGGATGATGAGTGTATGTGGTATTACACTGGATGATGAGTGTATGTGATATTATACTGCATGATGAGTGTATGTGGTATTATACTGCATGATGAGTGTATGTGGTATTATACTGCATGATGAGTGTATGTGGTATTATTACACTGCATGATGAGTGTATGCGGTATTATTACACTGCATGATGAGTGTATGTGGTATTATTACACTGCATGATGAGTGTATGTGGTATTATTACACTGCATGATGAGTGTATGCGGTATTATACTGGATGCTAAGTGTATGTGGTATTACACTGGATGATGAGTGTATGTGGTATTACACTGGATGATGAGTGTATGTGGTATTATTACACTGCATGATGAGTGTATGTGGTATTATTACACTGCATGATGAGTGTATGCGGTATTATACTGGATGCTAAGTGTATGTGGTATTACACTGGATGATGAGTGTATGTGGTATTACACTGGATGATGAGTGTATGTGGTATTACACTGGATGATGAGTGTATGTGGTATTATACTGCATGATGAGTGTATGTGGTATTACACTGCATGATGAGTGTATGTGGTATTATTACACTGCATGATGAGTGTATGTGGTATTATTACACTGCATGATGAGTGTATGTGGTATTATTACACTGCATGATGAGTGTATGCGGTATTATACTGGATGCTAAGTGTATGTGGTATTACACTGGATGATGAGTGTATGTGGTATTACACTGGATGATGAGTGTATGTGGTATTACACTGCATGATGAGTGTATGTGGTATTATACTGGATGCTAAGTGTATGTGGTATTACACTGGATGATGAGTGTATGTGGTATTATTACACTGCATGATGAGTGTATGTGGTATTATTACACTGCATGATGAGTGTATGTGGTATTATTACACTGCATGATGAGTGTATGTGGTATTATTACACTGCATGATGAGTGTATGTGGTATTATTACACTGCATGATGAGTGTATGTGGTATTATTACACTGCATGATGAGTGTATGTGGTATTATTACACTGCATGATGAGTGTATGAGGTATTATTACACTGCATGATGAGTGTATGTGGTATTATTACACTGCATGATGAGTGTATGTGGTATTATTACACTGCATGATGAGTGTATGTGGTATTATACTGGATGCTAAGTGTATGTGGTATTACACTGGATGATGAGTGTATGTGGTATTACACTGCATGATGAGTGTATGTGGTATTATACTGGATGCTAAGTGTATGTGGTATTACACTGGATGATGAGTGTATGTGGTATTACACTGGATGATGAGTGTATGTGGTATTACACTGCATGATGAGTGTATGTGGTATTATACTGGATGCTAAGTGTATGTGGTATTACACTGGATGATGAGTGTATGTGGTATTACACTGGATGATGAGTGTATGTGGTATTACACTGCATGATGAGTGTATGTGGTATTATACTGGATGCTAAGTGTATGTGGTATTACACTGGATGATGAGTGTATGTGGTATTACACTGGATGATGAGTGTATGTGGTATTACACTGCATGATGAGTGTATGTGGTATTATACTGGATGCTAAGTGTATGTGGTATTACACTGGATGATGAGTGTATGTGGTATTACACTGGATGATGAGTGTATGTGGTATTACACTGCATGATGAGTGTATGTGGTATTATACTGTATGCTAAGTGTATGTGGTATTACACTGGATGATGAGTGTATGTGGTATTATACTGCATGATGAGTGTATGTGGTATTATACTGGATGATGAGTGTATGTGGTATTACACTGGATGATAAGTGTATGTGGTATTACACTGGATGATGAGTGTATGTGGTATTATACTGCATGATGAGTGTATGTGGTATTACACTGCATGATGAGTGTATGTGGTATTACACTGGATGATAAGTGTATGTGGTATTACACTGGATGATGAGAGTATGTGGTATTATACTGGATGATGAGTGTATGTGGTATTATACTGGATGATGAGTGTATGTGGTATTACACTGGATGATGAGTGTATGTGGTATTACACTGGATGATGAGTGTATGTGGTATTACACTGGATGATGAGTGTATGTGGTATTACACTGGATGATGAGTGTATGTGGTATTACACTGGATGATGAGTGTATGTGGTATTACACTGGATGATGAGAGTATGTGGTATTACACTGCATGATGAGTGTATGTGGTATTACACTGGATGATGAGTGTATGTGGTATTACACTGCATGATGAGTGTATGTGGTATTACACTGGATGATGAGAGTATGTGGTATTACACTGCATGATGAGTGTATGTGGTATTACACTGGATGATGAGAGTATGTGGTATTACACTGGATGATGAGAGTATGTGGTATTACACTGGATGATGAGAGTATGTGGTATTACACTGCATGATGAGTGTATGTGGTATTACACTGGATGATGAGTGTATGTGGTATTACACTGGATGATGAGTGTATGTGGTATTACACTGGATGATGAGTGTATGTGGTATTACACTGGATGATGAGTGTATGTGGTATTACACTGGATGATGAGTGTATGTGGTATTACACTGGATGATGAGTGTATGTGGTATTACACTGGATGATGAGTGTATGTGGTATTACACTGGATGATGAGTGTATGTGGTATTACACTGGATGATGAGTGTATGTGGTATTACACTGGATGATGAGTGTATGTGGTATTACACTGGATGATGAGTGTATGTGGTATTACACTGGATGATGAGTGTATGTGGTATTACACTGGATGATGAGTGTATGTGGTATTACACTGGATGATGAGTGTATGTGGTATTACACTGGATGATGAGTGTATGTGGTATTACACTGGATGATGAGTGTATGTGGTATTACACTGGATGATGAGTGTATGTGGTATTACACTGGATGATGAGTGTATGTGGTATTACACTGGATGATGAGTGTATGTGGTATTACACTGGATGATGAGTGTATGTGGTATTACACTGGATGATGAGTGTATGTGGTATTACACTGGATGATGAGTGTATGTGGTATTACACTGGATGATGAGTGTATGTGGTATTACACTGGATGATGAGTGTATGTGGTATTACACTGGATGATGAGTGTATGTGGTATTACACTGGATGATGAGTGTATGTGGTATTACACTGGATGATGAGTGTATGTGGTATTACACTGGATGATGAGTGTATGTGGTATTACACTGGATGATGAGTGTATGTGGTATTACACTGGATGATGAGTGTATGTGGTATTACACTGAGTGTATGTGATATTACACTGGATGATGAGTGTATGTGGTATTACACTGGATGATGAGTGTATGTGGTATTACACTGGATGATGAGTGTATGTGGTATTACACTGGATGATGAGTGTATGTGGTATTACACTGGATGATGAGTGTATGTGGTATTACACTGGATGATGAGTGTATGTGGTATTACACTGGATGATGAGTGTATGTGGTATTACACTGGATGATGAGTGTATGTGGTATTACACTGGATGATGAGTGTATGTGGTATTACACTGGATGATGAGTGTATGTGGTATTACACTGGATGATGAGTGTATGTGGTATTACACTGGATGATGAGTGTATGTGGTATTACACTGGATGATGAGTGTATGTGGTATTACACTGGATGATGAGTGTATGTGGTATTACACTGGATGATGAGTGTATGTGGTATTACACTGGATGATGAGTGTATGTGGTATTACACTGGATGATGGGTGTATGTGGTATTACTGGATGATAAGTGTATGTGGTATTACAGTGGATGATGAGTGTATGTGGTATTACACTGGATGATAAGTGTATGTGGTATTACACTGGATGATGAGTGTATGTGGTATTACACTGGATGATGAGTGTATGTGGTATTACACTGGATGATGAGTGTATGTGGTATTACACTGGATGATGAGTGTATGTGGTATTACACTGGATGATGAGTGTATGTGGTATTACACTGGATGATGAGTGTATGTGGTATTACACTGGATGATGAGTGGATGTGGTATTACATGATGAGTGTATGTGGTATTACACTGGTATTACACTGATGAGTGTATGTGGTATTACACTGGGTGGTGAGTGTATGTGGTATTACACTGGTTGATGAGTGTATGTGGTATTACACTGGATGATGAGTGTATGTGGTATTACACTGGATGATGAGTGTATGTGGTATTACACTGGATGATGAGTGTATGTGGTATTACACTGGATGATGAGTGTATGTGGTATTACACTGGATGATGAGTGTATGTGGTATTACACTGGACGATGAGTGTATGTGGTATTACACTGGATGATGAGTGTATGTGGTATTACACTGGATGATGAGTGTATGTGGTATTACACTGGTTGATGAGTGTATGTGGTATTACACTGGATGATGAGTGTATGTGGTATTACACTGGATGATGAGTGTATGTGGTATTACACTGGATGATGAGTGTATGTGGTATTACACTGGATGATGAGTGTATGTGGTATTACACTGGTTGATGAGTGTATGTGGTATTACACTGGATGATGAGTGTATGTGGTATTACACTGGATGATGAGTGTATGTGGTATTACACTGGATGATGAGTGTATGTTGTATTACACTGGATGATGGGTGTATGTGGTATTACACTGGATGGAGTGTATGTGGTATTACAGTTTATGTGGTATTACACTGGATGATGAGTGTATGTGGTATTACACTGGATGATGAGTGTATGTGGTATTACACTGGATGATGAGTGTATGTGGTATTACACTGGATGATGAGTGTATGTGGTATTACACTGGATGATGAGTGTATGTGGTATTACACTGGATGATGAGTGTATGTGGTATTACACTGGATGATGAGTGTATGTGGTATTACACTGGATGATGAGTGTATGTGGTATTACACTGGATGATGAGTGTATGTGGTATTACACTGGATGATGAGTGTATGTGGTATTACACTGGATGATGAGTGTATGTGGTATTACACTGGATGATGAGTGTATGTGGTATTACACTGGATGATGAGTGTATGTGGTATTACACTGGATGATGAGTGTATGTGGTATTACACTGGATGATGAGTGTATGTGGTATTACACTGGATGATGAGTGTATGTGGTATTACACTGGATGATGAGTGTATGTGGTATTACACTGGATGATGAGTGTATGTGGTATTACACTGGATGATGAGTGTATGTGGTATTACACTGGATGATGAGTGTATGTGGTATTACACTGGATGATGAGTGTATGTGGTATTACACTGGATGATGAGTGTATGTGGTATTACACTGGGTGGTGAGTGTATGTGGTATTACACTGGATGATGAGTGTATGTGGTATTACACTGGATGATGAGTGTATGTGGTATTACACTGGATGATGAGTGTATGTGGTATTACACTGGATGATGAGTGTATGTGGTATTACACTGGATGATGAGTGTATGTGGTATTACACTGGGTGGTGAGTGTATGTGGTATTACACTGGATGATGAGTGTATGTGGTATTACACTGGGTGGTGAGTGTATGTGGTATTACACTGGGTGGTGAGTGTATGTGGTATTACACTGGGTGGTGAGTGTATGTGGTATTACACTGGGTGGTGAGTGTATGTGGTATTACACTGGATGATGAGTGTATGTGGTATTACACTGGGTGATGAGTGTATGTGACGTTATTACACTGGATGATGAGTGTATGTGGTATTACACTGGACGATGAGTGTATGTGGTATTACACTGGATGATGAGTGTATGTGGTATTACACTGGATGATGAGTGTATGTGGTATTACACTGGATGATGAGTGTATGTGGTATTACACTGGATGATGAGTGTATGTGGTATTACACTGGATGATGAGTGTATGTGGTATTACACTGGATGATGAGTGTATGTGGTATTACACTGGATGATGAGTGTATGTGGTATTACACTGGATGATGAGTGTATGTGGTATTACACTGGATGATGAGTGTATGTGGTATTACACTGGATGATGAGTGTATGTGGTATTACACTGGATGATGAGTGTATGTGGTATTACACTGGATGATGAGTGTATGTGGTATTACACTGGATGATGAGTGTATGTGGTATTACACTGGATGATGAGTGTATGTGGTATTACACTGGATGATGAGTGTATGTGGTATTACACTGGATGATGAGTGTATGTGGTATTACACTGGATGATGAGTGTATGTGGTATTACACTGGATGATGAGTGTATGTGGTATTACACTGGATGATGAGTGTATGTGGTATTACACTGGATGATGAGTGTATGTGGTATTACACTGGATGATGACTGTATGTGGTATTACACTGGATGATGAGTGTATGTGGTATTACACTGGATGATGAGTGTATGTGGTATTACACTGATGATGAGTGATGTGTATGATGAGAGTATGTGGCATTACACTGGATGATGAGTGTATGTGGTATTACACTGGATGATGAGTGTATGTGGTATTACACTGGATGATGAGTGTATGTGGTATTACACTGGATGATGAGTGTATGTGGTATTACACTGGATGATGAGTGTATGTGGTATTACACTGGATGATGAGTGTATGTGGTATTACACTGGATGATGAGTGTATGTAGTATTACACTGGATGATGAGTGTATGTGGTATTACACTGGATGATGAGTGTATGTAGTATTACACTGGATGATGAGTGTATGTGGCATTACACTGGATGATGAGAGTATGTGGTATTACACTGGGTGATGAGTGTATGTGACGTTATTACACAGGGTTTTGAGAGTGTGTGACGTTATTACACAGGGTGGTGAGAGTGTGTGATGTTATTACACAGGGTGGTGAGTGTGTGACGTTATTACACAGGGTGGTGAGAGTATGTGACATTTATACACTGGGTGGTGAGAGTGTGTGACATTATTAAACTGGGTGGTGAGAGTATGTGACATTTATACACTGGGTGGTGAGAGTATGTGACATTATTAAACTGGGTGGTGAGAGTATGTGACATTTATACACTGGGTGACGAGAGTATGTGACATTATTACACTGGGTGGTGAGAGTGTGTGACATCACTTCACTGGATGGTGAGAGTATGTGACATTATTACACTGGGTGGTGAGAGTATGTGACATTTATACACTGGGTGGTGAGAGTGTGTGACATTTATACACTGGGTGACGAGAGTATGTGACATTATTACACTGGGTGGTGAGAGTGTGTGACATCACTTCACTGGATGGTGAGAGTATGTGACATTATTACACTGGGTGGTGAGAGTGTGTGACATCACTTCACTGGATGGTGAGAGTATGTGATATTATTACACTGGGTGGTGAGAGTATGTGACACTATTACACTGGGTGGTGAGAGTATGTGACACTATTACACTGGGTGGTGAGAGTATGTGACACTATTACACTGGGTGGTGAGAGTATGTGACACTATTACACTGGGTGGTGAGAGTATGTGACACTATTACACTGGGTGGTGAGAGTATGTGACACTATTACACTGGGTGGTGAGAGTATGTGACACTATTACACTGGGTGGTGAGAGTATGTGACACTATTACACTGGATGGTGAGAGTATGTGACACTATTACACTGGGTGGTGAGAGTATGTGACACTATTACACTGGATTGTGAGAGTATGTGACACTATTACACTGGGTGGTGAGAGTATGTGACACTATTACACTGGGTGGTGAGAGTATGTGACACTATTACACTGGATGGTGAGAGTATGTGACACTATTACACTGGGTGGTGAGAGTATGTGACACTATTACACTGGATGGTGAGAGTATGTGACACTATTACACTGGGTGGTGAGAGTATGTGACACTATTACACTGGATGGTGAGAGTATGTGACACTATTACACTGGGTGGTGAGAGTATGTGACACCATTACACTGGATGGTGAGAGTATGTGACACTATTACACTGGGTGGTGAAAGGATGTAGCATAACACTGGGCAGTGGGAGTATATGGTATTATATTACGTGCTGAGACTACATGATATTATTACACTGGTCCGTGAGAGTATGTATTATCACACTAGGTGGTGAGAGATATATGATATTTATACTGGGTGGTGAGAGTATGTGATATTATTACACTGGGTGGTGAGAGTATGTGACAGTATTACACTGGGTGGTGAGAGTATGTGATATTATTACACTGGGTGGTAAGAGTATGTGGTATTACACTGGGTGGTGAGAGTATGTGGTATCACATTGGGTGGTGAAAGTATATGGTATTACATTAGGTGTTGAGAATATATAGTATTACACGGGGTGGTGAGAACATGTGATATTATTACACTGGGAGTGAGAGTATGTGATATTACATTGGGTGGTGAGAGTACGTGGTATTACATTGGGTAGTGAGAATATGTGGTATTACACTGGGTAATGAGAGTACGTGGTATTACATTGGGTGGTGAGAGTATGTGGTATTAAACTACCCTGGGAGGTAATACCTTTAGCGACCACCTAACCTGAGAGGGGTCACATGTAGCGACCAGCTACCCTGGGAAGGGATGCATGTAGCCACCAGTTACTCAGGTAGGGAAATACCTGTAGGGAGCACCAATTCTGGAAAGGGATACCTGTAGTGACCCGCTAATCTGGGACGGGATACCTGTAGAGACCACCTACCCGGAGGGGATACATGTAGCGACCACCTACCCTGGAAGGGGACACCTGTAGGGACCACCTACCCTGGGAGGGGAAACCTGTACCGATCACCTACAGTGGGAGGAGATCCCTGCAGCGACCGCCTTCCCTGGGAGGAGATACCTGTAGCGACCACCTACCCAGGAAGGGGATACCTGTAGCGACTTCCTACCCTAGGAGGGGATACCTGCTGCGACTTCCTACCCTGGAAAGGGATAACTGTAGCGACCACCTACCCTGGGAGAGGATATCTGTAGCGACCACCTACCCTGGGAGGGCATACCTGTAGCGACCACCTACCCTGGGAGGGGATACCTGTAGCGACCACCTACCCTGAGAGAGGATAACTATAGCGACCATCTACCCTGGGAGAGGATACCTGTAGCGGCCATCAACCCTGGGAGAGGATACTTATAGCGACCTACTGGGAGGGGATATCTGTACCTATCCTGGGAGGGGATACCTGTAGCGACCACCTACCCTGGGAGGGGATACCTGTAGCGACCACCTACCCTGGGAGGGGATACCTGTTGCGACCACCTACCCTGAGAGAGGATAACTGTAGCGACCATCTACCCTGGGAGAGGATACCTGTAGCGGCCATCAACCCTGGGAGAGGATACTTATAGCGACCACCTACCCTGGGAGGGGATATCTGTAGCGACCACCTATCCTGGGAGGGGATACCTGTAGCGACCACCTACCCTGGGAGGGGATACCTTTATCGACCACCTACCCTGGGAGAGGATACATTTAGCGACCACCTTCCCAGGGAGGGGATACCTGTAGCGACCACCAACCCTGGGAGGGGATACCTGTAGCGATCACCAACCCTGGAAGGGGATACCTGTAGCGACCAAGTACCCTGGGAGAGGATACCTGTAGCGACCATCAACCCTGGAAAAGGATACTTGTAGCGATCACCTACCCTGGGAAGGGATATCTGTAGCGACCACCTATCCTGGGAGAGGATACCTGTAGCGACCACCTCCCCTGGGATGGGATACCTTTAGCGACCACCTACCCTGGGAGGGGATACCTGTAGCGACCACCTACCATGGGAAAGGATACCTGTAGCGACCATCTACCCTGAGAGAGGATACTTGTACCGACCACCTACCCTGGCAGGGGATGCCTGTAGCGTCCACCTACCCAGCGAGGGGATACATGCAGCGACCAGCTACCCTGGAAGGGGATACCTGCAGTGACCAGCTAATCTGGGACGGGATACCTGTTGCGACCACCTACCCTGAGAGAGGATAACTGTAGCGACCATCTACCCTGGGAGAGGATACCTGTAGCGACCATCTACCCTTGGAGTGGATACTTGTAGCGACCACCTACCCTGGGAGGGGATATCTGTAGCGACCACCTATCCTGGGAGGGGATACCTGTAGCGACCACCTACCCTGGGAGGGGATACCTTTATCGACCACCTACCCTGGGAGAGGATACATTTAGCGACCACCTTCCCAGGGAGGGGATACCTGTAGCGACCACCTACCCTGGGAGGGGATACCTGTAGCGATCACCAACCCTGGAAGGGGATACCTGTAGCGACCAAGTACCCTGGGAGAGGATACCTGTAGCGACCATCAACCCTGGAAAAGGATACTTGTAGCGATCACCTACCCTGGGAAGGGATATCTGTAGCGACCACCTATCCTGGGAGAGGATACCTGTAGCGACCACCTCCCCTGGGATGGGATACCTGTAGCGACCACCTACCCTGGGAGGGGATACCTGTAGCGACCACCTACCATGGGAAAGGATACCTGTAGCGACCATCTACCCTGAGAGAGGATACTTGTACCGACCACCTACCCTGGCAGGGGATGCCTGTAGCGTCCACCTACCCAGCGAGGGGATACATGCAGCGACCAGCTACCCTGGAAGGGGATACCTGCAGTGACCAGCTAATCTGGGACGGGATACCTGTAGCGACCACCTACCCGGAGGGGACACCTGTAGGGACTACCTACTCTGTGAGGGGATACCTGTAGGGACCACCTACTCTGGGAGGGGATACCTGAAGGGACCACCTACCCAGGGAGGGATGCCAATAGCGACCACCTACCCTGGAAAGGGATACCTGTAGCGACCACCTACCCAGGGAGGGATGCCTATAGCGACCACCTACCCTGGGAGGGGATACCTGTAGCGGTCACCTACCTTGGGAGGGGATACCTGTAGCGATCACCTACAGTGGGAGGGGATACCTGTATGATCCACCTACCCTGGGAGGGGATACCTGTAGCGTCCGCCTTCCCTGGGAGGGGATACCTATAGCGACAACCTACGCTGGGAAGGGATACCTGTAGATACCACCTAACGTGGGAGAGGATACCTGTAGCGACTTCCTCCCCTGCGAAGGGATACCTATAGCGACCAGTTAGCCTGCGAGGGGATACCTGTAACATGGGAGAGGATACCTACGCTGGGAAGGGATACCTGTAGATACCACCTAACGTGGGAGAGGATACCTGTAGCGACCACCTACCCTGGGACAGAATATATGTAGCGACTTCTGCCCATGAGAAGGGATACCTATAGCGATCACCTACTCTGGGAGGGGATACCTGTAGCGACCACCTTCCCTAGGAGGGGATACCTGTAGCGACCACCTTCCGTGGGAGAGGATACCTCTAGGGACTTCCTCCCCTGGGAAGGGATGCTTATAGCGACCACCTACCCTGGGAGGGCATACCCGTAGCGACGACCTACTCTGGGAGGGGATACCTGTAGCGACCACCTACCCTGGGAGGGGATACCTGTAACGACCAGATACACTGGGAGAGGATACCTGTAGCGACCACCTACCCAGGCAGGGGATGCATGTAGCGGCCACCTACTCAGCGAAGGGATACATGCAGAGACCAGCTACCCTGGAAGGGGATACCTGTAGTGACCAGCTAATCTGGGACGAGATACCTGTAGCGACCACCTACCCGGAGGGGATACCGGTAGGGACCACCTACTCTCGTAGGGGACATCTGTAGGGGCCACCTACTCTGGGAGGGGATACCTGAAGGAACCACCTTCCCAGGAAGGGGATGCCTACAACGACAACCTACCCTGGGAGGGGATACCCGTAGCGACCACCTACCCTGGGAGGGGATGCCTGTAGCGACCACCTACCCTCGGAGGGGATACCTGTAGCGACCACCTACCCTGGGAGGGGATACCTGTAGCGATCACCTACGGTGGGAGGAGATACCTGAATGACCCACCTACACTGGGAGGGGATACCTGTAGCGGCCGCTTTCCCTGGGAGGGGATACCTCTAGAGACCACATACTCTGGTAGGGGATACCTATAGCGACCACCTACTCTGGGAGGGGATACCTGTAGCGACTTCCTCCCCTGTGAAGGGATGCCTATAGCGACCAATTAGCCTGGGAGGGGATACCTGTAGCGACCATCTACCCTGGGAGAGGATACCTGAAGCGACCACCTACAATGGGAGAGGATACCTGTAGCGACCACTTACCCTGGGAAGGGATGCCTGTAGCGACCACTTACACTGGGAGGGGACACCTGTAGCGACCACCTACCCTGGGAGAGGATACCTGTAGCGACCACCTACCCTGGGAGAGGATACCTGTAGCGACTTCTGCCCCTGAGAAGGGATGCCTATAGGGATCACCTACCCTGAGAGGGGATACCTGTAGCGACCACCTTCCCTTGGAAGGGATACCTGTAGCGACCACCTTCCGTGGGAGAGGATACCTCTAGGGACTTCCTCCCCTGTGAAGGGATGCCTAAAGCGACCACCTACCTTGGGAGGGGATACCTGTAGCGACCACCTACCCTAGGAAGGGATACCTGTAGCGACCACCTACCTTGGGAGAAGATACCTGTAGCGACCACATACCATGGGAGGGGATACCTGTAGCGACCACCTACCCTGGGAGAGGATACCTGTAGCGACCACTTACCGTGGGAGGGGATACCTGTAGCGACCACCTACACATGGAGAGGATACCTGTAGCGACCACCTACCCTTGTAGAGGTTACCTGTAGCGACCACTTACCATGGGAGGGGATACCTGTAGCGACCACCTACCCTGGGAGGGGATACCTGAAGCGACTACCTACCTTGGGAGGGGATACCTGTAGCTACCACCTACCATGGTAGAGGATACCTGTAGCGACCACCTACCCTGGGAGAGGATACTTGTAGCGATCACCTACCCTGGAAGGGGATAACTGTAGCGACCACCTACCCTGGGAGGGGATACCTGTAGCGACCACCTACCATATTAGAGGATACCTGTAGCGACCACCTACCCTGCGAAGGGACACCTGTAGCGACCACCTACCCTGAGAGGGGATACTTGTAGCGACCACCTACCTTGAGAGGGGATACCTGTAGCGACCACCTACACTGCGAAGGGACACCTGTAGCGACCACCTACCCTGGGAGGGGATACCTGTAGCGACCACCTACCCTGAGAGGGGATACCTGTAGCGACCACCTACCCTGCGAAGGGACACCTGTAGCGACCACCTACCCTGGGAGGGGATACCTGTAACGACCACCTACCCTTGGAGGGGATACCTGTAGCGACGACCTACCATGGTAGAGGATACCTGTAGCGACGACCTACCATGGTAGAGGATACCTGTAGCGACCACCTACCTTGGTAGAGGATACCTGTAGCGACCATCTACTATGGTAGAGGATACCTGTAGCGACCACCTACCCTGGGAGGGGATACCTGTAGCGACCACCTACCCTGGGAGGGGATACCTGTAGCGACCACCTACTCTGGGAGGCGATACCTGTTGCTGCCATCTACCCAGGGAGGGGATACCTGTATCGGTCATCTACCCTGGGAGGGGATACCTGTAGCGACCACCTACCATGGGAGGGGATTCCTGTAGCGACCACCTACCCTGGGAGGGGATACCTGTAGCGACCACCTACCCTGGGAGGGGATACCTGTAGCGACCACCTACCCTGAGAGAGGATACCTGTAGCGACCACCTACCCTGGGAGGGGATACCTGTAGCGACCACCTACCCTGGGAGGGGATACCTGTAGCGACCACCTACCTTGGGAGAAGATACCTGTAGCGACCACATACCATGGGAGGGGATACCTGTAGCGACCACCTACCCTTGGAGAGGATACCTGTAGCGACCACCTACCCTTGTAGAGGATACCTGTAGCGACCACTTACCATGGGAGGGGATACCTGTAGCGACCACCTACCCTGGGAGGGGATACCTGAAGCGACTACCTACCTTGGGAGGGGATACCTGTAGCTACCACCTACCATGGTAGAGGATACCTGTAGCGACCAGCTACCCTGGGAGAGGATACTTGTAGCGACCACCTACCCTGGGAGGGGATAACTGTAGCGACCACCTACCCTGGGAGGGGATACCTGTAGTGACCACCTACCATATTAGAGGATACCTGTAGCGACCACCTACCATATTAGAGGATACCTGTACCGACTGCCTTCCCTGGGAGGGGATACCTGTAGCGACCACCTACCCTGGGAGGGGATACCTGTAGCGACCACCTACCCTGGGAGGGGATACCTGTAGCGACCACTTACCCCGGGAAGGGACACCTGTAGCGACCACCTACCCTGGGAGGGGATACCTGTAGCGACCACCTACCCTTGGAGGGGATACCTGTAGCTGCCATCTACCCAGGGAGGGGATACCTGTATCGGTCATCTACACTGGGAGGGGATACCTGTAGCGACCACCTACCCTGGGAGGGGATTCCTGTAGCGACCACCTACCCTGGGAGGGGATACCTGTAGCGACCACCTACCCTGGGAGGGGATACCTTTAGCGACCACCTACCCTGTGAGGGGATACCTGTAGCGACCATCTACCATGGTAGAGGATACCTGTAGCGACCACCTACCCCGGGAGGGGATTCCTGTAGCGACAACCTACCCTGGGAGGGGATACCTGTAGCGACCACCTACCCTGGGAGGGGATACCTGTAGCGACCACCTACCCTGGGAGGGGATACCTGTAGCGACCACCTACCCTGGAAGGGGATACCTGTAGCGACCACCTACCCTGGGAGGGGATACCTGTAGCGACCACCTACCCTGGGAGGGGATACCTGTAGCGACCACCTACCCTGGGAGGGGATACCTGTAGCGACCACCTACCCTGGGAGGGGATACATATTTGGTAATAAGTTTCCGAATATTCAGATTTTTAATTGATGTTCTATTGAACAAATTAAATTACACTTTTAATTGTTGATGTTAGTGTATGTTACCTGGTGAGCCGCCATGTTACCTGGTGAGCCGCCATGTTACCTGGTGAGCCGCCATGTTACCTGGTGAGCCGCCATGTTACCTGGTGAGCCGTCATGTTACCTGGTGAGCCGCCATGTTACCTGGTGAGCCGCCATGTTACCTGGTGAGCCGCCATGTTACCTGGTGAGCCGCCATGTTACCTGGTGAGCCGTCATGTTACCTGGTGAGCCGCCATGTTACCTGGTGAGCCGCCATGTTACCTGGTGAGCCGCCATGTTACCTGGTGAGCCGTCATGTTACCTGGTGAGCCGCCATGTTACCTGGTGAGCCGCCATGTTACCTGGTGAGCCGCCATGTTACCTGGTGAGCCGCCATGTTACCTGGTGAGCCGCCATGTTACCTGGTGAGCCGCCATGTTACCTGGTGAGCCGCCATGTTACCTGGTGAGCCACCATGTTACCTGGTGAGCCGCCATGTTACCTGGTGAGCCGCCATGTTACCTGGTGAGCCGCCATGTTACCTGGTGAGCCGCCATGTTACCTGGTGAGCCGCCATGTTACCTGGTGAGCCGCCATGTTACCTGGTGAGCCGCGATGTTACCTGGTGAGCCGCCATGTTACCAGGTGAGCCGCCATGTTACCTGGTGAGCCGCCATGTTGCCTGGTGAGCCGCCAGGTTACCTGGTGACCCGCCATGTTACCTGGTGAGCCGCCATGTTACCTGTTGAGCCGCTATGTTACCTGGTGAGCCGCCATGTTACCTGGTGAGCCGCCATGTTACCTGTTGATCCGCCAGGTTACCTGGTGACCCGCCATGTTACCTGGTGACCCGCCATGTTACCTGGTGACCCGCCATGTTACCTGTTGAGCCGGCATGTTACCTGGTGAGCCGCCATGTTACCTGGTGAGCCGCCATGTTACCTGGTGAGCCGCCATGTTACCTGGTGAGCCGCCATGTTACCTGGTGAGCCGCCATGTTACCTGGTGAGCCGCCATGTTGCCTGGTGAGTCGCCAGGTTACCTGGTGACCCGCCATGTTACCTGGTGAGCCGCCATGTTACCTGTTGAGCCGCTATGTTACCTGGTGAGCCGCCATGTTACCTGGTGAGCCGCCATGTTACCTGGTGAGCCGCCATGTTACCTGTTGAGCCGCCAGGTTACCTGGTGACCCGCCATGTTACCTGGTGACCCGCCATGTTACCTGGTGACCCGCCATGTCACCTGTTGAGCCGCCATGTTACCTGGTGAGCCGGCATGTTACCTGGTGAGCCGCCATGTTACCTGGTGACCCGCCATGTTACCTGGTGACCCGCCATGTTACCTCTTGAGCCCCTATGTTACCTGGTGAGCCGCCGTGTTACCTGGTGAGCCGCCATGTTACCTGGTGAGCCGCCATGTTACCTGTTGAGCCGCCATGTTACCTGGTGAGCCGCCATGTTACCTGGTGAGCCACCATGTTACCTGGTGAGCCGCTATGTTACCTGGTGAGCCGCCATGTTACCTGCTGAGCCGCCATGTTACCTGTTCGGCCGCCATGTTACCTGGTGACCCGCCATGTTACCTGGTGAGCCACCATGTTACCTGGTGAGCCGCTATGTTACCTGGTGAGCCGACATGTTACCTGGTGAGCCGCTATGTTACCTGGTGAGCCGCTATGTTACCTGGTGAGCCGCCTTGTTACCTGGTGAGCCGCCATGTTACCTGGTGAGCCGCCGTGTTACCTGGTGAGCCGCCATGTTACCTGGTGAGCCGCCATGTTACCTGGTGAGCCGCCATGTTACCTGGTGAGCCGCCATGTTACCTGGTGAGCCGCCATGTTACCTGGTGAGCCGTCATGTTACCTCGTGAGCCGCCGTGTTACCTGGTGAGCCGCCATGTTACCTGGTGAGCCGCCATGTTACCTGGTGAGCCGCCATGTTACCTGGTGAGCCGCCATGTTACCTGGTGAGCCGCCATGTTACCTGGTGAGCCGCCATGTTACCTGGTGAGCTGGCATGTAACCTGACGAGCCGCCATGTTACTTGGTGAGCCGCCGTGTTACCTGGTGAGCCGCCGTGTTACCTGGTGAGCCGCCATGTTACCTGGTGAGCCGCCATGTTACCTGGTGAGCCGCCATGTTCCCTTGTGAGCCGCCATGTTACCTGGTGAGCCGCCATGTTACCTGGTGAGCCGCCATGTTACCTGGTGAGCCGCCATGTTACCTGATGAGCCGCCATGTTACCTGGTGAGCCACCATGTTACCTGGTGAGCCGCTATGTTACCTGGTTAGCCGCAATGTTACGTGGTGAGCCGCCATGTTACCTGGTGAGCCGCCATGTTACCTGGTGAGCCGCCATGTTATCTGGTGAGCCGCCATGCTACCTGGTCAGCCGCTATGTTACCTGGTGAGCCGCTATGTTACCTGGTGAGCCGCTATGTTACCTGGTGAGCCGCCATGTTACCTGGTGAGCCGCCATGTTACCTGGTGAGCCGCCATGTTACCTGGTGAGCCGCCATGTTTCCTGGTGAGCCGCCATTTTACCTGGTGAGCCGCCATGTTTCCTGGTGAGCCGCCATGTTACCTGTTGAGCCGCCATGTTACCTGGTGAGCCGCCATGTTACCTGGTGAGCCGCCATGTTACCTGGTGAGCCGCCATGTTGCCTGGTGAGTCGCCAGGTTACCTGGTGACCCGCCATGTTACCTGGTGAGCCGCCATGTTACCTGTTGAGCCGCTATGTTACCTGGTGAGCCGCCATGTCACCTGTTGAGCCGCCATGTTACCTGGTGAGCCGGCATGTTACCTGGTGAGCCGCCATGTTACCTGGTGAGCCGCCATGTTACCTGGTGACCCGCCATGTTACCTCTTGAGCCGCTATGTTACCTGGTGAGCCGCCGTGTTACCTGGTGAGCCGCCATGTTACCCGGTGAGCCGCCATGTTACCTGTTGAGCCGCCATGTTACCTGGTGAGCCGCCATGTTACCTGGTGAGCCACCATGTTACCTGGTGAGCCGCTATGTTACCTGGTGAGCCGCCATGTTACCTGCTGAGCCGCCATGTTACCTGTTCGGCCGCCATGTTACCTGGTGACCCGCCATGTTACCTGGTGAGCCACCATGTTACCTGGTGAGCCGCTATGTTACCTGGTGAGCCGCCATGTTACCTGGTGAGCCGCTATGTTACCTGGTGAGCCGCTATGTTACCTGGTGAGCCGCCTTGTTACCTGGTGAGCCGCCATGTTACCTGGTGAGCCGCCGTGTTACCTGGTGAGCCGCCATGTTACCTGGTGAGCCGCCATGTTACCTGGTGAGCCGCCATGTTACCTGGTGAGCCGCCATGTTACCTCGTGAGCCGCCATGTTACCTGGTGAGCCGCCATGTTACCTGGTGAGCCGCCATGTTACCTGGTGAGCCGCCATGTTACCTGGTGAGCCGCCATGTTACCTGGTGAGCCGCCATGTTACCTGGTGAGCCGCCATGTTACCTGGTGAGCCGCCATGTTACCTGGTGAGCCGCCATGTTACCTGGTGAGCCGCCATGTTACCTGGTGAGCCGCCATGTTACCTCGTGAGCCGCCATGTTACCTGGTGAGCCGCCATGTTACCTAGTGAGCCGCCATGTTACCTGGTGAGCCGCCATGTTACCTGGTGAGCCGCCATGTTACCTGGTGAGCCGCCATGTTACCTGGTGAGCCGCCATGTTACCTGGTGAGCCGGCATGTAACCTGACGAGCCGCCATGTTACTTGGTGAGCCGCCGTGTTACCTGGTGAGCCGCCGTGTTACCTGGTGAGCCGCCATGTTACCTGGTGAGCCGCCATGTTACCTGGTGAGCCGCCATGTTCCCTGGTGAGCCGCCATGTTACCTGGTGAGCCGCCATGTTACCTGGTGAGCCGCCATGTTACCTGGTGAGCCGCCATGTTACCTGATGAGCCGCCATGTTACCTGGTGAGCCACCATGTTACCTGGTGAGCCGCTATGTTACCTGGTTAGCCGCAATGTTACGTGGTGAGCCGCCATGTTACCTGGTGAGCCGCCATGTTACCTGGTGAGCCGCCATGTTACCTGGTGAGCCGCCATGCTACCTGGTCAGCCGCTATGTTACCTGGTGAGCCGCTATGTTACCTGGTGAGCCGCTATGTTACCTGGTGAGCCGCCATGTTACCTGGTGAGCCGCCATGTTACCTGGTGAGCCGCCATGTTACCTGGTGAGCCGCCATGTTTCCTGGTGAGCCGCCATTTTACCTGGTGAGCCGCCATGTTTCCTGGTGAGCCGCCATGTTACCTGTTGAGCCGCCATGTTACCTGGTGAGCCGCCATGTTACCTGGTGAGCCGCCATGTTACCTGGTGAGCCGCCATGTTACCTGGTGAGCCGCCATGTTACCTAGTGAGCCGCCATGTTACCTGGTTAGCCGCCATGTTACCTGGTATGTTACCTGGTGAGCCGCCTGGTGAGCCGCTCTGTTACCTGGTGAGCCGCCATGTTACCTGGTGAGCCGCCATGTTACCTGGTGAGCCGCCATGTTACCTGGTGAGCCGCTATGTTACCTGGTGAGCCGCCATGTTACCTGGTGAGCCGCCATGTTACCTGGTGAGCCGCCATGTTACCTGGTGAGCCACCATGTTACCTGGTGAGCCGCCATGTTACCTGGTGAGCCGCCATGTTACCTGGAGAGCCGCCATGTTACCTGGTGAGCCGCCATGTTACCTGGTGGCCCGCCATGTTACCTGGTGACCCGCCATGTTACTTGGTGGCCCGCCATGTTACCTGGTGAGCCGCCATGTTACCTGGTGAGCCGCCATGTTACCTGGTGAGCCGCCATGTTACCTGGTGAGCCGCCATGTTACCTGGTGAGCCGCCATGTTACCTGGTGAGCCGCCATGTTACCTGGTGAGCCGCCATGTTACCTGGTGAGCCGCCATGTTACCTGGTGAGCCGCCATGTTACCTGGTGAGCCGCCATGTTACCTGGTGAGCCGCCATGTTACCTGGTGAGCCACCATGTTGCCTGGTGAGCCGCCATGTTACCTGGTGAGCCGCCATGTTACCTGGTGAGCCGCCATGTTACCTGGTGAGCCGCCATGTTACCTGGTGAGCCGCCATGTTACCTGGTGAGCCGCCATGTTACCTGGTGAGCCGCCATGTTACCTGGTGAGCGCCATGTTACCGGGTGAGCCGCCATGTTACCTGGTGAGCCGCCATGTTACCTGGTGAGCCGCCATGTTACCTGGTGAGCCGCCATGTTACCTGGTGAGCCGCCATGTTACCTGGTGAGCCGCCATGTTACCTGGTGAGCCGCCATGTTACCTGGTGAGCCGCCATGTTACCTGGTGAGCCGCCATGTTACCTGGTGAGCCGCCATGCCTATGTTACCTGGTGAGCCGCCATGTTACCTGGTGAGCCGCCATGTTACCTGGTGAGCCGCCATGTTACCTGGTGAGCCGCCATGTTACCTGGTGAGCCGCCATGTTACCTGGTACCATGTTACCTGGTGAGCCGCCATGTTACCTGGTGAGCCGCCATGTTACCTGGTGAGCCGCCATGTTACCTGGTGAGCCGCCATGTTACCTGGTGAGCCGCCATGTTACCTGGTGAGCCGCCATGTTACCTGGTGAGCCGCCATGTTACCTTGTGAGCCGCCATGTTACCTGGTGAGCCGCCATGTTGCCTGGTGATGTTACCTGGTGAGCCGCCATGTTACCGTTACCTGGTGAGCCGCCATGTTACCTGGTGAGCCGCCATGTTACCTGGTGAGCCGCCATGTTACCTGGTGAGCCGCCATGTTACCTGGTGAGCCGCCATGTTACCTGGTGAGTTACCGCCATGTTACCTGGTGAGCCGTCATGTTACCTGGTGAGCCGCCATGTTACCTGGTGACCCGCCATGTTACCTGGTGAGCCGCCATGTTACCTGGTGAGCCGCCATGTTACCTGGTGAGCCGCCATGTTACCTGGTGAGCCGCCATGTTACCTGGTGACCCGCCATGTTACCTGGTGACCCGCCATGTTACCTGGTGACCCGCCATGTTACCTGGTGAGCCGCCATGTTACCTGGTGAGCCGCCATGTTACCTGGTGAGCCGCCATGTTACCTGGTGAGCCGCCATGTTACCTGGTGAGCCGCCATGTTACCTGGTGAGCCGCCATGTTACCTGGTGAGCCGCCATGTTACCTGGTGAGCCACCATGTTGAGCCGCCTGGTGAGCCGCCATGTTACCTGGTGAGCCGCCATGTTACCTGGTGAGAGTTACCGCCATGTTACCTGGTGAGCCGCCCATGTTACCTGGTGAGCCGCCATGTTACCTGGTGAGCCGCCATGTTACCTGGTGAGCCGCCGCCATGTTACCTGGTGAGCCGCCATGTTACCTGGTGAGCCGCCATGTTACCTGGTGAGCCGCCATGTTACCTGGTGAGCCGCCATGTTACCTGGTGAGCCGCCATGGTGAGCCGCCATGTTACCTGGTGGCCGCCATGTTACCTGGTGAGCCGCCATGTTACCTGGTGAGCCGCCATGTTACCTGGTAGCCGCCATGTTACCTGTTGAGCCGCCATGTTACCTGGTGAGCCGCTATGTTACCTGGTGAGCCGCTATGTTACCTGGTGATGTTACCTGGTGAGCCGCCATGTTACCTGGTGAGCCGCCATGTTACCTGGTGAGCCGCCATGTTACCTGGTGAGCCGCCATGTTACCTGGTGAGCCGCTATGTTACCTGGTGAGCCGCCATGTTACCTGGTGAGCCGCTATGTTACCTGGTGAGCCGCCATGTTACCTGGTGAGCGGCCATGTTACCTGGTGAGCCGCCATGTTACCTGGTGAGCCGTTATGTTACCTGGTGAGCCGACATGTTTCCTGGTGAGCCGCCATGTTACCTGGTGAGCCGCCATGTTTCCTGGTGAGCCGCCATGTTACCTGGTGAGCCGCCATGTTACCTGGTGAGCCGCCATGTTACCTGGTGAGCCGCCATGTTACCTGGTGAGCCGCCATGTTACCTGGTTAGTCGCCGTGTTACCTGGTGAGCCGCCATGCTACCTGGTGAGCCGCCATGTTACCTGGTGAGCCGCCATGTTACCTGGTGAGCCGCCGTGTTACCATGTTAGCCGCCTGGTGAGCCGTCATGTTACCTGGTGAGCCGCCATGTTACCTGGTGAGCCGCCATGTTACCTGGTGAGCCGCCATGTTACCTGGTGAGCCGCCATGTTACCTGGTGAGCCGCCATGTTACCTGGTGAGCCGCCATGTTACCTGGTGAGCCGCCATGTTACCTGGTGAGCCGCCATGTTACCTGGTGAGCCGCCATGTTACCTGGTGAGCCGCATTGTTACCTGGTGAGCCGCCATGTTACCTGGTGAGCCGCCATGTTACCTGGTGAGCCACCATGTTACCTGGTGAGCCGCCATGTTACCTGGTGAGCCGCCATGTTACCTGGTGAGCCGCCATGTTACCTGGTGAGCCGCCATGTTACCTGGTGAGCCGCTATGTTACCTGGTGAGCCGCCATGTTACCTGGTGAGCCGCCATGTTACCTGGTGAGCCGCCATGTTACCTGGTGAGCCGCCATGTTACCTGGTGAGCCGCCATGTTACCTGGTGAGCCGCCATGTTACCTGGTGAGCCGCCATGTTACCTGGTGAGCCGCCATGTTACCTGGTGAGCCGCCATGTTACCTGGTGAGCCGCCATGTTACCTGGTGAGCCGCCATGTTACCTGGTGAGCCGCCATGTTACCTGGTGAGCCGCCATGTTACCTGGTGAGCCGCCATGTTACCTGGTGAGCCGCCATGTTACCTGGTGAGCCGCCATGTTACCTGGTGAGCCGCCATGTTACCTGGTGAGCCGCCATGTTACCTGGTGAGCCGCCATGTTACCTGGTGAGCCGCCATGTTACCTGGTGAGCCGCCATGTTACCTGGTGAGCCATGTTACCTGGTGAGCCGCCATGTTACCTGGTGAGCCGCCATGTTACCTGGTGAGCCGCCATGTTACCTGGTGAGCCGCCATGTTACCTGGTGAGCCGCCATGTTACCTGGTGAGCCGCCATGTTACCTGGTGAGCCGCCATGTTACCTGGTGAGCCGCCATGTTACCTGGTGAGCCGCCATGTTACCTGGTGAGCCGCCATGTTACCTGGTGAGCCGCCATGTTACCTGGTGAGCCGCCATGTTACCTGGTGAGCCGCCATGTTACCTGGTGAGCCGCCATGTTACCTGGTGAGCCGCCATGTTACCTGGTGAGCCGCCATGTTACCTGGTGAGCCGCCATGTTACCTGGTGAGCCGCCATGTTACCAGCCTGGTGAGCCGCTATGTTACCTGGTGAGCCGCTATGTTACCTGGTGAGCCGCCATGTTACCTGGTGAGCCGCCATGTTACCTGGTGAGCCGCCATGTTACCTGGTGAGCCGCCATGTTACCTGGTGAGCCGCCATGTTACCTGG
This sequence comes from Cherax quadricarinatus, assembly GCF_038502225.1. NCBI lineage: Eukaryota > Metazoa > Arthropoda > Malacostraca > Decapoda > Parastacidae > Cherax > Cherax quadricarinatus. Next base: position 67,465,984 of record NC_091292.1, read on the forward strand.
TGAGCCGCTATGTTACCTTGTGAGCCGCTATGTTACCTGGTGAGCCGCTATGTTACCTGGTGAGCCGCTATGTTATGTTACCTGGTGAGCCGCCATGTTACCTGGTGAGCCGCCATGTTACCTGGTGAGCCGCCATGTTACCTGGTGAGCCGCCATGTTACCTGGTGAGCCGCTATGTTACCTTGTGAGCCGCTATGTTACCTGGTGAGCCGCTATGTTACCTGGTGAGCCGCCATGTTACCTGGTGAGCCGCCATGTTACCTGGTGAGCCGCCATGTTACCTGGTGAGCCGCCATGTTTCCTGGTGAGCCGCCATTTTACCTGGTGAGCCGCCATGTTTCCTGGTGACCTGAGCCGCGATGTTACCTGGTGAGCCGCCATGTTACCTGGTGAGCCGCCATGTTACCTGGTGAGCCGCCATGTTACCTGGTGAGCCGCCATGTTACCTAGTGAGCCGCCATGTTACCTGGAGCCGCCATGTTACCTGGTGAGCCGCTATGTTACCTGGTGAGCCGCTATGTTACCTGGTGAGCCGCCATGTTACCTGCCGCCATGAGCCGCCATGTTACCTGGTGAGCCGCCCATGTTACCTGGTGAGCCGCCATGTTACCTGGTGAGCCGCCATGTTACCTGGTGCCATGTTACCGCTATGTGGTGAGCCGACACCTGGTGAGCCGCCATGTTACCTGGTGAGCCGCCAGCCGCTATGTTACCTGGTGAGCCGCCATGTTACCTGGTGAGCCGTCATGTTACCTGTTGAGCCGCCATGTTACCTGGTGAGCCGCCATGTTACCTGGTTATTCGCCGTGTTACCTGGTGCCATGCTACCTGGTGAGCCACCATGTTACCTGGTGAGCCGCCATGTTACCTGGTGAGCCGCCATGTTACCTGGTGAGCCGCCATGTTACCTGGTGAGCCGCCATGTTACCTGGTGAGCCGCCATGTTACCTGGTGAGCCGCCATGTTACCTGGTGAGCCGCCATGTTACCTGGTGAGCCGCCATGTTACCTGGTGAGCCGTCATGTTACCTGGTGAGCCGCCATGTTACCTGGTGAGCCGTCATGTTACCTGGTGAGCCGCCATGTTACCTGGTGACCTGCCATGTTACCTGGTGAGCCGCCATGTTACCTGGTGACCCGCCATGTTACCTGGTGAGCCGCCATGTTACCTGGTGAGCCGCCATGTTACCTGGTGAGCCGCCATGTTACCTGGTGAGCCGCCATGTTACCTGGTGAGCCGCCATGTTACCTGGTGAGCCGCCATGTTACCTGGTGAGCCGCCATGTTACCTGGTGAGCCGCCATGTTACCTGGTGAGCCGCCATGTTACCTGGTGAGCCGCCATGTTACCTGGTGAGCCGCCATGTTACCTGGTGAGCCGCCATGTTACCTGGTGAGCCGCCATGTTACCTGGTGAGCCGCCATGTTACCTGGTGAGCCCATGTTACCTGGTGAGCCGCCATGTTACCTGGTGAGCCGCCATGTTACCTGGTGAGCCGCCATGTTACCTGGTGAGCCGCTATGTAACCTGGTGAGCCGCCATGTTACCTGGTGAGCCGCTATGTTACCTGGTACCTGGTGAGCCGCCATGTTACCTGGTGAGCCGCCATGTTACCTGGTGAGCCGCCATGTTACCTGGTGAGCCGCTATGTTACCTGGTGAGCCGCCATGTTACCTGGTGAGCCGCTATGTTACCTGGTGAGCCGCTATGTTACCTGGTGAGCCGCCATGTTACCTGGTGAGCCGCTATGTTACCTGGTGAGCCGCTATGTTACCTGGTTAGCCGCCATGTTACCTGGTGAGCCGCTATGTTACCTGGTGAGCCACCATGTTACCTGGTGAGCCGCCATGTTACCTGGTGAGCCACCATGTTACCTGGTGAGCCGCCATGTTACCTGGTGAGCCGCCATGTTACCTGGTGAGCCGCCATGTTACCTGGTGAGCCGCCATGTTACCTGGTGAGCCGCTATGTTACCTGGTGAGCCGCTATGTTACCTGGTGAGCCGCTATGTTACCTGGTGAGCCGCCATGTTACCTGGTGAGCCGCCATGTTACCTGGTGAGCCGCCTTGTTACCTGGTGAGCCGCCATGTTACCTGGTGAGCCGCCATGTTACCTGGTGATGTTACCGCCGCTATGTTACCTGGTGAGCCGCTATGTTACCTGGTGAGCCGCCATGTTACCTGGTGAGCCGCCATGTTACCTGTTACCTGATGAGCCGCTATGTTACCTGGTGAGCCGCCATGTTACCTGGTGAGCCGCTATGTTACCTGGTGAGCCGCTATGTTACCTGGTGAGCCGCCATGTTACCTGGTGAGCCGCCATGTTACCTGGTGAGCCGCCATGATGTTACCTGTTGAGCCGCCATGTTACCTGGTGACCCGCCATGTTACCTGGTGAGCCGCCATGTTACCTGGTGAGCCGCCATGTTACCTGGTGAGCGGCCATGTTACCTGGTGATGTTACCGCCATGTGGTGAGCCGCCATGTTTCCTGGTGAGCCGCCATGTTACCTGGTGAGCCGCCATGTTTCCTGGTGAGCCGCCATGTTACCTGGTGAGCCGCCATGTTACCTGGTGAGCCGCCATGTTACCTGGTGAGCCGCCATGTTACCTGGTGAGCCGCCATGTTACCTGGTGAGCCGCCATGTTACCTGCCATGTGAGCCGCCATGTTACCTGGTGAGCCGCCATGTTACCTGCCATGTGGAGCCGCCATGTTACCTGGTGAGCCGCCATGTTACCTGGTGAGCCGCCATGTTACCTGGTGAGCCGCCATGTTACCTGGTGAGCCGCCATGTTACCTGGTGAGCCGCCATGTTACCTAGTGAGCCGCCATGTTACCTGGTTAGCCGCCATGTTACCTGGTGAGCCGCTATGTTACCTGGTGAGCCGCTATGTTACCTGGTGAGCCGCCTTGTTACCTGATGAGCCGCCATGTTACCTGGTGAGCCGCCATGTTACCTGGTGGGCCGCCATGTTACCTGGTGAGCCGCCATGTTACCTGATGAGCCGCTATGTTACCTGGTGAGCCGCCATGTTACCTGGTGAGCCGCCATGTTACCTGGTGAGCCGCCATGTTACCTGGTGAGCGGCCATGTTACCTGGTGAGCCGCCATGTTACCTGGTGAGCCGTTATGTTACCTGGTGAGCCGACATGTTTCCTGGTGAGCCGCCATGTTACCTGGTGAGCCGCCATGTTTCCTGGTGAGCCGCCATGTTACCTGGTGAGCCGCCATGTTACCTGGTGAGCCGTCATGTTACCTGTTGAGCCGCCATGTTACCTGGTGAGCCGCCATGTTACCTGGTTATTCGCCGTGTTACCTGGTGAGCCGCCATGCTACCTGGTGAGCCGCCATGTTACCTGGTGAGCCGCCATGTTACCTGGTGAGCCGCCGTGTTACCTGGTGAGCCGCCATGTTATCTGGTGAGCCGCCATGTTACCTGGTGAGGCGCCATGTTACCTGGTGAGCCGCCATGTTACCTGGTGAGCCGCCATGTTACCTGGTGAGCCGCCATGTTACCTGGTTAGTCGCCGTGTTACCTGGTGAGCCGCCATGTTACCTGGTGAGCTGCCATGTTACCTGGTGAGCCGCCATGTTACCTGGTGAGCCGCCATGTTACCTGGTGAGCCGCTATGTTACCTGGTGAGCCACCATGTTACCTGGTGAGCCGCCATGTTACCTGGTGAGCCGCCATGTTACCTGGTGAGCCGCTATGTTACCTGGTGAGCCGCCATGTTACCTGGTGAGCCGCCATGTTACCTGGTGAGCCGCCATGTTACCTGGTGAGCCGCCATGTTACCTGGTGAGCCGCTATGTAACCTGGTGAGCCGCCATGTTACCTGGTGAGCCGCCATGTTACCTGGTGAGCCGCCATGTTATCTGGTGAGCCGCCATGTTACCTGGTGAGCCGCCATGTTACCTGGTGAGCCGCTATGTTACCTGGTGAGCCGCCATGTTACCTGGTGAGCCGCCATGTTACCTGGTGAGCCGCCATGTTACCTGGTGAGCCGCTATGTTACCTGGTGAGCCGCCATGTTACCTGGTGAGCCGCTATGTAACCTGGTGAGCCGCCATGTTACCTGGTGAGCCGCCATGTTACCTGGTGAGCCGCCATGTTATCTGGTGAGCCGCTATGTTACCTGGTGAGCCGCCATGTTACCTGGTGAGCCGCTATGTTACCTGGTGAGCCGCCATGTTACCTGGTGAGCCGCTATGTTACCTGGTGAGCCGCTATGTTACCTGGTGAGCCGCCATGTTACCTGGTGAGCCGCTATGTTACCTGGTGAGCCGCTATGTTACCTGGTTAGCCGCCATGTTACCTGGTGAGCCGCTATGTTACCTGGTGAGCCACCATGTTACCTGGTGAGCCGCCATGTTACCTGGTGAGCCCATGTTACCTGGTGAGCCACCATGTTACCTGATGAGCCGCCATGTTACCTGGTGAGCCGCCATGTTACCTGGTGAGCCGCTATGTTACCTGGTGAGCCGCTATGTTACCTGGTGAGCCGCCATGTTACCTGGTGAGCCGCCATGTTACCTGGTGAGCCGCCATGTTACCTGGTGAGCCGCCATGTTACCTGGTGAGCCGCCATGTTACCTGGTGAGCCGCTATGTTACCTGGTGAGCCGCCATGTTACCTGGTGAGCCGCTATGTTACCTGGTGAGCCGCCATGTTACCTGGTGAGCCGCCATGTTACCTGGTGAGCCGCCATGTTACCTGGTGAGCCGCCATGTTACCTGGTGAGCCGCTATGTTACCTGGTGAGCCGCTATGTTACCTGGTGAGCCGCCATGTTACCTGGTGAGCCGCCATGTTACCTGGTGAGCCGCCATGTTACCTGGTGAGCCGCCATGTTACCTGGTGAGCCGCCATGTTACCTGGTGAGCCGCCATGTTACCTGGTGAGCCGCTATGTTACCTGGTGAGCCACCATGTTACCTGGTGAGCCGCCATGTTACCTGGTGAGCCGATGTTACCTGGTGAGCCATGTTACCTGGTGAGCCGCCATGTTACCTGATGAGCCACCATGTTACCTGATGAGCCGCCATGTTACCTGATGAGCCGCTATGTTACCTGGTGAGCCGCCATGTTACCTGGTGAGCCGCTATGTTACCTGGTGAGCCGCTATGTTACCTGGTGAGCCGCCATGTTACCTGGTGAGCCACCATGTTACCTGATGAGCCACCATGTTACCTGATGAGCCGCCATGTTACCTGGTGAGCCGCCATGTTACCTGGTGAGCCGCTATGTTACCTGGTGAGCCGCTATGTTTCCTGGTGAGCCGCTATGTTACCTGGTGAGCCGCCATGTTACCTGGTGAGCTACCATGTTACCTGATGAGCCGCCATGTTACCTGATGAGCCACCATGTTACCTGGTGAGCCGCCATGTTACCTGGTGAGCCACCATGTTACCTGGTGAGCCGCCATGTTACCTGGTGAGCCGCCATGTTACCTGGTGAGCCGCCATGTTACCTGATGAGCCACCATGTTACCTGATGAGCCGCCATGTTACCTGATGAGCCGCCATGTTACCTGGTGAGCCGCCATGTTACCTGGTGAGCCGCTATGTTACCTGGTGAGCCGCTATGTTACCTGGTGAGCCGCTATGTTACCTGGTGAGCCGCCATGTTACCTGGTGAGCTACCATGTTACCTGATGAGCCGCCATGTTACCTGATGAGCCACCATGTTACCTGATGAGCCGCCATGTTACCTGGTGAGCCACCATGTTACCTGGTGAGCCGCCATGTTACCTGGTGAGCCACCATGTTACCTGGTGAGCCACCATGTTACCTGGTGAGCCGCCATGTTACCTGGTGACCCGCCATGTTACCTGGTGAGCCGCCATGTTACCTGGTGAGCCACCATGTTACCTGGTGAGCCGCCATGTTACCTGGTGAGCCACCATGTTACCTGGTGAGCCACCATGTTACCTGGTGAGCCACCATGTTACCTGGTGAGCCGCCATGTTACCTGGTGAGCCACCATGTTACCTGGTGAGCCGCCATGTTACCTGGTGAGCCACCATGTTACCTGGTGAGCCACCATGTTACCTGGTGAGCCACCATGTTACCTGGTGAGCCACCATGTTACCTGGTGAGCCACCATGTTACCTGGTGAGCCGCCATGTTACCTGGTGAGCCGCCATGTTACCTGGTGAGCCACCATGTTACCTGGTGAGCCACCATGTTACCTGGTGAGCCGCCATGTTACCTGGTGAGCCGCCATGTTACCTGGTGAGCCACCATGTTACCTGGTGAGCCGTCACTGCACTTGTAGCAACCTCGATCTTCTATTAGTATTAATCTTATTATTTTGGAAGACTGGTTGTAGTATGTGCAGTTATAAGGTTAAAATAAGTGTACGCTTGTTGAACTAATTATGAATCTGAGATAAAAATACAATGAATCAGTTTTAATGTGAGAGTTTTCTTTGTTTCTCTCTGCTGATGAGGCAGTTCCATTGGAAATTCTGAGGAGATATTTAAAGGTTACTGGAGGGATTTCGGAAGGTTTGTTAATGATTTAAAACTGAATAGAGGAAGGTGATGCAAGTAACATAATATCTAGGTCATGAAATATTGGATTTTAAATTGGATGGAGGGAGTGTGAAGGTCGTGAATGTATTCAATGTTTGGGAGCGGACATATTACCAGATACATTTATGGAGAGATGAGGCAAATCATTGAATATGCAGAGGGAAATGACACGAAGTGTTGAGGCATGTGTGGAAATGGATCGTATCTATGGAGGAAAGAAAAGGTAAGGTAAATGATTCCAGTGATATAAACGCTTGTATGAGTTTCAGGAAGAAAAGGGCTGGAGGCAGATATCATGTTTGAGATCAAAGGGTTGTGTGAATAATATGCATACATTTCGAAGCACAGAAATTAGATATCGGATGGTGTTCCCACTGATATCTGTCATAGAGCTCAAGAGTAATTGAAGTTGTTTGAAATTTTAAAAAGATGCAGCAGAATAGTATTACCAATATGCTTTGCAAATCTGGAGGTCCCAAGAAGGTTCAGAGGGAGGGGGGGTAAGGGAAGTTTGGAGTGCTTGGATCTTGAGCATTTAGCAGGCTTGTGGTAACGTGGGTGAATCGACTGAATGACAACTAATGTTTTTTAATGCTATACCCGCTGAAACCCTCAAGAGATGAAGGAAAACTAATCAGGCAGACTTGTGCTCTTGATGTAGGAGGTACAGTTCCTGCACACTGAAGGCATTGCAGTTTGGAGCGACATTTGAATTAAGATCTCTGGCTGCCTCTGTGAAGACAGCTGTTGAATGATTTATGGTGAATATCTTTTTTTTCAGGTCACCCTTCCTCGGTGGGAGACAGCTTGTGTATTACAAGAATTATGAGGTCACAATATCTCCGATGGGGTCACAAGAGATAACCTGACCTGATGCATAGATGAATAAGCACCAATACACCACGTTTGTAATACATATCCATAAATCTTTTATGTCGAGTGCTGCAATATTGAATAGTTCATTATCAACGTCAAATGTCAATTACGCACAATAAAATTATTTATTTTTATATTGCGGTCGGTGAAGGACAAATGATTATCAGAGGAACGAATGTTTTTCATGACAAAATTTACTGTGAGCCGTGACGTCAAGTACGTCAGGTTTTGACAACGTACATGCAGACGTCATTAACGTTGAATAATGAAGCTTGATATGAAATGATCATTAATAAAAGCAACACATCCTCGTTCGAATTTGTGAGCATTATTTAACGTTATTATGTAAAGGTTTTCACTCAATAGAAACTAATTTTTTATAGTTAGGTAAGGTTAGATTTGGATAAGTTGCGATATGTTACTATAGGTTTGGACAGTTTAGGATTCGTTACCTTAAGTTAGGATAAGTTTCGATAGGGTAAGATGGGTATCACCTGTGTTTATCCAAACACTGTGAGAACCCACCTCACGACCCACCTACGTATGCATGAATACACTGAATATCCAACACGGCCCACCAAAGTATATCTCATCTTAGTTACGACACACCACACGGCTCAAAAATTGTCAGGATCCAGCTCACGGCCTACCTATGTGTGCCTCAACATACTGAGGATTCATTCACACACACACACACACGTCTCTGCTTAGACAGGACCCACTACTCGGCCCACATGGGTAGGTCTCAGCAGAGTGAGACTCCAATACAGGCCACCAGGCGGTGGCCTGGTGGCTAAAACTCCCGCTTCACACACGGAGGGCCCGGGTTCGATTCCCGGCGGGTGGAAATTCCGATACGTTTCCTTGCACCTATTGTCCTGTTCACCTAGCAGCAAATAGGTACCTGGGTGTTAGTCGACTGGTGTGGGTCGCATCCTGGGGGACAAGATTAAGGACCCCAATGGAAATAAGTTAGACACTCCTCGATGACGCACTGACTTTCTTGGGTTATCCTGGGTGGCTAACCCTCCGGGGTTAAAAATCCGAACGAAATCTTATCTTATCTTATCTTACCTCGGTTTGGAAGAGCATTGTGAGGACCCACAACATGACCCACCTAAATATGCAACAACAAAGTGAGGACCCAATCACTGCCCACATTGGTATTCATCAACATATTGAAGGGCCCACCGCACGACCCACTAAAGTAAACCCCCACACTACCCATCTAGGAATTGCATCAACATATTAAGGACCCACCACATGACGCACCTAAGTATACATCAACACAGTGATGTTTTTCTACACAACCCACGTATGTATATCTCAACTTATTGAGTATCCATCACACTGCCCACCTTGCTATGCCTCAACATATTGAGGCCTGCAACATGAACAACATAAGTATGCTTCAACTTAGACCCTGTGCAAGACTGGTATACAGTACCGACAAGATGAAAGTTAAGACACTTGTGCAACATCTGGTTATCTTTATTCTAGGCGTTTCGCCATCCAGTGGCTTTATCAATACAAATTCTTGGACATAATAAGAAAAGCGAAGAACTATATACAAAAGATGAGGTAATCAGTCCCTCGGCCTTGGAGGTGGTGTTTAGAGCACCGTGGTTGTAGAGATTCTGAAGCACAGGCAGTGACTATGCCCTCGTCTGCTACACGTCCCTTTCACTGACGCCTATATAAGCGCCAGTCTCCTTACCTGTGCTTCAGAATCTCTACAACCACGGTGTTGTAAACACCACCTCCAAGGCCGAGGGACTGATTACCTCATCTTTTGTATATAGTTCTTCGTTTTTCTTATTATGTCCAAGAATTTGTATTGATAAAGCCACTGGATGGCGAAACGTCTACAATAAAGATAACCAGATGTTGCACATGTGTCTTAACTTTCAACTTAGACCCTAACACTACTTTTGTGTTACCTGAGTCTATCAGAAAGAGAACGGCCAGTTTCTCCAAAGTACTGAAGGTGACAAGAAGAAGATGAAATTGAAACATAAACACTAGGAGCATCTATAGAAGGAGGAGAGGTATGAACCAGATTAGTGCGAAGAGTGTTAGTCTGGGTGTTGGTCCTTTATTATATATTATTATTATTTTCCCCCTCTGTTTTTGTTCCTACCCTTTGTGGGCTCCTAGCTCCCTTGCAGTGCTCCTCTTTCTTAGTCTTTGGCTGACTCCACTACTACCACTATTACTACTACTACTACTACTACTACTACTACAACTACTACTACTACTACTACTACTATTGCTACTACTTCTACTACCTCAACCCCCACCTCTCTACTTCCTTCCTACTACCTCTCTTGTCTCGTCCCTGTCTGATGGCCTATGTACTGCCACAAACCATACCCCCGGCCGGGATTGTTAGTGTGACTTTGTAAATGATCCGAGTAGAACCGAAACGTCGTCGTATGCTCCCCCCTCCTACGTGCGGGTTATTTGTATACCTAGTTATTATTCGTTGTAGTTGTATTAGTAGTTAAATTCAGCATCAACGGTACAATGTTTTCATATTATTAACTGTGGTTGTAATTATAATCTTAATTTTAAAAGTGGTGGATCGGTAAGCTAGTGGGAGGGGTGGACTGGTATGCCAATAGAAGTGGTGGACCGGTAAGCTAGTGGGAGGGGTGGACTGGTATGCCAATAGAAGTGGTGGACCGGTAAGCTAGTGGGAGGGGTGGACTGGTATGCCAATAGAAGTGGTGGACCGGTAAGCCAGTGGCGGGTCATCATATTACTAAGACCAGCGTCAGGAAACACTTGTCCTGTTATACAGGCCGCTTGTTATGCAGAGTATTTCGGGCAAATTAGGCCAATTTTGTACCAGGATGCGACCCACACCAGTCGACTAACACGAAGGAGCCCATTTTATACTGATGGGTGAACACAGACAACAGGTGTCTTTGCGAAACACGTCCTAATGTTTTACAGCCTTATCGGGGATTCGAGAGAAGAGGATTCCAGAGTGTTGTGCTTTTTATTGCATTACGTAAATAAATGTTCTGTCTCCTGGGGTTAACATAAACCAACCTAGGACCAAGCTTCTTCCTTCACATAAATTATGAAGCGTTAATTAAATGGTCATTATTATTAACTAGGAGGTAGTGAACAAACTATTGGAGCGGTGGTTACAGTAATTTCAACAGGAGCAATATATGCCTTTTTGTACAGGCTAATTAGCTTTATTTACCAACCAACTCGGTCCTTTAAACCATGATACAGCATTTACAAATTTAGCATAAGGTAAACCTCGAGACAAGAAATCGGCTGGATTCTCCTCACCTGGTATATGATTAAAGGTTAACATATGCTGACCCAAACTATTATACTTCTCTTGCATCTGATTAATTTCAGCGACTCTGTTTTGTACGTACACAATTTTACTGTTTCCATTACGAATCCATTGTAAGGATACCTCATTATCAGACCAAATTACAGTGTCGCTAATATTTATCTCCTGCAACTTATTTCTTATATAATTAGCTAATTTGACACCTACATAAATGGCTGTTAATTCCAACTGAGGTAAGGCACGTGATTTAATTGGAGACACTTTAGCCTTAGACATAACAAGAGAAATAACACTATTACATTGAAGGTAAGCAACTGCTCCATACGCCAATTTTGAAGCATCACAAAAAATGTGGAGTATATTTTTCCCATCTCGATTGGCCACCTGGCGTGGGAACTCCAATATTGGATTTTTTTCATAATCACCAATTAATTCATCCCACCTGTTAATGAATTCCTCAGGCAGAGTTTCATCCCAAGCACATTTAAGCTTCCATGTTTCTTGTATTAATAATTTCCCTCTTATAGTAAGGGGTGACACTAAGCCTAGTGGATCAAAACGTTTGGAAACTTCAGCAAGCAAAATTCTTTTAGTTAATTTATAAGGCATACTGTAATTATTAGGTTTTAACATTAACAAATCTCTCTCGGTATCCCAAGTTAATCCCAATATATTACTAAATTTTGGTACTTTATCTCCAGGGTAATCTTTACTTATTTTGTCCTTTAATTTGGGCGAATTACTATTCCATTCCCTCAGAGGCATATTTGCACTTTGCATTATTTTATTAGCCTCTCCATAAGTCATTAACAGTTCCTCTTCAGATGACGTCACACCCAGGAAATTGTCCACATAAAATTGTTTGTTAATCACTTTACTCAATGGACTTCCCGTACGTTTAAGGTGTGCATTTATCGTCGCTTGAAGTAGGAATGGACTGGATGTAGCACCAAATAATACGCTCCTAAAGCGAAAGGTTTTCAGAGGGCTAAGTGGGTCACTAGGATTCTCAGACCATAAGAAGCGGGTACAATCCCGGTCAGCCTCTTGTAAACCCACTCTTAGGAAAGCTTTACTTATGTCAGCTATAAAGGCATAATTCTTCACTCTGAAATTTAATAAGATATCTCCTAATTTTTCCGTCAACAACGGATCTGTCATCAAACAGTCATTTAAACTAGGTACATTTTTGTTACTCCTGAAAATCTCCTGAAAAGAGACGTTGTATTAGCAGCAGTACAAGAACATTTCCCTGGTCTCTTCCCTTTTGTTTCAGCTGGGTATAGCAAGGAATCAATACTTCTCTTTGGAGAGCATGAAATCACATCATCGGAGATCCTCTTGCACCATTTCTCTTCTGTATAGCAGTTAGGGAAATCAGTCAGACTGACCAGCGAGCTAAACATCTGGTTCCTAGATGATGGCACACTAGCAGGTACAAAGGAGTACCTCCTACATGACCTTACACAGGTAATGACACGGGGACAGTAAATGGGTCTCGTCCTGAATCCATCCAAATGTGAAATCATCTCAGTCAGTCAACAAGTGATAAATGCAGTGAGATCAAAACTACCAGGAGCAGCAGTCATTGCCCCCACAAATAGTATCTTGCTAGGAGCACCTCTGGGAAGCAATGCCATTGACACAATTCTCAGGAAGAAATTGGAAGAGTTAAGGAGAATGGAACAACGAATAGGCAATCTGGACACCCACGATGCCTTGTACCTTCTCACAAAGTGCTTGAGTCTGCCCAGGTTGACATATTTCCTAAGATGTGCACCTTCATATGATAACCCTATACTGCACGAATATGACAGTATTCTGAGGCAGATTTTTACGAAAGTACTTAACCTTACTCTAGAAGACGGGCAGTGGAACCAAGCTACACTTCCAGTCAGACTAGGAGGCATTGGTGTCCGCAAGTCATCACAGACTGCGTTACCTGCTTTTCTGTCCTCGTGTATTGCATCCAGAGAGCTTGTAGCAGCGATTCTCCCTGAACATCTTAGGGACAAGATTGGAGTCCAGGACCAAAAATTCATTGACGGAGCAATGATCTGGGATAATCTAACGAGCTCTGAAACCAGACCTGCTCCCCCCAACAACTACAAACAATCGCACTGGGATGGTCCAAAAGTGGAAAATATAGCCTCAACAATGCTTCAGAGTGTGTCAGGGAAGGATAGAGCCCGCCTCCTGGCAGTGAGAGCCCCTCATGCTGGGAACTTTCTGTTGGCTGTTCCCAACTCCAGCCTTGGCACACGCCTCGACCCACAGACCATCCGCATCGGTATTGCCCTTCGACTTGCCGCCCCTATTCTCGCAGAACACAGGTGTATTTGTGGCAGTGAAGCAGCAGACCGATTCGGGTACCATGGTCTTGTGTGCCGTAAATCCGAGGGAAAGATTGCAAGACATGAGGAGGTTAATAACATTATCAAGAGGAGCCTCACAACAGCTGGATGCCCAGCAGTAAGGGAGCCACCCCAACTATGCAGATCTGATGGCAGCCAGAAGCGTCCAGATGGTATCACCCTTCAAGCCTGGACAGATGGGAAGCAGGTGGTGTGGGACTATACATGTGCATCTACCTTGGTTGATACCTATCTCCAATACACCAAGGAGGAAGGAGGGGCAGCTGCCAGCTTCAGGGAGTCCCAAAAGTCTAGAAAATATGGAGAACTTGCCCATCATTATATGTTTGTTCCCATAGGCTCAGAGACCCTTGGCTCATGGGGAAAGAGTGCATCTAAATTCCTTAAGGAGCTGGGAAAAAGACTCATCAGGGTAACTAGGGATCCCAGGGCAGCTAGTTTTCTGTTCCAGCGGCTCAGTGCGGCTGTTCAAAGGGGTAATGCCTGCTGTATTTTGGGCACACGCCCCAGTTCCGAGGAGCTGGATGAGATTTTCGCCTTATAATCGGTGATACACACGTAACAACATGTACCTTATATGCCACCTTTTTATCAACAATGTATCTCTTAAATCTTCTGTACCATATTATGTAATAAAATATTCCTATTGGTAAAAAAATATATATCAAAAGATGGGGTGGTAGGGGAAGTGGAATATTCAAACGGCTTCAGGAAGAAATCCAAATATTCTTCCTTGAAGCCTTTTTATCCACTTCTCCGAGGCTATGGGTCCCACAATTTACACCAGAGGTGGACCCCACACTATATATATATATATATATATATATATATATATATATATATATATATATATATATATATATATATATATATATATATATATATATATATATATATATATATATATATATATATGTGTGTGTGTGTGTGTGTGTGTGTGTGTGTGTGTGTGTGTGTGTGTGTGTGTGTGTGTGGGTGGGTGTGTGGGTGTGTGGGTGTGGGTGTATAATTGCTGAGGCAATTCGTAGCCATCTTGAAAGGCATAAATTGATTAATGAATCTCAACACGGTTTTAAAAAGGGGCGTTCCTGTCTTAGAAATTTACTAACTTTTTTTTCAATAAGGCATTCGAGGAGGTATATCATGGTATTGAATATGATATTGTGTACGCTGAGGTCAGTGGTCACGTGTGGTTAAACCTGCCTAAGCTCTTGGGAGTTAGTGTGGGCTGTTAACAAGTACCATGGCTTGTTGTAGTGTTTTAGAATCTCAGGTTCAAGTGTTGAAGAAGGAGATTCTACTTCTTCAGGAGGAAAAATAGGAGGCTGAAGCTTCGCATAGATGAGTTTGGGAGTGAGTGTGAGAAAGATTTAGCTGGTAAGGAAGAAATGGTCACCAGCAGTGATAGTGGCAGCAAGTGGTTCACAGTTTAGGAAGAAGGAAGATGAGGAGAGTTAATAGAGAAGATGTGAAGGTAGGAAATCGATTCTCTGTTCTCCAAGACGAGTGTACTTCAGTGGTTAGAGAGGTTGAAGGTACCACTGATTCCCCTGCTAATCAAGGTAAGAATATTTTAATAGCAGGAGACTCTCAGGTAAGATATATGGCCCGTGCATTTTGTAACAGAGACAGAAAGGTCAGACAGAGAGTGTGCCTTCCTGGAGCTGGTGTTGGTGACATAGTCAGCAGGTTGGATAATATTATGGCAGGTAATGGGAACAAGCCCATTATCTGTCTTAGTGCTGGGGGTAATAACACCGGGAAGGGCAGGAGAGAGGAGCTGCTGGATAAGTACATGTCAGCCATAGAAGTAGTTAGGTCTAAGGGAGGGATCCCAGTCATATGTAGCATCTTGCCTAGAAGGGGAGTGGGCAATGAATGGATGTCTTGGGCAATTGGTATAAATTGCTGGCTACACAGGTACTGCAAGGAACTTGCAATCCAATTCACTGATAACTGGGACCTATTCTTTGGCAAACGTGATATGTATGCAAGGGATGGGGTTCATCTCTCTGGGGATGGAGTGGTTACATTATCCAATTCGATTGAGAGGGTAATTGATGACTTGTCTAGGAATTTAAACTGATAGATTATAGAGGTATGTGTGTTTGTGGGAAACAATCAGGCTGCAGCATTAGGGTTAAAAACAGCAGTTATTACCGGGATACCTCAGGGATATGTTTAAAAGACAATATTCAAAATAAAGTTGCTTGTAATGGCAAATCAAATGATCAACAAACAAAGAGGGATAGTAGAGGGCAACGAGTGACTAGCTCCCTTAAAGTTTACTATACAAATAGTAGGAGTCTAAGAAATAAGATAGATGAGCTAAGATTACTTGCAAGTGCAGGTAATATAGATATTATTGCTATAACAGACACCTAGTTCAAACTGAAAGATAGAGAAATGCCTTCCGAATGCAACATACAGGGTTATAAATTATTCCACACTGATAGGGTCAACAGGAAGGGTGGTGGAGTGGCGATGTTTGTCAGAAAAAAATTAAAATTGTTGTCTTAGACATGGTATAAGATTAGAAACATCGAACACTGAATCTGTTTGGCTACAGTTTCTTGAGCGACGTGAAAATTAGGCCCTGATGAACTGTTTGCAATGGTGTTGAATGTAAAGAGAAACTTACCATACCTTCGGCTAATCTTTTTAACATATTACAACAAACTGGCATAGTGCCTGATAAGTGGAAAATGGCAAATGTAATACCTATTTACAAGGCAGGTAACAGGTCCTTGGCTTCGAACTATAGACCAATAAGCCTTACCTCCATAGTGGGAAAATTTATGGAATCAACAATTGCCGAAGCAATTCGTAGCCATCTTGACAGGCACAGATTGATTAATGAATCTCAACATGGTTTTACAAAGGGGCGTTCCTGTCTTACGAATTTACTAACTTTTTTCACTAAGGTGTTTGAGGAGGTATATCATGGTAATGAATATGATATTGTGTATATGGACTTCAGTAAGGCTTTCGATAGAGTTCCACACCAGAGGCTATTGAGGAAACTTAAGGCCCGGTGTTGTTCACAATTTACATAAACGACATAGATGAGAGAATAAATAGCGACATAAGCAAATTTACTGATGACACCAAAATAGGCCGTCCAATTCACTCTAATGAGGACACTAGAGTACTCCAGGATGATTTGAATAGACTGATGCAATGGTCGCAGAAGTGGCAGATGCAGATTAATGTTGACAAATGCAAAGTTCTAATTATTGGACAGGTAAATAACCATGCCACATATAAACTAAATGATGTAGATCTTAATACTACTCTTTGCGAAAAGGATTTAGAAGTTCTGGTTAGCAATAATCTAAAACCAAGACAACAGAGCATTAGTGTTCGCAATAAAGTTAACAGAACTCTTGGCTTCATATCAAGAAGTGTAAATAATAGAAGTCCTCAGGTTGTTCTTCAACTCTATATATCCTTGGTTAGGCCTCGTTTAGACTATGCTGCTCACTTCTGGTCACAGTATTACAGAATGGATATAAATGCTCTGGAAAACGTACAGAAGAGGATGACAAAGATGATCCCATGTATCAGAAATCTTCTCTGTGAGGATAGACTGAAGGCCCTGAATCTGCACTCTCGAAAGGTGAAGAATTAGGGGGGATATGATCGAGGTGTATAAATGGAAAACAGGAATAAATAAAGGGGATGTAAATAGCTTGCTGAAAATTTTCAGCCAAGACAGAACTCGCAGCAATGGTTTCAAGTTGGAAAAAATCAGATTCAGGAAGGATATAGGAAAGTACTGGTTTGGTAAAAGAGTTGTGGATGAGTGGAACAAACTCCCGACTACAGATATTCAGGCTAAAACGTTGTGTAGTTTTAAAAATAGGTTAGATAAATACTTGAGTGGGTGTGGGTGGGAGTGAGCTGGACCTGACTAGCTTGTGCTGCTGGGCCTGGTGCAATGCTCCTTCATTGAGTGGAGGTGACCAGACTGGGTGGGTCATTTGGCTTATCCGGGGGGGGTCATTGGGCTAATCCGGAGGGGAGGGGACATGGACCTGCTCCGCTTGGGTCAGTAGGCCTATTGCAATGTTCCTTCTTTCTTATGTTCTTATGTATTTGGACTTCAGTAAGGTTTTCGACAGAGTTCCACATCAGAGGCCACTGAGGAAACTTAAGGGTCACGGAATTAGAGGAGAAATTTTTTCCTGGGTAGAGGAATGACTGACAAATAGGCAGCAGAGAGTCGGCATAAATGGGGAGAAATCAAAATGGGGGCACGTCACAAGAGGTGTTTCAGGGGTCAGTGTTGGGCCTGTTGCTCACAATTTTCATAAACAACATAGATGAGGGAATAAATAGCGACATAAGCAAATTTGCTGATGACACCAAAATAGGCCATCCAGTTCATTCTAATGAGGACATTAGAGCACTCCAGGATGATTTGAATAGACTGATGCAATGGTCGGAGAAGTGGCAGATGCAGTTTAATATAGACAAATGCAAAGTTCTAAATGTTGGACAGGACAATAACCATGCCACTTAAACTAAATAATGTAGATCTTAATATCATCAAATGTGGAAAGGATTTAAGAGTTCTGGTTAGCAGTAATCTGAAACCAAGACAACAGTGCATTAGTGTTCGCAATAAAGCTAAGAGAATCCTTGGCTTCATACCAAGAAATATAAATAACGTTAGTTCTCAGGTTGTTCTTCAACGCTACACATCTTTGGTTAGGCCTCATTTAGATTATGCTGCACAGTTCTGGTCACCTTATTACAGAATGGATATAAATGCACTGGAAAACGTACAAAGGAGCATGACGATATTCATTCCACATATCAGAAATCTTCCCTATGAAGACAGACTGAGGGACCTGAATCTGCACTCTCTGGAAAGGTGTAGAATTAAGAGAACAGGAATAAATAAAGTAGACGTAAATAACGCGTTAAAAATATCTAGCCAAGACAAGACACACTGCAAAGGCTTTAAGTTGGAAAAATTCAGATTCAGGTAGTATATAGGTAAGACACATATGCAACAGTTAGGTATCTTTATTTCGAAACGTTTCGCCTACACAGTAGGCTTCTTCAGTAGAGTACAGAAAAGTTGTTAGAAGCAGAAGAGAATTGAAGACGATGTAATCAGTCCAACACTTTTAAAGTTTTGAGGTGGTCAGTCCCTCAGTCTGGAGAAGAGTATTGTTCCATAGTCTGAAACAATATGTGTCTTACCTAACAACCTGTCGGTATTCTATACCATTTTAATGTTCAGTATATAGGTAAGCACTGGTTTGGTAGCAGAGTTGTGGATGAGTGGAACAAACTCCGGAGTACCGTCATAGAAGCTAAGACGTTGTGTAGTTTTAAAATAGGTTACATAAATACATGAGTGGGTGTGAGTTGCACCTGATTAGCTTGTGCCACTAGGTTAGATGCCGTGATCCTTCCTTAAGTGAATATGACCTGACGTGACTAGGTTAGGGCCTGGAGAATTGAACCTGCCTCGCATGGGCCAGTAGGCCTGCTGCAGTGTTCCTTCTCATATATATATATATATATATATATATATATATATATATATATATATATATATATATATATATATATACACCCCTCTGGGTTTTCTAATATTTTCTTACTAGTTCTTGTTCTTGTTGTTTATTTTCTCTTACCTCCATGGGGAAGTGGAACAGAATTTTTCCTGTGTGTGTGTGATGAATGGTTTGAAAAACCGACAAGTTGAAGATTGAGACACTTATGCAGCATATGGGAATCTTTATTCAGGAAACGTTTCGCCACACAGTGGCTTCATCAGTCCAATACAAAGAGGAAGGCGTAAGGAGAGGAGGAGAATGAGGTAATCAGTCCCTCAACCTGGAGTCGATGTGTTCAGTCCATCAATCTTGTAGAATGTACAGCATAGGGCTGTAGACGTGGCTTATATACTGTAGTGAGGTGACGTGAAGCAGATGGAGGCGGGGTCATAGTGGTACCATCCACTAGTCGAAGTAGGTCTTCGTCCAAAGGTTGAACAAATGTTGAAGAATTCTTTGTAACAAGACCCCGAACGAACGAACGAAAGTTCAGGTAAGATCCCAAATGGGATGAGCGGGGAAGGCGGGACAGACGAAGAATAGTGCTGGAGAGGAGTGTTCTTAGTAGTAGAAATAGAGCCAGGGCTTAACCCAGCAGCTAAGTCGATCGTGGGACAGACATTGAGAACACACATAGCAGGCTCTTCTGTTGGGACTCCGGTGGGTGAGTGGGGAAGTGTGGACAGACGATGAACAGTCGTGAGAGGAAGGTCTTGAGTTGTAGAATAAAGAGCCAGGGCTAAACCCAGCTGCGTGGCACTGCGAGGCAGTGTAGAGAGGGCATGTTGAGGACATAGAGGAGAGAGCAGACTGCAGACAGTGCTCGCTGACTGATATGCTTCAGGCTGAGGTGAAGAGCTGGTTTGGACGTCAGGTGTTGGGAAGGGTGTTGTGTGTTTGGCTACACTTCGCTGGTGATGGAGCCACTCTTGAGTCTTTTGAAGTCTCTCTTGGACATGTGGAATAGTTGCATTCTGAGGTTGGAGCAGTTCAGATTCGTCACGAGGTAAGATAGTGCGTTTTCAAAAGGAATTTGGTGAGGTTTGGTGCAGGTGTACTTAACAGCTCCTTCTTTCATTAAGTGGAGCATATCAGCTGCGCTCATTTCGGTTGGGAGGTTGGGGGTGGTGTAGAAGGTTAGAGACCCATTAAAGGCTTGGCTTAGGTAACGGTTGCGTGTGGTTTCTTCTTCGACTACTACTTCGTCGTTGTCCGAGGGTTGTTCATAATGTTCTGGTACTATTTCGTCTTCTGTGACTGTGTTGAGAGGAGGCAGGGAGTGTTGGTCGGTTGTGATTTGTTGGGCTGGTGGTGGGTGGTGAGAGGTGGCAGTAGACGGTGGTGTTGGTTCTGGAGTAGAGTCTTGGTCAGAGATACGAGTAGGACCAGGGGTTGAGGTGAAGTTAACAATATCTGGAATTAGCTTGAGGAGGTCTTGTGATGGTGGCGAGTCTGGAAAGTTGAAGTTTGGCATGTTGTTTAGGCGAAACAGTTCATTGATTGTCGTGTTGAATGAGCCAGGGTTTGCAGCATTAGTAAGGTGTGCATACATCATACAGTATAGCACCTTGGATGGAACAGCGTCAGGAAGAGCAAGGAGGGACTGGCTGGGTGGAGATGATTGTTGTGTAGCTTGAAGGAGTTCGGTGGTATCTGATTGAATTTTTGCAATGGCGGCGTATGTTGGCGATTTAGGGTTGTTCTTCTTGGTTTCTTCAATGATTTTCTTAGACAGGACTTCTTTACGTAGAGGGCATTTTGCTGCAAGGGTGTGGTGAGTACCCTTGCAGTTGAGGCAGGTAGGAGAGGTAGTGGTAGTAGAACATTCCTTGAAGTCATGGCCGTCTTTACCGCAGTTTGTGCAGTACTTTTTCCCTTTCAGAGGACAGTCAGGCGTTGAGTGGTGATAGGAGTAGCAGGTCCAGCATGGCGAGATGTGGGCGAAACGTTCGGGTTCTATGTGACTTGGATGGATATGATAGTAGGAGATAGCTAGGCCGTCAGACAGTGCTCTAGTAGCCATCTCGATGTTGGAGAAGGTTAGCTTGATCATTGTAGAGGCGTTGGGGATTTTGGTGATATGTTCAATCGACGCCCAGGTATTTTGTTCCTCGATAGAGGTCTTGAGATCCTCAGTCGATAAAGAAGTGACGAGTTTGTCCAGCCGTTTGACGAAAACGGAACGTTTCGCCAGCAAAAAAGGTGAAGGGGAGATGGTGAACTGTCGGTCTCTGAGGGTTTTCATAGAAGTGTCGGCGATCAGCTTTGTGGCTTCATAATCGTCGGTACAGACGACGATGAATGAGTCTTTCGTCGAGTTGATGGCTGAACGAACGAACGAACGAAAGTTCAGGTAAGATCCCAAATGGGATGAGCGGGGAAGACGGGACAGACGAAGAATAGTGCTGGAGAGGAGTGTTCTTAGTCGTAGAAATAGAGCCAGGGCTTAACCCAGCAGCAAAGGCGATCGTGGGACAGATATTGAAAAGAGAAATTCCGGTTCTTCTGTTGGGACTCCGGTGGGGTGAGCTGGGAGTAAGGGACTTGCGACCTTTAGAGCTAGAGAGGAGTGCAGAACTGAGTCATGTCTTAACCCAAAAAAGCTAAGGCGAACGTGGGTCAGAGAATGGTACCTGTCTTAGAAGGTACCTGTCAGCGGATCCAAGGTTATTTGTAAGTAGGGTTAGGAGCAGGATCATGCAAGGAGTAGAAAAGGTTGTGTTGGTTTGTGGGTCTGCGAATGTCTTCGTCAAGGAGAGAGGTCCAGTAGTCATGTCGTGTCTCAAGTTTGTCTATCTGTCTGTCACTGAGCCTCTTCCAGTACAGATTCAGCGCAGGGACGTCTAACTGGGCATGGAGAGACTCGCTTGTGGCGAAGTCCTCCCATCTGACATCAAGCACCCAGCGCAGCGCCTTGTTCTGGACACGCTGCAGTTTAAGTAAGTTTGTTTTTGCTGCAAGAGAGAGGGCTAGAGGAGAGTAAGTTATCAGAGGACGTATTAGGGATTTGTAGAGGTGTAGTTTGGTGCGTTGAGAGGCATGTTTCAGCTTGTAGAGGCCCGCAAGGGCCTTACTAGCTATTGCATGCCTTGAGTGAATGTGTCCGTGTAAACGAAGAAGGTAGTCAAGATTAACGCCAAGGACAGTGACAGATTGTGTGATAGGGAAGTAAGTGCGGGTGTCAGCTGTTCTGAGTTCGACAGGTAATGGAGGATCACGTTTCCTGTAGTTAAAATACGTAATGCTGGATTTTGCTGCATTGGTTTTGATCCTCCATTTTTGTTCCCAGATGGCTATCCTGTCAACCTCATTTTGTGTTTTGTGTGTGAGTGTATCTATATTGGCATGAGTGATAAGTTGTGTAATGTCGTCTGCATAGGCTAGTGTGATGGAGTTGTGGTATATAGGTGTTGGAATGTCGTTAGTGTATAAAATGTAGAGGGTAGGGGAAAGGACAGATCCCTGGGGTACTCCAGCATTTAGTGTGAAGTAGTCAGAGTAACAGCCTTGGAATTTGATTCTCATGGTACGGCCGTCTAGGAAGTTGCAGAGGAGTTTACGAGTATTGAGAGGCAGGTTGAAGTTAGTGCAGAGTTTGTACTTGAGCCCCTCGTGCCACACAGTGTCAAAAGCTTTTTCAACGTCTTTTGCAACCAGGGCTGTCCTGTTTCTTTGTTTTGTGTTTATGTGGATGTAGTTGAGAATGATGTTAATGGCATCCTGTGTGGATCTGTGTGTTCTGAAGCCAAACTGGCCATCTGAAAGTAGAGAATTATGTTCCAGGTATCTGCGAAGGCGATGATTAATGAGTTTTTCAAAGAGTTTTCCTAAAGTTTCGAGGAGGCTGATAGGGCGATAGTTTCTAGGGTCAGAGTGGTCTTTATTGGGTTTAGGAAGGAGGATAGCAGTAGCAGCTTTGAAGAGGGAAGGGAAGTATCCAGAGGCAAGGGAGGCATTGAGGAGGTTTGTGTAGGCAGTAATGATAGAGTCAGGAAGGTGTTTCAGGATAATATGGTTTAGGCCAGAGGCACCAGGAGCCTTTGGAGGAAGGTGTCTGAGGAGAGTTTTAATGTCTGTGTTGGTGAAAGGAGTGTCGAGTTCTTGGGAGGAGGTAAGAGTGTCTAGATGTATGTGGCTGTCTGGTGTTGTTTCTTGTGTGTGTGCAGTGTTCCAGTGTTCTATGTTCTGAATGTGTTGAATAACGTTAGGGTGAGGTGGGTGAGCGTGGAAGATGTTCTCCCAGATGTGTTTGAAGATGTTGGTAGCAGCCTGTGGGTCTGAGATGTGTGTGTTGTTGTGGGTGATGTGTTTGAATTTGTTGGTGGGAGTAGTGCCTCTGATTTTTTTGATAAAGTTCCAGAAGGCTTTAGTGTTTTTAACACGCTGCCTGTCCGCTTGTTGTATTAGTCGTGACCAGTGATTGTTGTGGTCTTGGTCTAGGCTGTGTAAAATGTTGTTTCTAAGGTAAGTGAGATCTAATCGGACTTGATTAAATCTATGTGTGTTGTAGAGGAAGCGGTTGTGGTAGCAGATAATTAGTCTTCTTGTTCTGAGTGACGGTTTGAAGGAATAACGAGTGGTGTGAGTTTTCTTTGGTATTGCGATGTTGGCTGCTTGTGTAATGGTGTCCTGGATGAGATCAAGTTGAGTATCGATGTCAGAGATAGGTTTGTTGTTGTAGTCATAGGTGAGGTTAATATTGTCTATGTGTTGTTTGAAAGCATCCCAGTCAGCGTTCTTGTAGGAGAATGAAGGTGTGGTTGGAATGAGGATAGGGTTGGAGGAGATGTGTAAGATGACTGGGATGTGATCAGAGCCTGTAATAGGGCCAGGTGAGATGTAATGTTGAAATAGAGAGCTGGCTCGGTTTGCCAGAATGATGTCTGGTTTGCCTTGGCCCGTGTGGTTGAAGAAGGTATTGAAGTCTGGGCCAAGATGAATTAGGTGTTTATGGTTTGTGAAGTTGAGTAATTGGTGACCAAGTTGGTTGTTACTGGTGTGATGAAAGGCAGTGTGTTTGGCATTCATGTCAGCTAGTAGGTAAGTTGGTGTGTTGGTGTAGTTGAAGACTAAGGAGAGGTCGTGTATGTTGAGAGTAGTGTTTGGGCGAGCATAGGTGGTGAAAAAGATAAAGGGGCCAAGGTGGGTGTGTATTCTGACCGCAAGACAGTGTTGGTGAATAAAAGGGATTGGGAGAAATTCATGTTTTATGTTGGAATTGACAAGGATGGCAACCCCATCGTGGGGATCATAGGGGGACTGTAGTGCAGTATAACCATAATGGCGGATACATTGAGGGGCTTTGAGGCAGGTACTGTTTAGCAAAACAATATCTGGCCTCTCTGCTTCAAGGAGCTCGGCCAGTAGGTGTCTAATTGTAAAGTAAGAACGTACGTTGAACTGAATCGCCTTAAACGTGATTTAATGGTTTCGTCTTAGCAAAGTTAATGTCGGGGGAGGAGTTTGGATTAAAGCCCGTGATAGTGGTGCCATCAGTGGATGTGTGTTTGTAGGTGCTACGGACCCGTTTCCTGGAGGGGGAGGAAGAGATGGATCTGTTTTTATGTTCTTTGGTCTGTCCGTTAGAAGTTGGGGTAGGTTTAGGTTTGAGTGGATTTTGTCTGGAGGAGGTGGAGTTGGACCTGGATGAGGTTTTGGTTGTGGTGGAGTGGGCGAAGGTGGATGCAGAGGAAGTGGAAGTTTTGGTAAGCTGTGAGGAAGTGGAAGCTTTGGAAGGGGATGAAGTGGGTAAGGAAGTGGGGGGAGGGGTGGTCGTAGCAGTAGCAGTAGGGGTGTTGGTGGGAGGTGTAGAAGTAGTGAAGAGAGGTAGTGGAGGAGGAGAGCTGGTGGGAGTAGGAAGTGGGGGGGTGGGAGAGAGGAAGGAGGGAGAGGTTGTAGGAGGCTTGGAAGAGAAGCAGGAAGGAGGGATAATTAAAGAGGGAAGATTGTTAGCAGACAAGATTAGGTTAAGGACATGTGAGTAGTCTGATTGGTAAGCTTGTGAGATTACCATCGCAGAGTGGGCAGCAGTGGCAAGTTGACAGTTAGTTTTGTAGTCTAGTGTGGGTGTAGAAGGAGAAGTGCTTGTAGTCTGTGTGTTGGTGTTTGATGTGTGTAGAGTAGAAGAGGTAGACCAAGTGCGTGGGGAGGCCCAGGCATTGGGGGTAGGGGAGGGAGGTGTGGAAGGGGAGGGAGGTAAGGAAGGGGAGGGAGGAGCAGGGAAGGGGTTGGGTAGGGAGGGAGGTTGGTTTGCTCTGAGGGAGGAGAGAATGTGCTTTCTAGAAGGGCAGGAATTTGCAACTGCAGTGTGTGACCCGCCGCAGTTAGAACATTTAAGGGGGAGGTTGCAAGTATTCCAGAAGTGGCCAGTTGCTGAACATCTGGAGCAGACTTGTGTAGATGTGCATGTGTTTTTGTCGTGGCCGAATTTGTAGCATTTAAGACATTGTGTGATTGGGTGGAAGTTCGGAGTGAAGAGAGCGTTTGGAGGAATGCGGATGGTCTTGGCAAAGATTCCTTGACTGAAGAGTGTAGAGGCGTCAGCAGGAGTAGAACAGCGTATTTTGAGAATGGTAGAGTTTTCTGGTCTGTAAATATCGTCAACAGAGACTTTGTTCTTAGTACTGATATCTTTTATTAAGTCTTCTTTGTCTGTGTCATAGGCTGTCAGGAGAGAGTAGTCTACGTGTTTAGCAATGACTGTGCTTTTGGCACGGTGCTCAGGAGTCCAAATAATGGTGAAGCCTGCGTTGAGAAGTTTTTGTCTGGTATCGCTTGAGGTGTACGCTTCGTAGGAATGTTTGTCAAGAAGGAGTTTGAAGCCTGAGTTGGTTTTGAAGACTTTAAGTTGAGGTGCACCAGTGATCTGATATAATAAATTTTCCGGACAGATAGTGGCATCAGGATTAGAAAATTTGAGGTTTAGCGAGAAGGAATTGGATTTAGTAGAAGCAGAGGCAGGTGTGGGAGGTTGGGGGAGAGTGGAAGGGGGGTGGGAGGTGGAAGGCAACGAAGGCATCGTCTAATTACGAAAAGATGTAATTGGAGGTGACAATCGGCCAAAAAGTGAGAGTACTCAGCTAGGCAAGTACGTGTAAGTAGACACACGTACTTGCCTGGCGCAGGACACTGAGGAGGTGAACTGTAGCTTGATGGAGCACTGTATATCCTGAGTGGTGGCGAGACTGGCTGTATGGCGTGCAGTCAACAGGCGAAGAGAATTCAGGCAGCAAGAGGCTTCCTGCCCTTCGGTCGGCAACCACCGACGCACCAATCCTGATGGTGGAGAGGAAGACGAAGGTCCAGCAAGCACTACTCAAAGCACTACTCAACACGGGGTAATTTCGAGAGAGGCGAGATCGTCGATGTGTTAGGTAAGCACACGTCACCACTCGAGCTAAGTCGCTTGATCGCTTCTACCCACAGCATAGGAACGAACGAACGAACGAAAGTTCAGGTAAGATCCCAAATGGGATGAGCGGGGAAGACGGGACAGACGAAGAATAGTGCTGGAGAGGAGTGTTCTTAGTCGTAGAAATAGAGCCAGGGCTTAACCCAGCAGCAAAGGCGATCGTGGGACAGATATTGAAAAGAGAAATTCCGGTTCTTCTGTTGGGACTCCGGTGGGGTGAGCTGGGAGTAAGGGACTTGCGACCTTTAGAGCTAGAGAGGAGTGCAGAACTGAGTCATGTCTTAACCCAAAAAAGCTAAGGCGAACGTGGGTCAGAGAATGGTACCTGTCTTAGAAGGTACCTGTCAGCGGATCCAAGGTTATTTGTAAGTAGGGTTAGGAGCAGGATCATGCAAGGAGTAGAAAAGGTTGTGTTGGTTTGTGGGTCTGCGAATGTCTTCGTCAAGGAGAGAGGTCCAGTAGTCATGTCGTGTCTCAAGTTTGTCTATCTGTCTGTCACTGAGCCTCTTCCAGTACAGATTCAGCGCAGGGACGTCTAACTGGGCATGGAGAGACTCGCTTGTGGCGAAGTCCTCCCATCTGACATCAAGCACCCAGCGCAGCGCCTTGTTCTGGACACGCTGCAGTTTAAGTAAGTTTGTTTTTGCTGCAAGAGAGAGGGCTAGAGGAGAGTAAGTTATCAGAGGACGTATTAGGGATTTGTAGAGGTGTAGTTTGGTGCGTTGAGAGGCATGTTTCAGCTTGTAGAGGCCCGCAAGGGCCTTACTAGCTATTGCATGCCTTGAGTGAATGTGTCCGTGTAAACGAAGAAGGTAGTCAAGATTAACGCCAAGGACAGTGACAGATTGTGTGATAGGGAAGTAAGTGCGGGTGTCAGCTGTTCTGAGTTCGACAGGTAATGGAGGATCACGTTTCCTGTAGTTAAAATACGTAATGCTGGATTTTGCTGCATTGGTTTTGATCCTCCATTTTTGTTCCCAGATGGCTATCCTGTCAACCTCATTTTGTGTTTTGTGTGTGAGTGTATCTATATTGGCATGAGTGATAAGTTGTGTAATGTCGTCTGCATAGGCTAGTGTGATGGAGTTGTGGTATATAGGTGTTGGAATGTCGTTAGTGTATAAAATGTAGAGGGTAGGGGAAAGGACAGATCCCTGGGGTACTCCAGCATTTAGTGTGAAGTAGTCAGAGTAACAGCCTTGGAATTTGATTCTCATGGTACGGCCGTCTAGGAAGTTGCAGAGGAGTTTACGAGTATTGAGAGGCAGGTTGAAGTTAGTGCAGAGTTTGTACTTGAGCCCCTCGTGCCACACAGTGTCAAAAGCTTTTTCAACGTCTTTTGCAACCAGGGCTGTCCTGTTTCTTTGTTTTGTGTTTATGTGGATGTAGTTGAGAATGATGTTAATGGCATCCTGTGTGGATCTGTGTGTTCTGAAGCCAAACTGGCCATCTGAAAGTAGAGAATTATGTTCCAGGTATCTGCGAAGGCGATGATTAATGAGTTTTTCAAAGAGTTTTCCTAAAGTTTCGAGGAGGCTGATAGGGCGATAGTTTCTAGGGTCAGAGTGGTCTTTATTGGGTTTAGGAAGGAGGATAGCAGTAGCAGCTTTGAAGAGGGAAGGGAAGTATCCAGAGGCAAGGGAGGCATTGAGGAGGTTTGTGTAGGCAGTAATGATAGAGTCAGGAAGGTGTTTCAGGATAATATGGTTTAGGCCAGAGGCACCAGGAGCCTTTGGAGGAAGGTGTCTGAGGAGAGTTTTAATGTCTGTGTTGGTGAAAGGAGTGTCGAGTTCTTGGGAGGAGGTAAGAGTGTCTAGATGTATGTGGCTGTCTGGTGTTGTTTCTTGTGTGTGTGCAGTGTTCCAGTGTTCTATGTTCTGAATGTGTTGAATAACGTTAGGGTGAGGTGGGTGAGCGTGGAAGATGTTCTCCCAGATGTGTTTGAAGATGTTGGTAGCAGCCTGTGGGTCTGAGATGTGTGTGTTGTTGTGGGTGATGTGTTTGAATTTGTTGGTGGGAGTAGTGCCTCTGATTTTTTTGATAAAGTTCCAGAAGGCTTTAGTGTTTTTAACACGCTGCCTGTCCGCTTGTTGTATTAGTCGTGACCAGTGATTGTTGTGGTCTTGGTCTAGGCTGTGTAAAATGTTGTTTCTAAGGTAAGTGAGATCTAATCGGACTTGATTAAATCTATGTGTGTTGTAGAGGAAGCGGTTGTGGTAGCAGATAATTAGTCTTCTTGTTCTGAGTGACGGTTTGAAGGAATAACGAGTGGTGTGAGTTTTCTTTGGTATTGCGATGTTGGCTGCTTGTGTAATGGTGTCCTGGATGAGATCAAGTTGAGTATCGATGTCAGAGATAGGTTTGTTGTTGTAGTCATAGGTGAGGTTAATATTGTCTATGTGTTGTTTGAAAGCATCCCAGTCAGCGTTCTTGTAGGAGAATGAAGGTGTGGTTGGAATGAGGATAGGGTTGGAGGAGATGTGTAAGATGACTGGGATGTGAAATAGAGAGCTGGCTCGGTTTGCCAGAATGATGTCTGGTTTGCCTTGGCCCGTGTGGTTGAAGAAGGTATTGAAGTCTGGGCCAAGATGAATTAGGTGTTTATGGTTTGTGAAGTTGAGTAATTGGTGACCAAGTTGGTTGTTACTGGTGTGATGAAAGGCAGTGTGTTTGGCATTCATGTCAGCTAGTAGGTAAGTTGGTGTGTTGGTGTAGTTGAAGACTAAGGAGAGGTCGTGTATGTTGAGAGTAGTGTTTGGGCGAGCATAGGTGGTGAAAAAGATAAAGGGGCCAAACCCCGCCTCGATGGGATACGGCCGGTGTGTTGAAATATATATATATATATATATATATATATATATATATATATATATATATATATATATATATATATATATATATATATATATATATATATATATATATATATGCAAAACAACCACTGTGAAAGAATAGAGAAGTTCCAAGCGCTTTCGTGACTACTCACGTGAGTAGTCACGAAAACGCTTGTAACTTCTCTATTCTTTCACAGTGGTTGTTTTGCATATTCTGAAGTCACCTGTTTACTGTGATCTTATTGTATATATATATATATATATATATATATATATATATATATATATATATATATATATATATATATATATATATATATATATATATATATATATATATATATATATATATATATATATATGTATATATTGTTGTGACCACGAACGAGTGGTATTGACCAATAACAACATTGCGCTAGTCAAGGACTCGAACCCATGCTGCTTTGGCCTGCCTCATGGTGGGCAAAAACACATGACACCCTAATCCACTGAACCATACGATTCTTAAGAGCAGCGCATCAAGCGGAACTGGATGTTGTACTCGCTACCCAAGGACAAACGATGGTGTGGATGACTCTAGGCTAATTTCATTCTAGTCCGTGTTTGGTGTACTTGTTCAACGAGCAGTATTTTATATTATTGTGACCAGGAACAAGTGGTATTGATCAATAACAACACTGCACTAGCCAAGGATTCGAACCCATGTTAATTTACTATAGTAAATTAACATGTACAGCATACAACTTACTCTACTACATACATAAAATAACTGAACAACAGTACAGTTTTAAGAACATAAGAACATGAGAACATAAGAAAGAAGGAAGACTGCAACAGGCCTACTGACCCATGAGGAGTAGGTCCATGTTTTCCCCCCGGATTAGACCAATGACCCACCCCCCGGATTATCCCAATGACCCACCCAGCCTGGTCATCTCCACTCAAGGATGGAGCACTGCACCAGACCCAGCAGCACAAGCTAGTCAGGTCAACTCACACCCACCCACACCCACCCACACCCACTCATGTATTATCTAACCTATTTTTAAAACTACACAACGTTTTAGCCTCAATAACTGTACTTGGGAGTTTGTTCTACTCATCCACAACTCTTTTACCAAACCAGTGCTTTCCTATATCTCTCCTGAATCTGAATTTTTCCAACTTTAAACCATTGCTGCGAGTCCTGTCATGGCTGGAAATTTTCAGCACACTATTTACATCCCCTTTATTTATTCCTGTTTTCCATTTATACACCTCGATCATATCCCCCCTAATCCTACGCCTTTCGAGAGAGTGAAGATTCAGGGCCCTCAGTCTATCCTCATAGGGAAGATTTCTGATACATGGGATCATCTTTTTCATCCTCCTTTGTACGTTTTCCAGAGCATTTATATCCATTCTGTAATACGGTGACCAGAACTGAGCAGCATAGTCTAAATGAGGCCTAACCAAGGATATATAGAGTTGAAGAACAACCTGAGGACTTCTATTATTTATACTTCTAGATATGAAGCCAAGAATTCTGTTAACTTTATTGCGAACACTAATGCACTGTTGTGACATAAATGGTATAAAATACCGACACAGTGGAAATATAAACACATATGCAGTATAATGTGATCCTTTATTGACTACGTTTCACCCACACAGTGGGCTTTTTCAAGTCACAAACAGATCTACCTGGGGTGGAAGGGACGCGAGTATTTATAGTCAGGTTCAGAATGCTGAGGTCAGGTGGAGAATGCTGCATCTGATGATGTACCGAGTGGGGTTGTAGAGTCTAAAATCTTGGGTAGCTTGTAAATGAGATTGGATTAGTTTGTGAGCAGACCTTCTACAGTGTTCTTATGTGGGATAGCGATGAAGAAGTTTCTTGGCAAGTGGTTCAGCTATGTTATAGAAGCCACTATTCTGGTTGAAGTTGTCGGATATAGAAATAAGTGATGATTCCAGGATTCTTCGGTATTGAGTGTTGTCTTCTGTGGCGATGAGTCTTGAGTTTCTGTAGTTTATCAAGTGGTTGTGTGAATTACGGTGTTGTACACAGGCATTCCTTGTGTCGTCAGACCTGCTTGCGTATTGGTGTTCTGAAATACGTGTTTGGATGTCCCTTGATGTTTCGCCCACGTATAACTTGTTGCAGTCATTACAAGGGATTATGTATACCCCTGCAGAGGGTGGAAGCTTGTCCTGTCTATCACTGGTAATGTCCTTGATGGTCGTGGTTCTGGAGGTAGATACTTGAAATGAGGTATTGGAAAAGATGTTGGAAACGTGTTTGGCAATGGAGTTGGTGGGGAGGACTATGTATCTCTTCTCGGCAGTGTCTTCTCTGGGTGTGTTGAAGATGTTTAATGCCCGTCGTCTGCAGTCTCTGATGAAGTGACGAGAATAGTGGAGTTTAGAAAATACTTGTTCAATTATCGTGCACGTACTGACTCATCAACACACCTCACCTGCTCCTGTCCTGTCCTGGCTACGTTATACATTGAACATTAAAATGGTATAAAATACCGACAGATTGTTAGGTAAGACACATATGCAACAGTTAGGTATCTTTATTTCGAAACGTTTCGCCTACACAGTAGGCTTCTTCAGTCGAGTACAGAAAATGTAGATGAATGGTTCAGAGAACCGACATGTTGATAAATTAGACACATGTGCAACTCTTGGGTATCTTTATTGAGGAAACGTTTCGCCACACAGTGGCTTCATCAGTCCATACAAAGGAGAATCTTGAAGAACAGGAGGAGAATGAGGTAATCAGTCCCTCAACCTTGAGTCGATGTGGTCAGTCCATCAATCTTGAATAGAATACGGCATACGTGCTGATAAGGAGCTTATAAACCGTTGGCAGGAAAGGTGTAGCAGTCATAGGTCGTGTAACATTTGTTCAATGTTGAAGTAGGTCGTGCCCAAGAATTAGGCAAGCGAAGAATTCCCAAGTATTAAGATCCCTGTCAGACACTGCAACTTCTTGGGATCTTAATACTTGGGAATTCTTCGCTTGCCTAATTCTTGGGCACGACCTACTTCAACATTGAACAAATGTTACACGACCTATGACTGCTACACCTCTCCTGCCAACGGTTTATAAGCTCCTTCTCAGCACGTATGCCGTATTCTATTCAAGATTGATGGACTGACCACATCGACTCAAGGTTGAGGGACTGATTACCTCATTCTCCTCCTGTTCTTCAAGATTCTCCTTTGTATGGACTGATGAAGCCACTGTGTGGCGAAACGTTTCCTCAATAAAGATACCCAAGAGTTGCACATGTCTAATTTATCAACGAGTACAGAAAAGTTGATAGAAGCAGAAGAGACTTGAAGACGATGTAATCAGTCCATCACCCTTAAAGTTTTGAGGTGGTCAGTCCCTCAGTCTGGAGAAGAGCATTGTTCCATAGTCTGAAACAATATGGAGTTGAAGTATGTATGTATGTATGTATAATGTTCGCCAAGACCGTAGTCCTGGCACGGGTCTCAATCTTGCGATGACCCGTCTCTGGCTCCCAAGGGAGAAAGGTTTCTACAATGATGCGACATAAGCTGTTCAAGCACTCTTCTGGTCAGTTCAACTGGTGCATCTCATAAGCGACAACACCGTGTGTACTCCTAACTATGGACACTAGCGAGGAGGATGATATGTCGTTATCACAGGTAACAGCTTGTCTGGTTCGTTGACTCCATGGTACACTAGTGTGGCCGCAGTCATCTCTGGTTCCTCTTCGGGAGGGAATATCACTCCTAGTTGCCTGCGGAGCGTCTCAGTAACTTCGCACTCCAGAAGATAGTGTGTTAGGGGCCGCTGGACAACGTGCTGACAGTACTGGCACATCTCCTCCTCAGCCTTGTCTACCATCATCTTGGCTGTGGGAAAGCGCAAACGAAGCCGATGGATGGCGGTACACTGCGCTCTGGACTAGCTTCTATCATATGGAGGGGGTTCTCCCTGAGTCGCTGCTCGGTACCACTGTTGAGATGGGGTATCACCTAAGACCTCCCCCATAAGTTTCATGGCTCTGGCAGCCACCAGTTTGGTCTGTCGTAGGCTGATTGGGACAGTAATCCCAACATGTGGATAGTCTGTTGCTGCCTTGGCTGCATCATCTGCTGCCTCATTTCCCCGGATGCCAGCATGGCTGGGGATCCAGTTCAATGTCGATCTGTTACCCTGAACTTCTAAGGCTGTCATTATGCTCAGGATCGATGTGGAATCAACATGTATGACAGGTCGGAGTCGATGTCGTAGGGCATGTGACAATGCCTGCTGAATCGCCACCAGCTCAGCTTGAAGGATCGTGCAGTGGTCAGGGAGTCGCCAGCCTTGTGTGTGACCATTGTGGTACAGTCCAGCTGCTGCTCTCTTCCTGTCATGGTCGACAGAACCATCTGTGAAATACACTGCACATGTGCCTCCCTCTGCCAGTGCCATGCTTGTCTCAGCATGATTGCTGAGAGTGTCTTGACTGCAGAGACGCTTAGAGATGGGTAGCTGCATGATGCAAACATCGGCTGGATCTGGGCGCCAGGGAGTTGGTGGATGGTACCCAGCAACAGGAAGGTCACAACTCTTCTCAAGGAGTAGTTGTACAGGCAGCAGCTTCCGCCCAGCAGCACAAAACGAACGAATCCAGGAGTAGTCCGTGAAGAGTGTGGGATCTTGTGCCATGGTTGTCAATATCCGTCTCCTTAGTGGGGTACCTTGCTGCCTGTGCAGAATCGTGGCCACTTTGCAGGCGTTTATGTATCTTACTCTGTCAGCCAAGGAAGGAAGCCTTGCCTCAGATCTGAGACATACTGTGTTGGTCCAGATGGGGGCCCTAAGCATAGTTCTTATCGCCTGATTTTGTACGACCTCCACCCTTTGCCTGCTTTGTGGGAAGAGATGAGCTAAAGCCGGTGCACCATAGTCAATGAGCGAGCGTATAGCTTGTATATAGTACAAGCGAAGTACATCTTTGCTTGCCCCTGCACGGTGCCTCGTCATGGCTCTCATGGCGTTGAGTCTGAGTAGAGCACGTGACCTGACATACTCGGCCTGTTTCTGAAAGGTCAGCTTTTTATCAATGTAGATTCCCAAGTACAGGTAGGAGCCTGTCCACTCAAGTTCTATATCCTGAATACGTAATCTATTCACAGGATCTGGTCCCTTGAACATCATTGCAAGAGATTTCTCGGCCGAGATCTTGAGGCCTAGTTCCTTGCAAGACTGCGTAATTAGGTCCAAAGCTCTCTGAGCCTGTCGTTCTAAATTGCCTTTCCCATTCACTACGAGTGCAAGATCATCAGCATAGCTGAGGAGCTGTGTACCACTATGAAAGGGAAGGCTCACAAGTTCCTGCATAAGGATGTTATACAGGGTAGGACTGAGCACACCTCCTTGTGGCGTACCATTTTCCAGGGATTTAAAGGAAGAGTAGTGTCCCTGAAAGCTGACACAGGCCTGCCTGCCCCTAAGGTAGGACTCTATCCAGGCCAGGAGGCGTCCTTTGATTCCCTTCTGAGCTAGTATTGCCAGAATTGCTGTGGGGCTGGCTAGCTCAAATGCCTTTTCAAGGTCGAGGTAGACGACAATACTAGGTTTTTTGTTACTGTCAGCAATCTGGCTTAGTAGAGTGGTTATGCACTCTGCTGTACCCACTCCTTTGGTGAAACCAAATATGTGATGATGAGAGGGTCCAAGTTTCCATAGGAGGCGGTTTAACACCATCCTCTCAGCAGTCTTGGCTAAGCAGCTGGTCAGCGATATGGGTCTCATACTGCCTGGGTCCTTGGCCTTTGGAATTGGTACGATTGTAGCTTTCTTCCAAGCTGCTGGGAGTGTCCTGGCCCTCCACGACTTGTTAATGACGTCTAGTATGGCCTCCCATCCACTCTGCCCAGCCCGTGCAATCATGGAGTATGTAACACCATCGATACCCGGGGCAGTGTCACCTGTGTTCTTAATGGCACGTCGGAGTTCCAAGTCCGTGAGGTCTTCATCAGTAACATCTTCCGACTCACATGCAGCTTGTATCGTTAGCTGGCGCTGTGGCAGAAGATCCGTCTGTATATTCCGGATGTCCTGTGGGAGCTGAGTGGATGCTCCCCTGGAAGTGAAAAGCTCCACTAGTTTCTCTGCTTCCTGGGATGGGTTCGGGTGTGCTGGTGGCCTCGGCTTGCTCTTGCCAGCTGCTATGTTGAGCTTGCCCCATATCTCAGATAAGGTGGTGTGATGCCCGAATGTTGAGCACCACTCCAGCCATTTCTCAGTTTTTACTCTGAGAGAGACTCTTCGGGCATGCTGCACAATGGCTCTCAGAGTATTCCTGTTCTCTGCCGTAGGGTTACGCCTGTATAGCTTCCTAAAAGAGTTGATGCGGTGGTTCTGCTCCCGCACCTCGTCGTTGTAGAACCACTAGTCTCTTTTGTGAGTGCGTCCTGCGGACTTCTTTGGAATTGCGCACTCTGCTGCCTGGATGAGAACAGTGATTAGCTCCTGTTCAGCCGTATCACAGTCTTCAGATAGAGAGTATGTGGACCACCAGTCATGAAGATAATCCTGGAACACCTTCCAGTTGGCCCTCTTTACGTCCCATCTAGGAGGCAGCACAACTGTGGGAGGCCTGTTGATGTTGAAGGTGGTGATCACTGCAAAGTGGTCACTGACAAGGTGAGGATGGGTTTCCCATGTGGCTCCTGCTGCGAGTTGTCTTGACCCGAAGGTAAGGTCGAGGCAGCCACCCAACAGGTGTGTGGGGTCTCCATTGTTTAGCAACTTTACCTCTGGAATATCGTGTAGGAGCATTGCTATGTGTCTGCCAGCAGCATTGGTTGCTGAGTGAGAGTGCAGCATTGGGTGATGTGCGTTGAAATCTCCACCCACAATAATACACACTCAATGCGTGCTAGTGTGAGGAGCTCTGCAACGTCGAGGGTGTGTCTTGGGTTCTTGTAGATGTTATAGATGGTAATGGGCGCCCCAGGTATGTGCACAAGGATGGCCTGTACCTCGACATCCTCCCCACAGTCCACAGGGTTGGCTATAACCTCGTGAGGTATTGTATTGGATACAAATACAGCTGTGCCTCTGCAGTGAACGCCAGGGTCCGTGTGCCGAAAATACCCAGCAAAACCGGGTAGTCTTGGGCACATAGTCGGGACAGTCAGAGTTTCTTGTAGCAAGACGATATCAATCCGATCACTAGTAGAGGTTGTCGAAGTTGATTTCAGGCCTGTTTCGAAATAAAGATACCTAACTGTTGCATATGTGTCTTTCCTAACAATCTGTCGGTATTTTATACCATTTTAATGTTCAATCTGTCAGACACTGCAACACAAGGGTATCTTGGTACAGACCTGAAATCAACTTCGACAACCTCTACTAGTGAGAACGGCTGGATTTGAGAGGGAACTGACCTCCCAACATCTGCGTTCTACTAGTGACCTACGTATGTATGTATAATGTTCGCCAAGACCATAGTCCTGGCACGGGTCCCAATCTTGCGATGACCCGTCTCTGGCTCCCGATGGAGAAAGGTTTCCACAATGATGCGACGCATGCCGCTCAAGCGCCCCTCTGGTCAGTTCAACTGGTGCATCTCATAAGCGACACCATATGTAACTATGGACACTAGCGAGGAGGAGGATATGTCATTATTACAGGTAACAGCTTGTCTGGTTCGTTGACCCCATGGTACACTAGTGTGGCCGCAGTCATCTCTGGGTTCTCTTCGGGAGGGAATATCACCCCTAGTTGCCTGCGGAGTGTCTCAGTAGCTTCGCACTCTAGAAGATAGTGCGTTAGGGGCCGCTGGACAACGTGCTGACAGTACTGGCACATCTCTGCCTCTGCCTTGTCTACCATCCTCTTGGCTGTGGGAAAGCCCAAACGAAGCCGATGGATGGCGGTACATTGCGCTCTGGACCAGCTTCTATCATATGGAGGGGGTTCTCCCTGAGTCGCTGCTCGGTACCACTGTTGAGATGGGGTATCACCTAAGACCTCCCCCATAAGTTTCGTGGCTCTGGCAGCCACCAGTTTGGTCTGTCGTAGGCTGATTGGGACAGTAATCCCAACATGTGGATAGTCTGTTGCTGCCTTGGCTTCATCATCTGCCGCCTCATTTCCCTGGATGCCAGCATGGCTGGGGATCCAGTTCAATGTCGATCTATTAACCTGAACTTCTAAGGCTGTCATTATGCTCAGGATCGATGTGATGAGGTGAACATTATCCTGTGGTTGAGGATGGGAGAGGGCATTGATTGCAGAGGTGGAATCAACATGTATGACAGGTCGGAGTCGATGTCGTAGGGCATGTGACAATGCCTACTGAATCGCCACCAGCTCAGCTTGAAGGATCGTGCAGTGGTCAGGGAGTCGCCAGCCTTGTGTGTGACCATTGTGGTACAGTCCAGCTGCTGCTCTCTTCCTGTCATGGTCGACAGAACCATCTGTGAAATACACTGCACACGTGCCTCCCTCTGCCAGTGCCATGCTTGTCTCAGCATGATTGCTGAGGGTGTCTTGACTGCAGAGACACTTAGAGATGGGTAGCTGCATAATGAAAACATCGGCTGGATCTGGGCGCCAGGGAGGTGGTGGATGGTACCCAGCAACAGGAAGGTCACAACTCTTCTCACAGAGCAGCTGTACAGGCAGCAGCTTCCGCCCAGCAGCACAAAATGAACGAATCCAGGAGTAGTCCGTGAAGAGTGTGGGATCTTGTGACATGGTTGTTAATATCCGTCTCCTTAGTGGGGTACCTTGCTGCCGGTGCAGAATCGTGGCCACTTTGCAGGCGTTTATGTATCTTACTCTGTCAGCCAGGGAAGGAAGCCGGGCCTCAGATCTGAGACATACTGTGTTGGTCCAGATGGGGGCACCAAGCATAGTTCTTATCCCCTGGTTTTGTACGACCTCCACCCTTTGCCTGCTCTGCGGGAAGAGATGAACTAAAGCCGGTGCACCGTAGTCAATGAGCGAGCGAATAGCTTGTATATAGTACAAGCGAAGTACATCTTTGCTTGCCCCTGCAGGGTGCCTCGTCATGGCTCTCATGGCGTTGAGTCTGAGTAGAGCACATGACCTGACATACTCGGCCTGTTTCTGAAAGGTCAGCTTTTTATTAATGTAGATTCCCAAGTACAGGTAGGAGCCTGTCCACTCAAGTTCTATATCCTGAATACGTAATCTATTCACAGGATCTGGTCCCTTGAACATCATTGCAAGAGATTTCTCGGCCGAGATCTTGAGGCCTAGTTCCTTGCAAGACTGCGTAATTAGGTCCAAAGCTCTCTGAGCCTGTCGTTTTAAATTGCCTTTCCCATTCACTACTAGTGCAAGATCATCAGCATAGCTGAGGAGCTGTGTACCACTATGAAAGGGAAGGCTCACAAGTTCCTGCATGAGGATGTTAAACAGGGTAGGACTCAGCATACCTCCTTGTGGCGTACCGTTTTCCAGGGTTTTAAAGGAAGAGTAGTGTCCCTGAAAGCTGACACAGGCCTGCCTGCCCCTAAGGTAGGACTCTATCCAGGCCAGGAGGCGTCCTTTGATTCCCTTCTGAGCTAGTATTGCCAGAATTGCTGTGGGGCTGGCTAGCTCAAATGCCTTTTCAAGGTCGAGGTAGACGACAATACTAGGTTTTTTGTTACTGTCAGCAATCTGGCTTAGTAGAGTGGTTATGCACTCTGCTGTACCCACTCCTTTGGTGAAGCCAAATATGTGATGATGAGAGGGTCCAAGTTTCCATAGGAGGCGGTTTAACACCATCCTCTCAGCAGTCTTGGCTAAGCAGCTGGTCAGCGATATGGGTCTCATACTGCATGGGTCCTTGGGCTTTGGAATTGGTACGATTGTAGCTTTCTTCCAAGCTGCTGGGAGTGTCCTGGCCCTCCACGACTTGTTAATGACGTCTAGTATGGCCTCCCATCCACTCTGCCCAGCCCGTGCAATCATGGAGTATGTCAACCATACCCCCGGCCGGGATTGAACCCGCGGTCATAGAGTCTCAAAACTCCAGCGCGACGGGCTGGAGTTTTGAGACTCTATGACCGCGGGTTCAATCCCGGCCGGGGGTATGGTTTATTTGCAATCGTGTCATTACGATTTCTTAAGTCATGGAGTATGTAACACCATCGATACCCGGGGCAGTGTCACCTGTGTTCTTAATGGCACGTCGGAGTTCCAAGTCCGTGAGGTCTTCATCAGTAACATCTTCCGACTCACATGCAGCTTGTATCGTTAGCTGGCGCTGTGGCAGAAGATCAGTCTGTATATTCCGGATGTCCTGTGGGAGCTGAGTGGATGCTCCCCTGGAAGTGAAAAGCTCCACTAGTTTCTCAGCTTCCTGGGATGGGTTCGGGTGTGCTGGTGGCCTCGGCTTGCTCTTGCCAGTTGCTATGTTGAGCTTGCCCCATATCTCAGATAAGGTGGTGTGATGCCCGAATGTTGAGCACCACTCCAGCCATTTCTCAGTTTTTACTCTGAGAGAGACTCTTCGGGCATGCTGCACAATGGCTCTCAGAGTATTCCTGTTCTCTGCCGTAGGGTTACGCCTGTATAGCTTCCTAAAAGAGTTGATGCGGTGGTTCTGCTCCCGCACCTCGTCGTTGTAGAACCACCAGTCTCTTTTGTGAGTGCGTCCTGCGGACTTCTTTGGAATTGCGCACTCTGCTGCCTGGATGAGAACAGTGATTAGCTCCTGTTCAGCCGTATCACAGTCTTCAGATAGAGAGTATGTGGACCACCAGTCATGAAGATAATCCTGGAACACCTTCCAGTTGGCCCTCTTTACGTCCCATCTAGGAGGCAGCACAACTGTGGGAGGCCTGTTGATGTTGAAGGTGGTGATCACTGCAAAGTGGTCACTGACAAGGTGAGGATGGGTTTCCCATGTGGCTCCTGCTGCGAGTTGTCTTGACCCGAAGGTAAGGTCGAGGCAGCCACCCAACAGGTGTGTGGGGTCTCCATTGTTTAGCAACTTTACCTCTGGAATATCGTGTAGGAGCATTGCTATGTGTCTGCCAGCAGCATTGGTTGCTGAGTGAGAGTGCAGCATTGGGTGATGTGCGTTGAAATCTCCACCCACAATAATACACTCAGTGCGTGCTAGTGTGAGGAGCTCTGCAACGTCGAGGGTGTGTCTTGGGTTCTTGTAGATGTTATAGATGGTAATGGGCGCTCCAGGTATGTGCACAAGGATGGCCTGTACCTCGACATCCTCCCCACAGTCCACAGGGTTGGCTATAACCTCGTGAGGTATTGTATTGGATACAAATACAGCTGTGCCTCTGCAGTGAACGCCCGGGTCCGTGTGCCGAAAATACCCAGCAAAACCGGGTAGTCTTGGGCACATAGTCGGGACAGTCAGAGTTTCTTGTAGCAAGACGATATCAATCCGATCACTAGTAGAGGTTGTCGAAGTTGATTTCAGGCCTTTTTCGAAATAAAGATACCTAACTGTTGCATATGTGTCTTTCCTAACAATCTGTCGGTATTTTATACCATTTTAATGTTCAATCTGTCAGACACTGCAACACAAGGGTATCTTGGTACAGACCTGAAATCAACTTCGACAACCTCTACTAGTGAGAACGGCTGGATTTGAGAGGGAACTGACCTCCCAACATCTGCGTTCTACTAGTGACCTACGTATGTATGCATAATGTTTGCCAAGACCATAGTCCTGGCACGGGTCCCAATCTTGCGATGGCCCGTCTCTGGCTCCCGATGGAGAAAGGTTTCCACAATGATGCGACGCATGCCGCTCAAGCGCCCCTCTGGTCAGTTCAACTGGTGCATCTCATAAGCGACACCATATGTAACTATGGACACTAGCGAGGAGGAGGATATGTCATTATTACAGGTAACAGCTTGTCTGGTTCGTTGACCCCATGGTACACTAGTGTGGCCGCAGTCATCTCTGGGTCCTCTTCGGGAGGGAATATCACCCCTAGTTGCCTGCGGAGTGTCTCAGTAGCTTCGCACTCTAGAAGATAGTGCGTTAGGGGCCGCTGGACAACGTGCAGACAGTACTGGCACATCTCCGCCTCTGCCTTGTCTACCATCCTCTTGGCTGTGGGAAAGCCCAAACGAAGCCGATGGATGGCGGTACATTGCGCTCTGGACCAGCTTCTATCATATGGAGGGGGTTCTCCCTGAGTCGCTGCTCGGTACCACTGTTGAGATGGGGTATCACTTAAGACCTCCCCCATAAGTTTCGTGGCTCTGGCAGCCACCAGTTTGGTCTGTCGTAGGCTGATTGGGACAGTAATCCCAACATGTGGATAGTCTGTTGCTGCCTTGGCTGCATCATCTGCCGCCTCATTTCCCTGGATGCCAGCATGGCTGGGGATCCAGTTCAATGTCGATCTATTACCCTGAACTTCTAAGGCTGTCATTATGCTCAGGATCGATGTGATGAGGTGAACATTATCCTGTGGTTGAGGATGGGAGAGGGCATTGATTGCAGAGGTGGAATCAACATGTATGACAGGTCGGAGTGGATGTCGTAGGGCATGTGACAATGCCTGCTGAATCGCCACCAGCTCAGCTTGAAGGATCGTGCAGTGGTCAGGGAGTCGCCAGCCTTGTGTGTGACCATTGTGGTACAGTCCAGCTGCTGCTCTCTTCCTGTCAGGGTCGACAGAACCATCTGTGAAATACACTGCACACGTGCCTCCCTCTGCCAGTGCCATGCTTGTCTCAGCATGATTGCTGAGGGTGTCTTGACTGCAGAGACACTTAGAGATGGGTTTACCTGGAGTTTACCTGGAGAGAGTTTCGGGGGTCAACGCCCCCGCGGCCCGGTCTGTGACCAGGCCTCCTGGTGGACCAGCGCCTGATCAACCAGGCTGTTGCTGCTGGCTGCACGCAAACCAACGTACGAGCCACAGCCCGGCTGATCAGGAACTGACTTTAGGTGCTTGTCCAGTGCCAGCTTGAAGACTGCCAGGGGTCTGTTGGTAATCCCCCTTATGTGTGCTGGGAGGAAGTT
Source organism: Cherax quadricarinatus (assembly GCF_038502225.1). Lineage (NCBI taxonomy): Eukaryota > Metazoa > Arthropoda > Malacostraca > Decapoda > Parastacidae > Cherax > Cherax quadricarinatus. The sequence continues at coordinate 67,507,900 of NC_091292.1, forward strand.
GAACAGTCTCGGGCCCCTGACACTTATTGTATGGTCTCTTAACGTGCTAGTGGCACCCCTGCTTTTCATTGGGGGGATGGTGCATCGTCTGCCAAGTCTTTTGCTTTCGTAGTGAGTGATTTTCGTGTGCAAGTTCGGTACTAGTCCCTCTAGGATTTTCCAGGTGTATATAATCATGTATCTCTCCCTCCTGGGTTCCAGGGAATACAGGTTTAGAAACCTCAAGCGCTCCCAGTAATTGAGGTGTTTTATCTCCGTTATGCGCGCCGTGAAAGTTCTCTGTACATTTTCTAGGTCGGCAATTTCACCTGCCTTGAAAGGTGCTGTTAGAGTGCAGCAATATTCCAGCCTAGATAGAACAAGTGACCTGAAGAGTGTCATCATGGGCTTGGCCTCCCTAGTTTTGAAGGTTCTCATTATCCATCCTGTCATTTTTCTAGCAGATGCGATTGATACAATGTTATGGTCCTTGAAGGTGAGATCCTCCGACATAATCACTCCCAGGTCTTTGACGTTGGTGTTTCGCTCTATTTTGTGGCCAGAATTTGTTTTGTACTCTGATGAAGATTTAATTTCCTCATGTTTACCATATCTGAGTAATTGAAATTTCTCATCGTTGAACTTCATATTGTTTTCTGCAGCCCACTGAAAGATTTGGTTGATGTCCGCCTGGAGCCTTGCAGTGTCTGCAATGGAAGACACTGTCATGCAGATTCGGGTGTCATCTGCAAAGGAAGACACGGTGCTGTGGCTGACATCCTTGTCTATGTCGGATATGAGGATGAGGAACAAGATGGGAGCTAGTACTGTGCCTTGTGGAACAGAGCTTTTCACCGTAGCTGCCTCGGACTTTACTCTGTTGACGACTACTCTCTGTGTTCTGTTAGTGAGGAAATTATAGATTCATCGACCGACTTTTCCTGTTATTCCTTTAGCGCGCATTTCGTGCGCTATTACGCCATGGTCACACTTGTCGAAGGCTTTTGCAAAGTCTGTATATATTACATCTGCATTTTTTTTGTCTTCTAGTGCATTTAGGACCTTGTCGTAGTGATCCAGTAGTTGAGACAGACAGGAGCGACCTGTTCTAAACCCATGTTGCCCTGGGTTGTGTAACTGATGGGTTTCTAGATGGGTGGTGATCTTGCTTCTTAGGACCCTTTCAAAGATTTTTATGATATGGGATGTTAGTGCTATTGGTCTGTAGTTCTTTGCTGTTGCTTTACTGCCCCCTTTGTGGAGTGGGGCTATGTCTGTTGTTTTTAGTAACTGAGGGACGACCCCCGTGTCCATGCTCCCTCTCCATAGGATGGAAAAGGCTCGTGATAGGGGCTTCTTGCAGTTCTTGATGAACACAGAGTTCCATGAGTCTGGCCCTGGGGCAGAGTGCATGGGCATGTCATTTATCGCCTGTTCGAAGTCATTTGGCGTCAGGATAACATCGGATAGGCTTGTGTTAATCAAATTTTGTGGCTCTCTCATAAAAAAATCATTTTGATCTTCGACTCTCAGTCTGGTTAGCGGCTTGCTAAAAACTGAGTCATATTGGGACTTGAGTAGCTCACTCATTTCCTTTCTGTCACCTGTGTAGGACCCATCTTGTTTAAGTAGGGGCCCAATACTGGACGTTGTTCTCGATTTTGATTTGGCATAGGAGAAGAAATACTTTGGGTTTCTTTCGATTTCATTTATGGCTTTTAGTTCTTCCCGCGATTCCTGACTCCTAAAGGATTCTTTTAGCTTAAGTTCGATGCTTGCTATTTCTCTGACCAGTGTCTCCCTGCGCATTTCAGATATATTGACCTCTTTCAGCCGCTCTGTTATTCTTTTCCGTCGCCTGTAAAGGGAGCGCCTGTCTCTTTCTATTTTACATCTACTCCTCCTTTTTCTTAGAGGAATAAGCCTTGTGCATACATCGAGTGCCACCGAGTTAATCTGTTCTAGGCATAAGTTTGGGTCTGTGTTGCTTAGTATATCTTCCCAGCTTATATCGGTTAGGACTTGGTTTACTTGGTCCCACTTTATGTTTTTGTTATTGAAGTTGAATTTGGTGAATGCTCCCTCGTGACTAGTCTCATTTTGTCGGTCTGGGGCTCCACGCATACATGTCTGAACCTCAATTATGTTGTGATCTGAGTATATTGTTTTTGATATGGTGACATTTCTTATCAGATCATCATTGTTAGTGAAGATGAGGTCTAGTGTATTCTCCAGTCTAGTAGGCTCTATTATTTGCTGGTTTAAATTGAATTTTGTGCAGAGATTTAAAAGCTCGTGTGAGTGTGAGTTTTCATCAGAGCTGCCTCCTGGTGTTATTACTGCAACAATATTATTTGCTATATTCCTCCATTTTAGGTGCCTTAAGTTGAAATCCCCCAGGAGCAAGATGTTGGGTGCAGGAGCTGGAAGATTTTCCAGACAGTGGTCAATTTTTAACAGCTGTTCCTGGAATTGCTGGGATGTTGCATCCGGAGGCTTGTAGACTACCACAATGACTAGGTTTTGGTTCTCGACCATTACTGCTAAAACTTCCACTACGTCATTTGAGGCATTAAGCTTTTCTGTGCAAACAAGTGACTCTGCAATGTACAGGCCAACCCCCCCCCCTTTTGCCTGTTCACTCTGTCACATCTGTATAGGTTGTAACCTGGGATCCATATTTCGTTGTCCAAGTGATCCTTTATGTGGGTCTCAGTGAAAACCGGGAACATTGCCTTTGCCTCTGCAAGCAGTCCACGGATGAAAGGTATTTTGTTGTTTGTTGCTGGCTTTAGATCCTGTATATTTGCAAAGAAGAATGTTATCGGACTGGTGGTATTGTTGGTACTGGGGGGGGATTTTTTTTCCGGCATTAGTATCTGTATCTGTTGGTTTGGAGTGGAGGCCATCGACTGTGGTTCCACTCCAGGAATGACTGGATTTGGTGTACGATTTCTGCCATTTCCTGCCAGTTTTTTTTTCCTTCCTGGCACTAAAAAACCTCTCCCTCTTGAGTGGCTGTGGCTACCCAGGTTTTCCCATGGCCTGGATGTTTTGTATCTTTTTGTCCCCTTTAGATGGTATGCCTGGCAATTTAAGTTATAGCACAGTCTTTCCTGTACTGAAGAGGTACACATTTCAGGGTGAAAAAGCTTACAGGAAGGGAGTTTGCATTTTCCTGTTGTCATATGGGCATGGCATTTTCTAGGGTGGTCATAGTTGCATGTCCCATCTGTTTTTCCAGATTACCCATGCCAGCAGATACCAAGTGCATAGTATGTGCACAGGCTTGGTTTCCGCTTGCCTTGGGTTTCTGTGACTGTATTCCCTGTTGGTGCATGTTTCCCTGTCTTACTTCTATCCTCCCTAGCACCAACAATGGAGCTCCCACCAGTTGTTTTTGGTAATTTATCCTCACTATTGCTATTGGAGTCCTCTTGTTTGCTATTTCCTGCGGTATTTCTAGTTTGCAATATTTGTTAAATCTTATCTTTGACTACACTTGTTTCCCTACTATGGCTCCTGTCCCCTATGAGGTCATTTATATGTATTCCTTCCTGCGTATAATTCCCGACTACCTGGACAAAATCTCCAGCTTCACCATTACTGTCTCCCAGGACAGTATCTCCAGCTTCACCATTTCTGTCTCCCAGGACAGCACCTCCAGCTTCACCATTACTGTCTCCCAGGACAGCACTATCAGCCCCACATTTACTGACTACCAGGACATCACCTCCAGCCTTACAGTTTGTGACTACATGGCCAGTATCAAGGGCAGTACCATTCAGCTGCATAATGAAAACATCAGCTGGATCTGGGCGCCAGGGAGGTGGTGGATGGTACCCAGCAACAGGAAGGTCACAACTCTTCTCACAGAGCAGCTGTACAGGCAGCAGCTTCCGCCCAGCAGCACAAAATGAACGAATCCAGGAGTAGTCCGTGAAGAGTGTGGGATCTTGTGACATGGTTGTTAATATCCGTCTCCTTAGTGGGGTACCTTGCTGCTGGTGCAGAATCGTGGCCACTTTGCAGGCGTTTATGTATCTTACTCTGTCAGCCAAGGAAGGAAGCCGGGCCTCAGATCTGAGACATACTGTGTTGGTCCAGATGGGGGCACCAAGCATAGTTCTTATCCCCTGGTTTTGTACGACCTCCACCCTTTGCCTGCTCTGCGGGAAGAGATGAGCTAAAGCCGGTGCACCGTAGTCAATGAGCGAGCGAATAGCTTGTATATAGTACAAGCGAAGTACATCTTTGCTTGCCCCTGCACGGTGCCTCGTCATGGCTCTCATGGCGTTGAGTCTGAGTAGAGCACGTGACCTGACATACTCGGCCTGTTTCTGAAAGGTCAGCTTTTTATTAATGTAGATTCCCAAGTACAGGTAGGAGCCTGTCCACTCAAGTTCTATATCCTGAATACGTAATCTATTTATAGGATCTGGTCCCTTGAACATCATTGCAAGTTATTTCTCGGCCGAGATCTTGAGGCCTAGTTCCTTGCAAGACTGCGTAATTAGGTCCAAAGCTCTCTGAGCCTGTCGTTTTAAATTGCCTTTCCCATTCACTACTAGTGCAAGATCATCAGCATAGCTGAGGAGCTGTGTACCACTATGAAAGGGAAGGCTCACAAGTTCCTGCATGAGGATGTTAAACAGGGTAGGACTGAGCACACCTCCTTGTGGCGTACCGTTTTCCAGGGTTTTAAAGGAAGAGTAGTGTCCCTGAAAGCTGACACAGGCCTGCCTGCCCCTAAGGTAGGACTCTATCCAGGCCAGGAGGCGTCCTTTGATTCCCTTCCGAGCTAGTATTGCCAGAATTGCTGTGGGGCTGGCTAGCTCAAATGCCTTCTCAAGGTCGAGGTAAACGACGATGCTAGATTTTTTGTTGCTATCAGCAATCTGGCTTAGTAGAGTGGTTATGCACTCTGCTGTTCCCACTCCTTTGGTGAAGCCAAATATGTGATGATGAGAGGGTCCAAGTTTCCATAGGAGGAAGTTTAACACCATCCTCTCAGCAGTCTTGGCTAAGCAGCTGGTCAGCGATATGGGTCTCATACTGCCTGGGTCCTTGGGCTTTGGAATTGGTACGATTGTAGCTTTCTTCCAAGCTGCTGGGAGTGGCCTGGCCCTCCACGACTTGTTAATGACGTCTAGTATGGCCTCCCATCCACTCTGCCCAGCCCGTGCAATCATGGAGTACGTCACACCATCGATGCCCGGGGCAGTGTCACCTGTGTTCTTAATGGCACGTCGGAGTTCCAAGTCCGTGAGGTCTACATGAGTCACATCTTCCGATTCACATGCAGCTTGTATCGTTAGCTGGCGCTGTGGCAGAAGATCCGTCTGTATATTCCGGATGTCCTGTGGGAGCTGAGTGGAGGCTCCCCTGGAAGTGAAAAGCTCCACTAGTTTCTCTGCTTCCTGGGATGGGTTCGGGTGTGCTGGTGGCCTCGGCTTGCTCTTGCCAGTTGCTATGTTGAGCTTGCCCCATATCTCAGATAAGGTGGTGTGATGCCCGAATGTTGAGCACCACTCCAGCCATTTCTCAGTTTTTACTCTGAGAGAGATTCTGCGGGCATGCTGCACAATGGCTCTCAGAGTATTCCTGTTCTCTGCCGTAGGGTTACGCCTGTATAGCTTCCTAAAAGAGTTGATGCGGTGGTTCTGCTCCCGCACCTCGTCGTTGTAGAACCACCAGTCTCTTTTGTGAGTGCGTCCTGCGGACTTCTTTGGAATTGCGCACTCTGCTGCCTGGATGAGAACAGTGATTAGCTCCTGTTCAGCCGTATCACAGTCTTCAGATAGAGAGTATGTGGACCACCAGTCATGAAGATAATCTTGGAACACCTTCCAGTTGGCCCTCTTTACGTCCCATCTAGGAGGCAGCACAACTGTGGGAGGCCTGTTGATGTTGAAGGTGGTGATCACTGCAAAGTGGTCACTGACAAGGTGAGGATGACTTTCCCATGTGGCTCCTGCTGCGAGTTGTCTTGACCCAAAGGTAAGGTCGAGGCAGCCACCCAACAGGTGTGTGGGGTCTCCATTGTTTAGCAACTTTACCTCTGGAATATCGTGTAGGAGCATTGCTATATGTCTGCCAGCAGCATTGGTTGCTGAGTGAGAGTGCAGAATAGGGTGATGTGCGTTGAAATCTCCACCCACAATAATACACTCAGTGCGTGCTAGTGCGAGGAGCTCTGCAATGTCGAGGGTGTGTCTTGGGTTCTTGTAGATGTTATAGATGGTAATGGGCGCCCCAGGTATGTGCACAAGGATGGCCTGTACCTCGACATCCTCCCCACAGTCCACAGGGTTGGCGATAACCTCGTGAGGTATTGTATTGGATACAAATACAGCTGTGCCTCTGCAGTGAATGCCCGGGTCCATATGCCGAAAATACCCAGCAAAACCGGGTAGTCTTGGGCACATAGTCGGGACAGTCAGAGTTTCTTGTAGCAAGACGATGTCAACCCGATCCCGAATTACTGCCTCCAGCAAGAGGTGCTGTTTGCCCCTCAATCCCTGAATGTTCCATTGTAGGACCTTGAGGGTGTGATTTGGTACCGAAGTTATTCCATCGCTGTTGTTTCCTGAGCTGGAGACTGAGTCCTGCCCGCTCTGAGAACCTGCAAATTCATGGCATCCACTGTCTCCTCTTCGGTCAGAAAGCACACTCTCAGGAGAGTACTGACCATCTGCCGGAATGCGCTCTGTTGTTCCGTGGAGTTGATTGTTTTGCAAATAAGATCCGTGAACACCTTGATGAGTGCTACGAGATCCTCCCTGGTGAGGACCTGCTTTGGAGATGGGTTCGAAACAGTGGATATTATCTGGGCTGCTGTGGTCTGTAGGGACTGCTGAGGGTTGGATTTCTTTATTGTATGCACCGTGGTCTGTTGCTGTATACCAGGCTGAGTAGCCGGGATCTGCTGGTGAGGTGCCAGTTGAGTCTGCAAAGCGCCTGTGCCGGGTAAGGAGTGCCTGCGTTGTCGTGCTATGGCCGGTGGGGGCTCGTTTAGTGCAGCCTGCTGATCGCATTGACCCGATGCACCCTGTTGACGCCTCCTGTTCCTCTTGTTTCTGTTTCTTCGTTGAGGTAGGGGTGCAGGAGGTTCTTGACCTTGACGCCTGTTTGAGGCTTCTAGGGTTGGAAATTCCTGGGCATTGACTTGGTTTAGCTGCTGAGAGATCTGCGGTATGGCAGGGTTCTCTGCATCCATCGTTTGATGATCCGTCATAGCCTGTTGCCGAGTTTTTGGCGTCTTCGAGACTTCTTGAATTCTGGCGAGCCTCTCGGGGCATCGAGGATTCCAATCATGGTGTTTCTGTCTGCAGTTCGGGCATTGTGGAGTGGGTGGCGATGCATTTTTCAGCTTGGTGATGCATTCCTCGGTAGGGTGGTGCTGGCTGCAGACACCGCAGATTACTCTGTTCGGACAGAGTGCACCCAGGTGTCCATAACACTGACACTTGAAACAGCGAACTGGTTCTGCTGTGAAGGTCCTGACATCATACCTGCCCCAAGAACCGAGGTCCAGCTGGGATGGCAGTGGTCCTATATGCTGAATGAGAACCTGTCGGGTTGGTGCGTTGCCTGCCGTCTTTGCCTTGAGACGTTGAGCTGACACCACACTGGGGTGAGCTGCTACTGCCTCGATGGGCATCATCAGCGGGTATCGCATCACTACACCCTTGGTGATCTTCTGCCGAGAGTCCAGTTCCTCCAGGGTGAATGAGCGATCTGTCTCCATGACTCTCTTCAAGGTGGTATACATTTCCTTGTTGAGAGGAGTCAATATTGGTTCTCCCCTCAAGTTGAACCATATCTTGAACTTCAGGTTGTGTCGTGATTCCAGGTATGAAACAACCCCATAGTGGGTTCTGTGGTCCCCATAAGACTTCACCTTGAATTTGCCAGGTCGGTTGAGCTGGTTTGCCTGCTCCTTGGACAGACGGTGCTTCTTCTTCTTGTCCACAGTGTTCCATCCCTCTTGGTTTTCGGGGGGTGCGGGGTTTATTTCCGCACCTGTTTCTATTGTCGCTGGCTCCATGGTTGGGACTGTCAGATCTGCTACAATGTGAGCAGGATCTTCCTCTTCCTCTCGCAACTTCTTCGCTAGAATTTCGCCCCACATTTCCAAATCTGAGTCCTCCGTCGTGTTCATGGAGCATCGTGGCCTCTTCTTTTCGGCAGAAGCCATGTGCCTATCTTGTGATAAGGTAGTGAACTCCGTGAACTGAGAGTGTGTCAATGGATTGTCGTAATACGAGTCTTCCTTTGAATGTGTGTACAGAACCTTAGTGAACTACGTCTCACCTCCTGGCGCTATATAAGGCTCCATCCTGTCACTTCAACTCCATATTGTTTCAGACTATGGAACAATGCTCTTCTCCAGACTGAGGGACTGACCACCTCAAAACTTTAAGGGTGATGGACTGATTACTTCGTCTTCAAGTCTCTTCTGCTTCTATCAACTTTTCTGTACTCGACTGAAGAAGCCTACTGTGTAGGCGAAACGTTTCGAAATAAAGATACCTAACTGTTGCATATGTGTCTTACCTACGTTATACATGTACAGCATTTTATAAAATGAAAATGAGAGGGATGGGCCTTAAATTACGTTACGTTGAAGAGATTGAATATTTTCTCAATAAAAGTAGGCCTAAGGAATGTATTATGCCTACAAGGAAGTTTAATGTACTGATAAATTTACGAAAGATGGATATGTGTGAGATTAAAGGACATCGAATCTGTTATACTGCATATGTGTTTATATTTCCACTGTGTCGGTATTTGATACCATTTATTTCTATGATGACTTTAGAGATATAAGCGCCAGGATCCTTTCTTCTGCTTCAGAATCTCCACGTCTATGGTGCTTTTCGCACCTACTCCTAGGTTGAGGGGCTGATTACCTCATCTTCTGTACATAGTTCTACTGTCTTCAAGTTATGTCCTAGAATTTGTATTGATAAAGCCACTGGATGGCGAAACGTCTACAATAAAGATACCCAGATGTTGCACATGTGTCTTAATCTCATCTTGTCGGTATTATATACCATTCGTACACAACTTGTCAGACACTGCAACATCATGGATTCTTAATTCTGAGGACATGTACATAACCTTCACGACTACGACAACTACTACTACAACTAACGCATCTCTTTGGGAAGGACCTACTTCCACTGGGGAATCCCGCCTACCAGTGAATATGCCCTCGTCTGCTACACCTGACGTTACTATATAAGCGCCAGGATCCTTTCTTCTGCTTCAGAATCTCCACGACTATGGTGCTCTTCGCACCTACTCCTAGGTTGAGGGACTGATTACCTCATCTTCTGTACATAGTTCTACTGTCTTCAAGTTATGTCCTAGAATTTGTATTGATAAAGCCACTGGATGGCGAAACGTCTACAATAAAGATACCCAGATGTTGTGCAAGAAAGGTATAAAATACCGACAATATGAAAGTTAAGACACATGTGCAACATCTGGATATCTTTATTGTAGTAGACGTTTCGCCATCCAGTGGCTTTATCAATACAGATTCTAGGACATAATAGGAAGACAGTAGAACTATATACAAAAGATGAGGTAATCAGTCCCTCGGCCTTGGAGTTAGTGTTCACAGCATCGTGGTGGAGGAGAATCTGGAGCAAAGACAAGAAGACTGGCGGTTTATATAGGCGTCAGTGGATAGGGACGGGCAGCAGACGAGGGCAAAGTCACTGGTAGGCGGGATTCCCCAGTGGAAGTAGGTCCTTCCCAAAGAGATGGGTTAGTTGCAGCAGCCGTGAAGGTCTTGTAGATGTCCTCTGAACCAAGATTCCATGATGTTGCACATGTGTTTTAACTTTCATATTGGAAATATAAACACAAATGCAGTATAATGTGATCCTTTATTGACAACGTTTCACCCACACAGTGGGCTTTTTCAAGTCACACACGGTTCAGCTATAACATAGCTGAACCACTCGCCAAGAAAATTCTTCATCGCTATCCCACATAAGAACATAGAACACTGCAGAAGGTCTACTCACAACTTGTCCAATACCCCTGCCAAGCTACCCAAGACTCTATAACCCCACCCGGTAGATCATCAGATGCAGCATTCTCCACCTGACCTCAACATTCTGAACATGCCTATAAATACCCTCGTACCTTCCAACCCCAGGTAGATCCGTGTGTGACTTGAAAAAGCCCACTGTGTGGGTGAAACGTTGTCAATAAAGGATCACATTATACTGCATTTGTGTTTATATTTCCATTGTGTCGGTATTTTATACCATTTATTTCCAACTTTCATATTGTCGGTATTTTATACCTTTCTTGCACAACTTGTCAGACACTGCAACATCATGGAATCTTGGTTCAGAGGACATCTACAAGACCTTCACGGCTGCTGCAACTAACCCATCTCTTTGGGAAGGACCTACTTCCACTGGGGAATCCCGCCTACCAGTGACTTTGCCCTCGTCTGCTGCCCGTCCCTATCCACTGACGCCTATATAAACCGCCAGTCTTCTTGTCTTTGCTCCAGATTCTCCTCCACCACGATGCTGTGAACACTAACTCCAAGGCCGAGGGACTGATTACCTCATCTTTTGTATATAGTTCTACTGTCTTCCTATTATGTCCTAGAATCTGTATTGATAAAGCCACTGGATGGCGAAACGTCTACTACAATAAAGATATCCAGATGTTGCACATGTGTCTTAACTTTCATACCCAGATGTTGCACATGTGTCTTAATCTCATACCTAACTGTTGCATATGTGTCTTACCTTACAACCTGTCGGTATTTTATACCATTTTAATGTTCAGAGTTGTAGATGCGTAGAACAGTCTTCCCAGTGGGGTGATAGAGGCTAGGACCTTGGGTAGTTAAGAAGAGACTGGACAAATGTATGAGTGGGAGGGGCTGGGTTTGATTAGTGTCATTGGGTACGGGAGTTAATTCTTGGGTAGCTTTGGGTAGAGGTCGTTTTGATAAGGACCTGTCTTGTATGGGCCAGTAGGCCTTCTGCAGTGTTCCTCCATTCTTATGTTCCTAAGAAAGTAATGACCTTAGCAAGAGAGTACTGACCTTAGTAAGAGAGTGTCGACCTCTGTAAAAATGTACTCACATCAGCAAGACTGCGGTAGCATCAGTAAAACTTTGTTGACCCTGTAAGAATGTTCACTTTAACACGAAAACATTGATCCTAGGTGATGAACGAAACAGCATATTAAACAGAGATGACGATCAAGACACTTTTGAAGCAAAGGCAATGGCAGAAAAAAAGGGAGAGGTTCCTAATGATCTATGGATGATAAATGTGAGTCAGGAAGCAGCACTTCATCAACAAGACTGCTTTACTCTCAGTAAGAAAGTGATGAAGTCAATCTGACAGTGTTGATCTAAGTGTTACCGGTGACCTCACTGAAAGAGTGTTAATAATACAAAAACTTTATCTGTCATGTTTTAGCAATGTTCTGTTTAAAACTTCAATTATACAAAATGGAAATTCAGAAGTGCATAATATTACTGCAAGAGTTTCTCAATATTTCTTGCTGGGAACGCAATCCTGCTGACAAAGCTTTTATATTAATTAGTAATTTGGCTAGCAGATGACCCATTAGCGAGTTATAGTGTGTGTGTGTATGTACTCACCTAGTTGTACTCTCCTAGTTGAGGTTGCATCGGTCGAGTCCTAGCTCCTGGCCCCGCGCGCGCGCGTGTGTGTGTGTGTGTGTGCGTGTGTGTGCGTGTGTGTGTGTGTGTGTGTGTGTGTGTGTGTGTGTGTGTGTGTGTGTGTGTGTGTGTGTGTGTGCGTGTCTGTGTGTACTCACCTAGTTGTGGTTGCAGAGGTCGAGTCACAGCTCCTGGTCCCGCCTCTTCACTCTTCCAGCTCCACGTGCTTTATCATACCTCTTGTTAGGTAAGACACATATGCAACAGTTAGGTATCTTAATTTCGAAACGTTTCGCCTACACAGTAGGCTTCTTCAGTCGAGTACAGAAAAGTTGATAGAAGCAGAAAATACTTGAAGACGATGTAATCAGTCCATCACCCTTAAAGTTTTGAGGTGGTCAGTCCCTCAGTCTGGAGAAGAGCATTGTTCCATGGTATGAAACAATATTGTTTCATAGTATGAAACAATATTGTTTCATACTATGGAACAATGAAACAAATTTGTTTCATACTTCGGAACAATGCTCTTCTCCAGACTGAGGGACTGACCACCTCAAAACTTTAAGGGTGATTGACTGATTACATCGTCTTCAAGTATTTTCTGCTTCTATCAACTTTTCTGTACTCGACTGAAGAAGCCTACTGTGTAGGCGAAACGTTTCGAAATTAAGATACCTAACTGTTGCATATGTGTCTTACCTAACAACCTGTCGGTATTTTATACCATTTTAATGTTCAATCATACCTCTTCTTCACTATCTATGGATGCTGCCTCCACTGCATCACTTCCCAGACTATTCCACTTCCTGGCAACTTTGTAACTGAAGAAATATTCCCAGACATCCCTGTGATTCATCTGAGTCTTCAGCTTCCAACTGTGACCACTTGCTGCTGTGTCCCATCCCTGGAACATCCTATCTCTGTCTACCTTTTCGATTCCTCTCAGTATTTTATATGTCGTTATCATGGATATAAATGGTATAAAATACAGACACAATGGAAATATAAACACATATGCAGTATAATGTGATCCTTTATTGACTACGTTTCACCCACACAGTGGGCTTTTTCAAGTCACAAACAGATCTACCTAGGGTGGAAGGGACGCGAGTATTTATAGTCAGGTTCAGAATGCTGAGGTCAGGTGGAGAATGCTGCATCTGATGATGTACCGAGTGGGGTTGTAGAGTCTAAAATCTTGGGTAGCTTGTAAATGAGATTGGATAAGTTTGTGAGCAGACCTTCTACAGTGTTCTTATGTGGGATAGCGATGAAGAAGTTTCTTGGCAAAAGGTTCAGCTATGTTATAGAAGCCACTATTCTGGTTGAAGTTGTCAGATATAGAAATAAGTGATGATTCCAGGATTCTTCGGTATTGAGTGTTGTCTTCTGTGGCGATGAGTCTTGAGTTTCTGTAGTTTATCGAGTGGTTGTGTGAATTACGGTGTTGTACATAGGCATTCCTTGTGTCGTCAGACCTGCTTGCGTATTGGTGTTCTGAAATACGTGTTTGGAGGTCCCTTGATGTTTCGCCCACGTATAACTTGTTGCAGTCATTACAAGGGATTATGTATACCCCTGCAGAGGGTGGAAGCTTGTCCTGTCTATCACTGGTAATGTCCTTGATGGTAGTGGTTGTGGAGGTAGTTACTTGAAAGGAGGTATTGGAAAAGATGTTGGAAACGTGTTTGGCAATGGAGTTGGTGGGGAGGATTATGTATCTCTTCTCGGCAGTGTCTTCTCTGGGTGTGTTGAAGATGTTTAATGCCCGTCGTCTGCAGTCTCTGATGAAGTGACGAGGATAGTGGAGTTTAGAAAATACTTGTTCAATTATCGTGCATTCTTCTTCAAGGAACTCATTGCTGCAGATTCTGAGTGCACGCAGGAAGAAGCCTATAATTACACCACGTTTGGTTTTGGTGTCGTGGTGAGAGTAAAAGTGGAGAAGGTCGTTTTGGTTGGTGGGTTTTCGATAGACTTTAAAACGAAGTTCGTGGTCAGCTTTGCAGAGCAGAACATCAAGGAAAGGAAGAGTGTTGTCGACTTCTTCTTCAAGTGTGAACTGGATTGAAGGCTCGACCTGGTTGAGCTTGTCTTGGAGAGCTTGAACGTTGAAGCGTTTAGGAGTTATGAGGAGAATATCGTCAACATAACAGAGCCAGGTGACAGACGAAGGAATAATGGTGGAGAAACGTTCGGCTTCTAGATGTTCCATGTATAGGTTCGCCAGGACCGCACTGAGTGGCGAACCCATGGGTAGTCCAAAAGTCTGCTGAAAGAGGTGATTTTCGAAAGAGAAACACGTAAAGCCAACACATAGTTCAACAAGGTCGATGAAATCGCTGGCTGGAATGGGAAGATCAAGTGAATCGTCAATTTTCCTGCGCAAGAGATCGATGGCTTGTGTAGTAGGTACTTTGGTGAATAGGGAAGTCACGTCAAGGCTGGAAAGTTTCTTGTTCCTGATGTTGATGTTGCGAATGCGATTGAGAAGATCACCCGAGTGTTTGAGATGTGCTGGACTGATAGTGCCCAAGAGTTTAGAGAGGTGTTTTGCGAGAATTCCTGAGAGCTGGTGGGGAGCACTGCCTATTCCCGAGGATATGGGCCTCAGTGGGATACCAGGCTTGTGAGTTTTTGGCAGGCCGTACATTCTGGCAGGTCTGGGGTTGCTGGGCATGGTGTGCAGAAGACTATAAATACTCGTGTCCCTTTCACCCCAGGTAGATCTGTTTGTGACTTGAAAAAGCCCACTGTGTGGGTGAAACGTAGTCAATAAAGGATCACATTATACTGCATATGTGTTTATATTTCCATGTCGTTATCATGTTCCCGCTATTTCTCCTGTCCACCAGTGCTGACAGGTTATTATTCTTTAACCTCTCCTCGTATCGCATGCCTCTTAGCTCCTGGACTAGTCTTGTTGCACACCTTAGTACTTTCTCTAATTTCCTTACGTGCTTGGATAGGTATGCGTTCCAAACAAGTGCTGCATACTCCAATATAGTGTGTTGCCTCCCTGTCAGGTATTCTTTGATCCATTGCAGTGCCCTTCCTGATATACGCGCTTGATCCTCTAGCTTCTGCACTAATCTCTCGTGAGGAACTGTGTCGAAAGCCTTCTTACAGTCCAAGAAAATGCAATCAACCCAGCCCTCTCTCACGTCTCTTACTTCCGTTACTTTAGCAAAAAACTCCAGAAAGTTTGTAACACAGGATTTGCCTTCCATGAATTCGTGCTGATTGGCATTTATACTCTTGTTCCGTTCCAGGTGCTCCTCCACTCTCCTGATAATCTTCTCAATGGCTTTGCATACCATACACGTCAGAGACACTGGTCTACAGTTTAGTGCCTCTTTTCTATCTCCTTTTTTAAAAAATGGGAACAACATTTGCTGTCTTCCACACCTCAGGTAGTTGCCCAGTTTCAAGGGATGTGTTGAAGATTGTGGTTAGTGGCACACACAGCATTTCTGCACCCTCTTCAATGACCCATGGGGAGATGTTGTCCGGTCCCATTGCCTTTGAGGTATCAGGGTCCCTTAGCAGCTTCTTCACCTCCTCCTCAGTTGTGTGTATGCCATCCAACACTTGTTGGTATATTCCTTGTTGGTGTCCACCTATGTTCTATCTTCCCAGAGGCCTTCCTGTCTCCACTGTAAATACTTCCTTAAATCTCGTATTGAGCTCCTCACATACTTCTTGAGCGTTTCTTGTGAGTTCCCTAACTTCTTTCATCAGCCTGATCACCTGGTCTTTGACTATTGTCTTCCTCCTAATGTGGCTATACAGCAGTTTTGGGTCAGACTTGACTTTCGATGCTATGTCGTTTCGTACTGTCGCTGGGCCTCCCTCCTCATCTGTGCATACTCGCTTTTGGCTCTTCGACTAATCTTCTTATTTTCCTGGGCCTTTTGCCTCCTGTACCTTTTCCTTAGTTTTTGCCTCCCTACACCTTTGGGTAAACCAAGGACTCGCTTTGGTCTTCCCGTTATTTCTGTTGCCCTTGGGAACAAACTTTTCCTCTGCCTCTTTGCATTTTGTTGTTACATATTCCATCATTTCGTTTACTGACTTTCCTACCAGTTCTCTGTCCCACTGAACCTCCTGCAGGAAGTTCCTCATACCTGTGCAATTCCCCCTTTCATAGTTTGGCTTTTCCCATTCAACTCCTGTTACCCTCTCCATATAATCAAAACTCAGATCACGTGATCACTAGTTCCAAGGGGCCTCTCATATGTGATGTCCTCAATATCTGAACTGCTCAGGGTGAACACAAGGTCCAGTCTTGCTGGTTCATCCTCCCCTCTCTCTCTGGTAGTGTCCCTGACATGTTGATGCATGAGGTTTTCCAATACTACATCCATTATCTTGGCTCTCCATGTTTCGGAACACCCATGTGGCTCCAGGTTTTCCCAATCGATCTCCCTGTGGTTGAAATCGCCCATGACCAGTAACTTTGCTCTACTCGAGTGAGCTAATCTTGCCACCTCAGCCAGTGTGTCCACCATTGCTCTGTTGCTCTCTTTGTATTCCTCTCTTGGCCTTCTGCAGTTCTGTGGTGGGTTATACATCACTGGAATGACTACTTTTTGTTCCCAAGACTGAATTGTACCTACTATGTACTCCCTTTCACCAATCTCGTCCATGCCTTAGATTTCCTCAAATCCCCATTGGTTTTTTATAAGCAGTGCAACCCCTCCTCCTCCTCTACTCCTATCTTTTCTCAGGATCTGATATCCTGGTGGGAAGATTGCAACTGTTATTATCTCAGTGAGTTTCGTTTCTGTGTCTGCTATGGTGCATGGGTATTTCTCATTGATTCTTTCATGCCTCTCCTTATATTTATTCGTTATTCCATCTGCGTTTGTGTACCAAACCTTCAGCTTCTTTTCTATCACTGTGGTCCTGGGAGAATATTAGGGTTGGGGCAGCAGGAGCCCTGGTGGGGGCCTTTGGGAGGCTGCTATAGGGGTGAGGTTTGTGATGTGGGGGGTGGGGGCAGAGGGAACAGTGTGTGGGTTTTGGCTTAGATTGTTTAGTCGCATTGGGGTTGTCGTGGTTGGAGTCCTTCTGCAGGTGTTTCTGGGGTGTGTGTTTGCCCTTCCTCCTGGGTCTGGGTCCTGTGCATCTTTATCATTGCCTCTCATTCCTCTTTTCGTCTTTGTTCCCTCTCATTCAGTGTCATCCTTTCTTCTTGTGTTCTGTCATGATCGAGGTACACACTCTGGTACTCTGGTTTGTCCCTCAGTCGTGCTTTCTCCTGCAGTATCCTGGTTCGAGCTAATTATTTATTTATTTTTTATTATCACACCGGCCGATTCCCACCAAGGCAGGGTGGCCCGAAAAAGAAAAACTTTCACCATCATTCACTCCATCACTGTCTTGCCAGAAGGGTGCTTTACACTACAGTTTTTAAACTGCAACATTAACACCCCTCCTTCAGAGTGCAGGCACTGTACTTCCCATCTCCAGGACTCAAGTCCGGCCTGCCGGTTTCCCTGAATCCCTTCATAAATGTTACTTTGCTCACACTCCAACAGCACGTCAAGTATTAAAAACCATTTGTCTCCATTCACTCCTATCAAACACGCTCACGCATGCCTGCTGGAAGTCCAAGCCCCTCGCACACAAAACCTCCTTTACCCCCTCCCTCCAACCCTTCCTAGGCCGACCCCTACCCCGCCTTCCTTCCACTACAGACTGATACACTCTTGAAGTCATTCTGTTTCGCTCCATTCTCTCTACATGTCCGAACCACCTCAACAACCCTTCCTCAGCCCTCTGGACAACAGTTTTGGTAATCCCACACCTCCTCCTAACTTCCAAACTACGAATTCTCTGCATTATATTCACAACACACATTGCCCTCAGACATTACATCTCCACTGCCTCCAGCCTTCTCCTCGCTGCAACATTCATCACCCACGCTTCACACCCATATAAGAGCGTTGGTAAAACTATACTCTCATACATTCCCCTCTTTGCCTCCAAGGACAAAGTTCTTTGTCTCCACAGACTCCTAAGTGCACCACTCACTCTTTTTCCCTCATCAATTCTATGATTCACCTCATCTTTCATAGACCCATCCGCTGACACGTCCACTCCCAAATATCTGAATACGTTCACCTCCTCCATACTCTCTCCCTCCAATCTGATATTCAATCTTTCATCACCTAATCTTTTTGTTATCCTCATAACCTTACTCTTTCCTGTATTCACCTTTAATTTTCTTCTTTTGCACACCCTACCAAATTCATCCACCAATCTCTGCAACTTCTCTTCAGAATCTCCCAAGAGCACAGTGTCATCAGCAAAGAGCAGCTGTGACAACTCCCACTTTGTGTGTGATTCTTTATCTTTTAACTCCACGCCTCTTGCCAAGACCCTCGCATTTACTTCTCTTACAACCCCATCTATAAATATATTAAACAACCACGGTGACATCACACATCCTTGTCTAAGGCCTACTTTTACTGGGAAAAAATTTCCCTCTTTCCTACATACTCTAACTTGAGCCTCACTATCCTCGTAAAAACTCTTCACTGCTTTCAGTAACCTACCTCCTACACCATACACTTGCAACATCTGCCACATTGCCCCCCTATCCACCCTGTCATACGCCTTTTCCAAATCCATAAATGCCACAAAGACCTCTTTAGCCTTATCTAAATACTGTTCACTTATATGTTTCACTGTAAACACCTGGTCCACACACCCCCTACCTTTCCTAAAGCCTCCTTGTTCATCTGCTATCCTATTCTCCGTCTTACTCTTAATTCTTTCAATTATAACTCTACCATACACTTTACCAGGTACACTCAACAGACTTATCCCCCTATAATTTTTGCACTCTCTTTTATCCCCTTTGCCTTTATACAAAGGAACTATGCATGCTCTCTGCCAATCCCTAGGTACCTTACCCTCTTCCATACATTTATTAAATAATTGCACCAACCACTCCAAAACTACATCCCCACCTGCTTTTAACATTTCTATCTTTATCCCATCAATCCCGGCTGCCTTACCCCCTTTCATTTTACCTACTGCCTCACGAACTTCCCCCACACTCACAACTGGCTCTTCCTCACTCCTACAAGATGTTATTCCTCCTTGCCCTATACACGAAATCACAGCTTCCCTATCTTCATCAACATTTAACAATTCCTCAAAATATTCCTTCCATCTTCCCAATACCTCTAACTCTCCATTTAATAACTCTCCTCTCCTATTTTTAACAGACAAATCCATTTGTTCTCTAGGCTTTCTTAACTTGTTAATCTCACTCCAAAACTTTTTCTTATTTTCAACAAAATTTGTTGATAACATCTCACCCACTCTCTCATTTGCTCTCTTTTTACATTGCTTCACCACTCTCTTAACTTCTCTCTTTTTCTCCATATACTCTTCCCTCCTTGCATCACTTCTACTTTGTAACAATTTCTCATATGCTAACTTTTTTCTCCCTTACTACTCTCTTTACATCATCATTCCACCAATCGCTCCTCTTCCCTCCTGCACCCACTTTCCTGTAACCACAAACTTCTGCTGAACACTCTAACACTACATTTTTAAACCTACCCCATACCTCTTCGACCCCATTGCCTATGCTCTCATTAGCCCATCTATCCTCCAATAGCTGTTTATATCTTACCCTAACTGCCTCCTCTTTTAGTTTATAAACCTTTACCTCTCTCTTCCCTGATGCTTCTATTCTCCTTGTATCCCATCTACCTTTTACTCTCAGTGTAGCTACAACTAGAAAGTGATCTGATATATCTGTGGCCCCTCTATAAACATGTACATCCTGAAGTCTACTCAACAGTCTTTTATCTACCAATACATAATCCAACAAACTACTGTCATTTCGCCCTACATCATATCGTGTATACTTATTTATCCTCTTTTTCTTAAAATATGTATTACCTATAACTAAACCCCTTTCTATACAAAGTTCAATCAAAGGGCTCCCATTATCATTTACACCTGGCACCCCAAACTTACCTACCACACCCTCTCTAAAAGTTTCTCCTACTTTAGCATTCAAGTCCCCTACCACAATTACTCTCTCACTTGGTTCAAAGGCTCCTATACATTCACTTAACATCTCCCAAAATCTCTCTCTCTCCTCTGCATTCCTCTCTTCTCCAGGTGCATACACGCTTATTATGACCCACTTCTCGCATCCAACCTTTACTTTAATCCACATAATTCTTGAATTTACACATTCATATTCTCTTTTCTCCTTCCATAACTGATCATTTAACATTACTGCTACCCCTTCCTTTGCTCTAACTCTCTCAGATACTCCAGATTTAATCCCATTTATTTCCCCCCACTGAAACTCTCCTACCCCCTTCAGCTTTGTTTCGCTTAGGGCCAGGACATCCAACTTCTTTTCATTCATAACATCAGCAATCATCTGTTTCTTGTCATCCGCACTACATCCACGCACATTTAAGCAACCCAGTTTTATAAAGTTTTTCTTCTTCTCTTCGAGCTAATTCTTCCTTGAAAATTACTTTGACAGGCCATTTCCTTCCACTCGCAAACCACCCATTTTTCCAAAAATTTGTCACCTGGGTCATGTCGCCCTCACCTAATGTTTTCATGATACCTTCATTTGTTTTTTTCTCCTACTGTTTTCTTTCATTGTAGGCTTCATCTTCGACTTCTTGGAGCCCATAGACAAAAACTGACCTCTCCCTTTCCTCATCTCACTGTGTCTCCCTTTTCATCCTCTGAGGTGCTTTAGTTCCTTCCATTGAAACGTTCCTGCCTTCAATCCCTGCCCTTACTGAAGCCCCAATGCTCAGTGAACTGTCTTTTGTGCTCAGCTTTTCCTTGCTACTGTAGTTGTCTGTTAGAGTCTCTGTATATGGCATGCCTTCATTGTGTTTAGACCTCTCATTTGATCTTAGTGTGCTCCTCGTCTTATCCTGAACCCCACGTGGGTCTGATAGGGTCTTCACATGTGGCTTAGCTCCTTTTCTTCCTACAGTCCCCTTGTCTATGACTGATATAGAAGTTCCTGATGTCGTGTCTGTTCCTCTTCTAAGCACTCTATCTTATCTTCTGCTGTTTAGACTTGTAGCCCCCACTTCCTGCTTTCTTCAGCTATCCTCTCCTCCATTTTCTTGCCAAGCTCTTCTATCTTCCTTCCCCACTCTTCCTCCCTTTTCTGTAGCTCTAACTCCCAATCTTCTCTTCCAGGGTTTGCCCACCATACCTCTTGGGTAACCCATTTTTTCTTTTTTTTTTACCATATGTATTTTCAGAGTGTATGTGGGGGTGAGGCAAGAGGCTAGGGGAGAGAGAGAGAGAGAGAGAGAGAGAGAGAGAGAGAGAGAGAGAGAGAGGGAGAGGGAGAGAGAGAGAGAGAGAGAGAGAGAGAGAGAGAGAGAGAGAGAGAGAGAGAGAGAGAAAGAGAGAGAGAGAGAGAGAAAGGTAAAGAGGGAGTGATGGGGGGAGAGGAGAGAGGGAAGGACTGGTGTTTACGAGGATTTTTGGTGGTTCCTGGTAGCTGGGAGTAATGATAAAGGCTTCGGAGGCTTCTTACTTTATTTGCAATGTCTGGGTACACAGGCAGTGTGTTAAGTGCCCATGGCCCGGGAGGGCCATGCCTGCGAGGGAGAGAGGACTAGAGCCTGTTGTCTGAGTGAAGGCCATTTGATTTGAACCCCGATATCCACTTGTTTGGCCCCACATGCAATGTCCAAGCCTTCTTGTAATCCATTTTTTATTCTTCTAGTTAGTTTTATATCATCACCAAATAATGATATATATGATTCAGTTCCATCTGGCATGTCATTTATATATATCTTAAAAAAGATAGTGGTTCTAGTACTGATCAGGGAAACTCCAGTTGTTTAACTTCTCCATCCTAACACGTCAGCCCTTATCATAATTCGCAGCCTTCTGTAAGATAAGTATTAATTTGTGAGTAAAGCTCAGGTGGGGTACAGAGTCATATTTTCTCCTACAGTTCAAGAATATGCAGTCGACCCATCATTGTCATAATTGTCTTAGTTGCTGTAGTTTTAAAAGAACTACAGAAACTGCAGCAGGTTCGGGACCTAATAATATGCTTGTGAAAACCCATGCAATTTTTTGTAAAGAAGTCCCTCATCTCTAAATATTGAAGCAACCTTTTCCTGTTTACGTTTTCTAGTGTTTATTACAGTATAAATTTCAGTGATACTGGTTTGTAGTTGGTTGTCTCTTGTCTGTTCTCCTTGTATATTGGGATCACGTCTACAATTTCCCTATTGTATGGTAACCATCTTGATATACCATCAGATCCCTTGGCCCTTGTTGTGTTCAGATATTTATTAGTATCACTAATTTCTCCTTTTGTTTGTGAATTATATCAAAGTACACCATGGTTTTGTTTCCTATCCAGTAGTCACTTTCGCCTATGCTTGGCAAGGAAGGAATAGGGAGTGTTATAATTAGGGCTCTTATAAAGAGGGAAGAGAGGAGATAGGGAAATGCAAGTTGGTGTGGGGTGGGAATAGGAAAGAGGACAAGGAAAGTAGCTTGACCATAAGTGCTATGTAAATTGGAAAGGGCAGGAAGGAGCAGAGAGGGAAGAGGTGTAATTGTCGTGGTAAGGAATGAGATTAGAAGGAGAGCTGGAGGGAGACTGCGATGGCGGGGTGAGGACAAAAGGTGGGAGGGTAAAGGGAAGAACAGAAGATAAAAGAGTGAGACGAATGTTGGGTTGAGGATAAAAGGAATAGGCTCCTGTTTATTGCTCCTGGATGCTGATTCTTAGTGCAGGTGGTTGAAGGGAAGAATGTAGGGAAAGAAGGCATGGGAGCTGGAAAAACTGGTTCATAATTATATAATATTTGAGTGCAGTGGCTGTTGTACCTCCACTTCTGCTTCTGTGATTGTCTCACTATGTGTCTCACACCTCACCTTTGTTGCCTTACTTTCCTCATATGTTCGATTTTTCTGCATAAATTTTAATTCACAATTTTCCCCTCTACCTCAGGTTTGATTTCTTGCTTTGCACCATAGCCATTATTGGTGTAATCATTCTTGTGTGTGTTTGTGTGTGTGTGTGTGTGTGTGTGTGTGTGTGTGTGTGTGTGTGTGTGTGTGTGTGTGTATGTCGATTCACTGCTTCTGGCCCCGCCTCTTTGCTGGTCGCTACTAGGTTCACTCTCTCTTGACTTCGAGAGCCATATCGTGCCTCTTCTTAAACCTATGTAGGAATTCATCCTCTACTACTTCCCTCTGAAATTCATTCAACTTCCTGATTACACTAGAGTTTCAGAAATACTTCCTATCATCCGTATGATTTACCTGAGCTTTCAGCTTCTAGCTGTTCTCTCGTGTTCCTGTTTCCCATCTCTCATAATATATCCCTTTTCACCCTGTCAGTGCCTTTCAGTATTTTGAACTTTATTATCGTATTTCTCCTAATGCTTCTGTCCTCCAGTATCATCAAGTTGCGTTTTCACTTCTCCTTATAGGAGATACCCATTAGCTCCGGGACTAGTCACTTTGCAAACCTCAGCACTTTCTTGAATTTCTTAACATACATGACCAGTTCATACTCCAATATGGACCTGACGTACACGGTGTACAGTGTCATAAGATGACTCCTTACTTAGATGTCGAAAAGATATTTCTAGATATCCTAGATGAGCATTGCTGCAGTAGTATTTGGTTGACGTGTGCCTCAGGTGTTATGCTCGAGAGTGAGCCTGTAATCCGTCTACACTATTTTGTGTCCTTCCCAAACTTCATAACTTTTCACTTGGTAGAAATAAACTCCAGGAACTATTTGTCAGCCCTTCCTATAGCCTGTCCAGATTCATTTCTGGTCTTCCATGGTCTACGTCTGCTCTGGAGAATAAATTCGCATGGCATTTGCTTTACCCACTACACTGATGATAGTGATGCTTGGCTGGAGACATAAGGCCCAGCGCATAAAGCAAGTGTTCTTATTCTGCATAAAGTTTGTGTATGTTAGCGGGTTATAGTTACTGTAAACCTGAACCACCTATAAAGATGATTCGCAGACAATGAAATTCTCCTCTCTCATAACCAGACCCAGGGCCTCTTTTTTAACAGTAGCAAACGTCTGTTGTTAAGGCAGAGAAGTATTATTATTATTATTATTATTATTATTATTATTGTTGTTGTTGTTGTTGTTGTTGTTGTTGTTGTTGTTGTTGTTGTTGTTGTTGTTGTTGTTGTTGTTGTTGTTGTTGTTGTTGTTATAATTATCATGATTAAGCGTTAAACCCACAAGGGTCATACAACGCTGCAGGGTGGTTTGTGTGAATTGTGTATATATGCTTGATTTGAAACTAGAAAGGGTGGAGAATAGTAAGGGTGTTAGTGAAGACTACGTCGGAGGTAAATTTTGCGTTGCCGATGGTAGACAGGACAGTCTACACATGGCAACCTTAAATTGGAAGCCTGACAGTTCTCAGAGTGGTAATGGGCGCCTCTCCATGAGATACCCAGGAGTGAGACGTGTGTGCTAGATGCGACGACAGGAAAGCATAGTCTCCCAACCATGACATAAGAACATAAGAAAGAAGGAACACTGCATCAGGCCTACTGGCCCATGCAAGGCAGGTTCAAGTCGCCTACCGGCTAATACCACTGACCCAACCTAGTCAGGTCCAGGTCACATCCACTTAAGGAAGGAGCACGGCATCAAACCTACTTGCATAAGCTAGTCAAATCCAACTAACACCCACCCAAACCCACTCTTGTATTTATTATCCACAACTCTATTACCAAATCAATGCTTTCCTATATCCTGCCTGAATCTGATTTTTTCCAGTTTGAAACTCTTGCTGCGAGTCCTGTCTTGGCTAGATATTTTTAGCACGCTATTTACATCCCCTTTATTTATTCCTGTTTTCCAATTATACACCTCAGTCATATGCCCCCTAACTCAATGCCTTTCTAAAGAATGCAGATTCAGGGCCCTCAGTCTGTCTTCATAGGGAAGATTTCTGATACATGGGATCAACTTTGTCATCCTCCTCTGTATGTTTTCCAGAGCATTTATATCCACTCTGTAATACGGTGACCAGAACTGAGCAGCATAGTCTAAATGAGGCCTAACCAAGGATATATAGAGTTGAAGAACAACCTGAGGACTTCTATTATTTATGCTTCTTGATATGAAGCCAAGAATTCTGTTAACTTTATTGCGAACACTAATGCACTGTTGTCTTGGTTTTAGATTACTGCTAACCAGAACTCCTCAATACTTTTCGCAATCAATAATATTAAGATCTACATTATTTAGTTTATATGTTGCATGGTTATTTTCCTGTCCAACATTTAGAACTTTGCATTTGTCAATATTAAACAGCATCTGCCACTTCTCCGACCACTGTACCAGTCTATTCAAACCTTTCTGGAGTGCTCAAATACCCTCATTATAATGAATTGGACGGCCTGTTTTGGAGTCATCAGCAAATTTGCTAATGTCGCTATTTATTCCATCATCTATGTCATTTATGTAAATTGTGAACAACAACGGGCCCAACACTGACCCCTGAGGAACACCGCTTGTGACGTGCCCCCATTTTGATTTCTCCCCATTTATGCAAAATCTCTGCTATTTGTCAACCATGCCTGTACACAGGAAAAAATTCTCATATTCCATGTGCCTTTAATTTCCTCAATAGCCTCTGATGTGGAACTCTATCGCAAGTCTTTCTGAAAGCCATATAGACTATATTATGTTCATTACCATAATCTATCTCCTCAAATACCTTAGTGAAAAAAGTTAGTAAATTCGTAAGACAGGAACGCCACTTTGGAAAACCGTGTTGAGATTCATTAATCAAATTATGCCTTTTAAGATAGCTACGAATTGCCTCGGAAATTATTGATTCCATAAATTTTTCCACTATAGTTCGAAGCTACGGACCTGTCTCTTGCTTTGTAAATAGGTATTACATTACAAACTTGCACTATGCCAGTTTGTAGTGATGTGTTGAAAGATCTGGTAGATTTTAATTTCTCTATTTGTCTGAGGACCATGTCATTAGTTACCCCAATCGTGCATAGTTTATTATCGTCCTGTTCTACATAATTTATTATTTCTGGAATTTCAGTAGTATCTTCCTGAGTAAAAACTGAGAGGAAGTAAGTGTTAAAAATTTCACACATTTCTTTATCACTGTCAGTGATCTGACCTGAGCTACTTTTAAGTGGGCCTATCTTATCTCTAATGTTACGCCTGTATACCTGAAAGAACCCTTTCAGGTTTGTCTTCTAATCCCTTGCAACTTTAGCCTCATAATCCTTTTTTGCTTTTCCTATTTCTTTTTTTTTTATTTCTCTCTTTAACTGAATATACTGATTTCTAACTGCCCTTCCTCTCTTTTGATACGCCTATATATGCCTCTCTTTTGACCAATGAGACACTTTAATCTATTGTTTATCCGTTTGGGAATCTTTTTATTAGATCTAATTTCCCTGCTCGGAACATAAGTTATCTGGGCACCTAAAACTATGCTCTGAAAAACGTCATATTAGCAACCATCACTACCTACCCGACCCATACCCAGGTCGTTCCATTTCATCTCACCCAGGTAATTTTTCATTCCCATGAAACTGGCCAAGTGAAAGTCTCGGACAGAGACTTGATTGCAGTTATTTGGGTAATTCCATGATATATTGAAACTAAATGATTTGTGATCGCTTTCCCCAAGCTCATCATTAACTTCAAGATTATTAATTAATGATTCTTTGTTGGCAAGAACCAAGTTGTTTCCTCTAGTTGGTTCTGTCACAAACTGTTTTTAAAAGCAGTTCTGAACCGTATCAAGAAAGTCATTGGACTCAAGATTTCCTGTCACATTGTTCCAATAAATTAGACTAAAGTTAAAATCTCCCATTAACAAAAGATTTTCATATAAAGACGCCTTATGAATTTCGTCCCATAGCAGCTTACTGCACTCCTTATCAAGGTTTGGTGGCTTATAAATCAAACCCACAGTTCTTTTTCACGTCCCTCAAGAAACTGTAGCCAGACAGATTCTGTGTCCGATGTTTCTAATCTTATATATTATCTAACATAACAATTTAAATTATCTCTGACATGCATCGCCACTCCACCTCCCTTCCTGTTGATCCTATCAGTGGGGAATAGTTTATAGCCCTGTGTGTTGCATTCAGGTTGAACCAGGTCTCCGTTATAGCAATAATATCAATATTACCTGCACTTGCAAGTAATCTTAGCTCATCTATGATAAGAAGACTAGAATATTAAACAAGTCTTGGTAGAATAGAATTTGTGGAAAATACTGTATATTTTCCGGAAATATGGTAATTTATAGGTAAACAGATGGCCTATATTGTATTTAATAAAAATTATGTTATCGAAAATGGGAAACCCTGCGCCTGCGCAGAGGGACTCACCATTTCTGTTTGAATTGAGTAGCAGAAGTTAGTGAATGGGAAGAATTTTTCGTGCTCTAGAGGTGAAAATTGGGCTGACACCTCTCAAATAGGAGGCGAAATTGTTGGATATGTATTCCTGCATAACTTGAGATATCAGGCGACTGGACAAGACAGCTCCAGGAACCTCAGATAAGTCTGTGATGTTTTAACTCTGGCCAGTGTTATTTTCATGTATAGACAGTGAGGTTTTCTGAGTATGATACACCTTGATCTCCAGTCAAATTGGTGAGTGATATTAAGATATTCTCTTTCTGTTATGTAAATGTGTATATATATAATCCTTTATTAATTTAATATACAGTCCACCAAATTTTATTTATCAAAATTCTTGTTGATGCATCTTTCTGTTGTAATTAATAGGTCTAGAGCAACTTGTGGGTATGACAGTTGTAGGTATCGAAGGGGGACATTTTTGCGACCTAGGTGTCCCAAATTCCTACTTGTCTATGTAACTTTGAAAAATAATAATTATCGTTGTTATCATTTACTGTTATGTACATTATGAGTTACATACAGATAAATGTAATTTTCCACATTTAATTTGCCCATTGGTCCTTCTTGAACCAGAGGTGATTAATGAAGTCATTAATTAGTTAATTACTTAATAATTATATGTGAAATGACAGAAGGAGGTGGATGTTAAGTTCACAAATTTACTTAATGTGCAGTGGATTATAATTATTACAATATTAATTTGATAAGACAATTCTGGCCAAGATTTATATCAGTGTATGTGTAATTGATAAGCTAATTATATTTATGTGCATAATATTAATTTTGCTATGCCAAATTCTGGCAAGGATTTATATTAATTTGTATAATATTAATTTTGATAAACCAAGTCTGGCTAAAGGTTTGTATTAATGTGTATTTAAAATTTATATTATAATTTTCTTACATGTGCAATTACTAAGCTCAAGTGTAGCTAACATTATTAATGTGTATTTAAAATTTATATTACAATTTTCTTACATGTAATTGCAAAGCTCAAGTGTAGCTAGGATTTATTCAAAGGTAAGTTGTACTATTTACCTTCATAAAGTGCATAATTTAGTACATAATCAGTGTTATTAATTAAGTTGAATTTAATACATTGCATCATGGGTGAAAATGAGGAAATTAATGTAGAAGACAAACATATGGAATATAGAGCAAAAAAAGCATCACTGCAAGCCAGAAAAGGTCATGTAACCAAGGCATATAATAAATGTTTGGAATCAATGATTCAAGAAACTATGAATACTGATGATTTAAAATTGTATTTAGATGCTTTACGGAATAGATATGATTCATACAAATTATATTACAACAAATATGAAGGAGATTTATTAGTAAACTGTGTAGATGAGACTGAAGTAGATCTTATGATTAATCAGTATTATGAATTAGAGGAAGAGATTCTTTCTTGTAAAAGTCAGGCCTTGAATAAATTAAAATGTGTGAACCAGGCAGTTAATCAACTGCTCCAACAAATAAGATGTCTTTGCCGAAACTCCCAGAATTTTGTTTACCTGTATTTAATCCTGGAGAAGATTGGGAGGAGTTTTGGTCAATTTTTAAAGCAGCTGTGCATGATAGAAGTGACCTAGCCTGTGTAACTAAATTATTTTACCTCAAAGGACAGATTAGAGGACATGCTCACATACTCATACAAGCCTTTCCCAATGTAGATGACTCTTACAAGGAAGCAGTTGACTTGTTGAAGGTCACCTATGGTAATATAGAACAAAGTAGGTTGGATCTAGTGAATATCATTGTTAATTTAAAATCTCCAGATCACACTTACAAAGGTTTACAGCAGTTTAGAGTTATACTGGAGAGCACTCTCAAAACTTTAAGTAATAAATATAATCTGAAGGAATCAGACTGGTTATTGAGTGCCATGGTACAGAACAAATTAAGCTGTAAAACACTTGAATGGACTCAAACAAATATCACAACGGTTATTTTGGTCTGGAGGAAATAAGACTAGGTCTTCAAGAATTAATTGTTCAGTTGCAGACCAGCCAACCAACTCGTTTTAAAGATGCAACACATAATAACTCTGAGGTATCTGTCAAATTTCACAAAGGGAAAAATTATCCCAGTGGTAATAATCAAAATTCATTTCCTAAAAAGAGTTGCATAGGTGCATATCAAGTAGCAGGAATCAGAAATAGTGATTCTCCACAAGGTAAGAAGAATAAGTACCCTCCTAAGAGTAGCCCAGTTAATAAGAAACCAGTCAGAGAAAAGAGAGATTGTCTTTTCTGCAAGGGTACTCATTTTTCTAAGATTTGCAATGCATACAATTCATGGAATGATAAAGTTGAAAGATTGGAGGAACTTGACAGATGTATCAGGTGTTTAGGTAATCACAATGTAAAGGATTGTCATGCCAAATTAAACATCTGTTATCAATGTCACAAAGGAAGACACCATATAGTCATGTGTAAAGGTCTATATGATAATGTTGATAATAATGATAAAGTTGACAATCCTGACACAACAGTAGCTAATGTAAAAATTGCTGCTAATGTTAATAATGATGGTTTTGCTGAAGTAGCCTTACCTGTGTTACAGGTAAAAATTGATGATAAAAGGCATAAATTAAAAATGTAACTGCATTATTGGACCAGGGATCCCAACGTACTTTCATAAAACGCAAATGTCTTGATGGTATGAAAGTACAGATGGGAGATCCCACAACTTTAAAACTATCTGGTTTTCTCTCGGATAAAAGGGCTCAATTGTATGACACTGTTTATGTAACTGTCAGGTTGGGCAATGAGAAAAAACTTGTAAATGCAGTAATTGTAGATAGACTCCCAGAGAAAATATCTACAGTAGGGCTTAGTGAAGCTACAGAAAGACTTTCACATAATGTAAATTTAGCACCTTCTGGGGTAAGTGATGATTCTGTAGGCCCAATAAATATTTTGATAGGTAGTGACTATTATGCCTCCTTTGTAAAGGGTATGGTAAAGAAATGTGGTGTCACCCTTTTGAAGACTGCAGGAGGCCATGTAATGTATGGTAGGATTCCTCGTAATAATAATGCAAGGATATATAGAGTTGAAGAACAACCTGAGGACTTCTATTATTTATACTTCTTGATATGAAGCCAAGAATTCTGTTAGCTTTACTGCGAACACTAATGCTCTGTTGTCTTGGTTTTAGATTACTGCTAGCCAGAACTCCTAAATCCTTTCGCAATCAGTAGTATTAAGATCTACATTATTAATTTATATGTGGCATGGTTATTTTCCTGTCCAACATTTAGAACTTTGCATTTGTCTATATTAAACTGCATCTGCCACTTCTCTGACCATTGCATCAGGCTATTCAAATCATCCTGGAGTGCTCTAGTGTCCTCATTAGAATGAAGTGGATGGCCTATTTTGGTGTCACCAGCAAATTTGCTTATGTCGCTATTTATTCCCTCATCTATGTCGTTTATGTAAATTGTGAACAACAACGGGCCCAACACTGACCCCTGAGGAACACCGCTTGTGACGTGCCCCCATTCTGATTTCTCCCCATTTATGCAAACTCTCTGCTGTCTATTTGTCAGCCATGCCTCTACCCAGGAAAAAATTTCTCCTTCTATTCCGTATGCCTTAAGTTTCCTCAATAGCCTCTGGTGTGGAACTCTATCGAAAGCCTTACTGAAGTTAATATACACAATATCATATTCATTACCATGATCTACCTCCTCAAACACCTTAGTGAAAAAAGTTAGTAAATTCGTAAGACAGAAACGCCCCTTTGTAAACCCGTGTTGAGATTCATTAATCAATTTGTGCCTGTCAAGATGGCTACGAATTGCTTCGGCAATTATTGATTCCATAAATTTTCCCACTATGGAGGTAAGGCTTATTGGTCTATAGTTCGAAGCCAAGGACCTGTCACCTGCCTTGTAAATAGGTAATACATTTGCCATTTTCCACTTATCAGGCACTATGCCAGTTTGTAGTGACATGTTAAAAAGATTAGCCAAAGGTATGCTAAGTATACTCTGCTGTATATTGTTGTACAAGTAGTTTTTGCTGTAGGGCTCTTGATGATCTCTGATAGTTTGGGTGGTGAGAACTGCTACGTTCATGTTGGCTTTCCAAGAATCGGGGCGATGGTGATGACAGTCTGTTCAGCGGGAGGATCAGTCTTCTATCGAAATTAGTATCGTTTTCGGGTGCACCGTATATTAGGTAGTCTTTCTCTTTGCAGGAGTGGACAAAATGCTGTCGCCAATTTGAAGTTGGATAATATCTCTTGAACATGTTTCTGCTCTTCCAAAAGAGATATTCAACACTGCTAAGTCAGAGTTATCGGAGGTGGAAACCAGTGATTTCGCCTTGCATAGTTTTGAGGTCATGCTGAGAGAAGCAGTGTTCTAGGTCATTCTCTTTAATGGGTTTTCACAATATACTGTGTGTATAAGAGTGTACATTCTTGATGAGAACATCCAGAAAGAGAAAGGAACCATCTTTTTCTTTTTTATCTAGTGTGAATTGCATGATGGGGTCAGCCATGTTGGAATTGCTATGTGGTCACATTCATTAACCCCATAGCCGTTTAATTATTTTTTTTAAACGAAATTCCTGAAAGTGAAGAGACACAGGCTTGAAAGACTTTAATGAAATCCTGTTCGTGAAGAGACTAGTTGATGTCTACAGTGATAGAGCTACAAGGAAAAGTAATTACTGACTGAAGGGGATCCGAGTGAAGAGGGAGATCATGTTCTGAGCAGCAAGATTCTTGATTTCAGGTAAAACATTATCGTGTTTAGAGAGGCTACCAAAGTGTCGGAAGTGTGAGTCGATGATTTTTGACTCATATATTTGCTAAGTCTTTTACCGAAATACCTGGCTGTTTCTGATGGGTGGTAATTTCAGCTACAAAGAAATAGATTGGGAGAACTGGACTGAAAGAGGATCGGAAATGTGGAGAGTAAAGTTGATGGACTCGACGATAAGTGAAAATATTTTGTGTCAGCATGTTAAGAACACAAGAAGGGAGAGAGAGAGAGAGACAGAGAGACAGAGAGAGAGAGACAGAGAGAGAGAGACAGAGAGAGAGACAGAGAGAGAGAGAGAGAGACAGAGAGAGAGAGAGAGAGAGAGAGAGAGACAGAGAGAGAGAGAGAGAGAGAGAGAGAGAGAGAGAGAGAGAAATGATGTCAACGAGATAAAGTCAGTTGATCAAATGAAAATGCTGGCCCACAGATGGCTCCAACTTCATCCTCTTCCCTACTTGTATGTCTCATAACAATAAAAATGCTTTCAAATGAGCTGATGTAGGTAACAGCTCTTAGCTTGCCAATAAAGTTAGGAATCCTTAACCTGTAAATAGCTTGTCAATAAAGCTAGGGATCCTTAACCCTGTCAAACCCCGTGTAAAAAAAAAAATGAGCAAGCAAGAATACCTAATATTTATTGCAATCACATCGGACATGGGCGAAACAGAGTAAGGGAACTCCCTGGGTGCTATCGACCATACAGTGCTGACCTTCGAATAAAATAAAGAAATAAATGTAGGGGGAAGGGGTAAAAAAGAAATGGAGGGCGTGAGAAGCAGACTTTAAAAGAAGGAACTTCTAAGAAATCAAGAAATTCCAGAATACAGTGCAGTGGGAAAGGGAACAGGGTGGAAAGTCAGCAGATTAGACGATGAAATACCTAGCTGGAAAGTGTTGGAAGGCAGAAAAGAACTTTAAATCCAGGAGAAATTTAATTAATTAGTAAATACAAAGAAAACAAGATAAAACCAGAAATGCATAGAGGCATAAAAAAAATAAAACGCATAAGAACAAGGAAACGCTAAAGTAAACGAAGGAAAGATGAGAACAGAAAACATACAAGATAAACCAGGAATAAATATGGAAATGTGAGGAGAGAGGCTGAGTGACAATTTGAGAATAACAACATAGCAGCAAAGACCAAATATGATCATCCAAAACTCCTTCAGTGATACAGTAAAAGAAAGGCAATAGTAATCGATCAGATAATTAGACTGAAGACGAAAGAGGAGAGCTCACAAAAAACGACATGGAATATTATGAACTGCTAAACAAGAGATTCCTCTTCAAGAGAGGCTCCTTGACGTGGCGAAGAGGCTTTCGTAAGGGCCGCTCTACTTTGGACCCCTTACTCCCTTTAGATATGTAGGTGCGAAATCCTTTTGCTTATAGCTACTCTGTCCTTGCAGTCTTTTTTGATCTTGAGAAGGCATATGACACCACTTTGAGGTATAACATCTTAGCCCAGGCCCACTCATTAGGCCTCCGTGGTAATCTGCCAACCTTCCTTGCTGCTTTCTTATGTGACAGACTCTTTCGTTTCCGTGTTGACGCCTCGCTTTCCTGAGACTTTGTTCAGGCCGAGGGTGTCCCACAAGGCTGTGTCCTTAGCACTACTCTTTTTCTCTTGGCTATAAATGACCTACCTTCCGTTCTTCCATCGCATATTTGGTCGTCACTTTATGTGGATGACTTCACTATAGCTTACCCAGGCGCTGACTCGCCTGGTAGCAGCCTTCCTTCAGGATGCAATTGACCCGCTTTCCATGGATTTAAATTTTCTAATAGGAAAACCCATTTCATTTCCTCCACTAGACGTCCTTTTGTCTCAGATATTCCATTGTATTTACATGGCTCACGTATTCCAGAATGTGATACGGTCAAGTTTTTTGGCCTTCTCTGCGATCGCCAGCTGACAAGGAAATTTCACATTTCCTCTTTGAAGGAAGCTTGCCATGGTCGGCTGAATCTCCTTATAATTCTTACGCAATTTTCATGTGGAGCAGATCGCCGGACTCTTCTCCGTTTGCATTCCACCCTAGTCTTGTCCAAGCTGGATTATGGCGACCATGTCTATTCTGCGGCTTCTTTTACAACTTTTTCTAAGTTAGATCCCCTTCATCATTAGGGTCTACGTTTATGCTTTGGTGCCTTTCGTTCATCCCCTGTTGAAAGCCTCTATGCTGTGGTGAATATTCTTTCTTTAGCTGATCGTTGTGATGCTTTCTGCCCTCGTTACTTTGTCCGCTCTCATAACCTTCATGTTCCTTCTACGTATAGGATGCTCTCAAACGTTAGTAGAAGCCCATTATTTCTTTGGCGCCCCTGCTTACTCCGACCATTGTCTCTTCGTCTTTACTCCAGTCTTCTCTCCAGTTGCCTCCGTTATATGTTCATTTAGCATCTGCTTTTTCCCTTCCTCCTTGGGAGGTTCAACGGTTCGTGTCTGTTCTCCCCTACTGCGGTGCGCCAAAGCTCAGCTAGCTACGACTCCTTCTCGCTCCTCTCTCGCTGTTTATACATACGGTTATAAATCTTCTGATGGTGTTGGGTTCACGGCGCTGTTCCTTGACGATGTTGTTCGAGGTCATTTGTTAGACTCGGCTAGTATTTTTACCGCCGAGTTGTATGCCATCCTCATAGCGCTTCTCCGTATTACGTACATGTCTCTTTCGACGTTTGTGATCATTTCAGATTCCCTCAGTGCTTTACAAGCCCTTAAACAATTTGATTCCCTTCATCCATTAGTCCTTCGTATTCAGCTATGGTTGTGCTGTGTAGCTAGCAACAACAAAGATGTCGTTTTCTGTTGGGTCCCTGGACACTTTGATGTGCAGGGCAATGAACAGGCGGATGCTGCTGCGTGGTCGGCAGTACACGATCTTCCTGTTTTCTATAAAGGGATTATTTTATAGTAATCTTTGCCCATCTTTGCGGCTGTTGGCAACAACGGTGTTCTGACATGCACCATAACAAATTGCACTCTATTAAACCACTCTTAGGTTTGTGGCCATCTTACCACCGATGCCGTACTCGGGAGACTGCGCTCTCCCGACTTTACATCTGCCATAATCTCCTTACTCATGGGTGTCTCATGGAACGACACCCTATTCCTCTCTGTGAGGCTCGTCGGGTCCCTGTTTCGGTTCTTCACTTTCTTGTGGATTGTCCAGATTACCAGCGAGCTCGCAGGATTTACCTCCAACGACGCCGCCGCTCTAACGCTCTTACCTTTTTGCAGACGGTTCTGCCTTTGACTTACAATCACTTTTCGACATTTTGTCAGCAACTACTTTATTATACGAACTTTAACACATAGCCCTTAGCGTTCCTTCCAGCCCTTTTCTCCCCTCACCTCTGATCCCCTCTCCACTTAGCTGTTCATAGCCCCGGCACTATTTTCTGCCCCGCAGCACTGCATGACCCTTGTCGGTTTAGCGCTTTCTTTGATTATAATAATAATTAACATAAGATTTAAAGCAATCTTCTCATAGGAAACAAGTGAAATACCAGAAAGCCTAGGGGAAGGGGGGCATCGACAGGTACTTGATACCGTATACACAGCAGTCAGAGGTAATGAAACTCTTGATGTAACGAGATACATTAAAAGTAATGATAAGTTATAAAGGGTAACCATGGATGCAAAAGAACCGTACAAACTACTAACAAAGATCTACAAGTTAATTGACATGGGGCAGTTGTGAGAAATCTGGAAGACAGCGAATATAGCCACTGTGTTTAGAGGAGACAGACAGGAGCGCTGAATTAGACGTTTCACTAATATGCATTCCACATAAGGTAATGGAGAAGACAAACAAAGGAGAGGGTTGCGCACTTAGAGTGATTTTTCTAAATGGTAGCCAGCATGTGTTCAGAAATGCCAAATCTTTCCTTACCAACCTGTTGGAATTCTGTGACAGTAAAATAAGTAGACAAGAGAGAAGGATGGATAGACTGCGTTTTTCCTAACTGCTTGAGCGCATTTCATATTGTAGCCTACAAGAAATTGGAGTAAAACTTGAGATTCAGACAGGAAAAACAGGTGGCTTAAAGAGTACCTTACGGAAAGGAGGCAAAGAGTGATTTGCCCGGGAAGACATGTGCGAGTTGGAAAGTGTAACATGCTTGGTTCTCCAGAGATCTGTATTATTATAAGTACTGATTTTTGTTAATGTAAGTGACATACCAGATGAGTTGATATATTACTGTTTGGTGATGTAAAACTGATGAGAATAAAACCAGATTAGGAGAGGAAAGGCAACATATGGATCTAGACAAACTGCATTATTGGATATGTAAGTGGCTGCCTAAATTCAACCCCAGCAAATGTAAGGTTGTGAAGATTAGAAATGGAACAAGAAAGCCAGACACAGAGAATAGGCAGAAGCTGTTCGCCTCATTCAAAGAGAAAGACCTAAGAGTGAACACAGTGCATGGTACATCGCCAGAGACTCACGTCAACCGAATAACGACTGTAGCTAAAGCTCGTCTCGCAGAGCTAAGAGTACCCTTCAGAAATCTCTACAAAGGGTCATTCTAGGCCCTTTATGGAACAAATGTCTAGCCAATCAAAGAGTATGCAGCCCCACCATGGAACCCAGACTTGAAAAAAGCATGTTAATAAAATTGAGAAAGTGCAGAGGTTAACAGTGGGGATGAGCTACTCGCAGATGCTAACAGAACTAAATGTAACGACACTGGAGAAAAGATGACATGGGGGAGATGTAATAATAACGTAAAAATACTCATAGGAATTGATAGGGTAGATTGGGATTGGCTGTTGGAGAGGAATGAAATAGCATTAGGGAACAAAGCTGGAAACTAAAGACACATTTAAGCAACAGGGATGTTAGGAAGTATTTGTTCAGTCGTGGCATGGTCAGAAAGTGAAAAGACATCGATAAAAAAGTAGTGGACAATGGCTTCATGGCTGTACGATAGAGCCAACGAAGGTAGGAGGGAGCGAATTTGACAAGCAGCAATTTGAGAGATGGGACCAGGAGCTAAGAGTCGATACCTACAACCATATATAGGTGACTCCATATAGGTGCAGTAAGAATATATGTCGTGCCGAATAGGTAAAACTTGCTATTTTGGCTTAAAGAGCAACGCTCTTTTTGCCGAATATGGCAAGCAAAATTTTGTGTAAGCAATAATTTCGCAAAAACCATTGTGAATCTAACGAAAAAAAATATATTTCATTATGCTTGTTTATTATTAGATTATTGTAAACTTATCTAAATTATATAATAAAGTTAGGTAAGTTTTCTAAGGATCTTTTGGTACAAAATTAATTTTTACATTAACATAAATTAAAAAATATATCTTGAAACGTATAAGAGAAAATTTTAGAAAGGACGCAATTTTAAATGAGTTCTTGCTAACAAACCAATTTTATCTATTCGGCACGACATATACATACTCACAATACTTACACACAAATGTATTCCGCTGCAACATTCATCACTCATGCTTACACCCATATATGAGCGTTGGTAAAACTATACTCTCATACATTCCCCTCTTGCCTCCAAGGACAAAGTTCTTTGTCTCCACAGACTCCTAAGTGCACCACTCACTCTTTTTCCCTCATCAATTCTATGATTCACCTCATCTTTCATAGACCCATCTGCTGACACGTCCACTCCCAAATATCTGAATACGTTCACCTCCTCCATACTCTCTCCCTCCAATCTGATATTCAATCTTTCATCACCTAATCTTTTTGTTATCCTCATAACCTTACTCTTTCCTGTATTCACCTTTAATTTTCTTCTTTTGCACACCCTACCAAATTCATCCACCAATCTCTGCAACTTCTCTTCAGAATCTCCCAAGAGCACAGTGTCATCAGCAAAGAGCAGCTGTGACAACTCCCACTTTGTGTGTGATTCCACGCCTCTTGCCAAGACCCTCGCATTTACTTCTCTTACAACCCCATCTATAAATATATTAAACAACCACGGTGACATCACACATCCTTGTCTAAGGCCTACTTTTACTGGGAAAAAATTCCCTCTTTCCTACATACTCTAACTTGAGCCTCACTATCCTCGTAAAAACTCTTCACTGCTTTCAGTAACCTACCTCCTACACCATACACTTGCAACATCTGCCACATTGCCCCCCTATCCACCCTGTCATACGCCTTTTCCAAATCCATAAATGCCACAAAGACCTCTTTAGCCTTATCTAAATACTGTTCACTTATATGTTTCACTGTAAACACCTGGTCCACACACCCCCTACCTTTCCTAAAGCCTCCTTGTTCATCTGCTATCCTATTTTCCGTCTTACTCTTAATTCTTTCAATTATAACTCTACCATACACTTTACCAGGTATACTCAACAGACTTATCCCCCTATAATTTTTGCACTCTCTTTTATCCCCTTTGCCTTTATACAAAGGAACTATGCATGCTCTCTGCCAATCCCTAGGTACCTTACCCTTTTCCATACATTTATTAAATAATTGCACCAACCACTCCAAAACTATATCCCCACCTGCTTTTAACATTTCTATCTTTATCCCATCAATCCCAGCTGCCTTACCCCCTTTCATTTTACCTACTGCCTCACGAACTTCCCCCACACTCACAACTGGCTCTTCCTCACTCCTACAAGATGTTATTCCTCCTTGCCCTATACACGAAATCACAGCTTCCCTATCTTCATCAACATTTAACAATTCCTCAAAATATTCCCTCCATCTTCCCAATACCTCTAACTCTCCATTTAATAACTCTCCTCTCCTATTTTTAACTGACAAATCCATTTGTTCTCTAGGCTTTCTTAACTTGTTAATCTCACTCCAAAACTTTTTCTTATTTTCAACAAAATTTGTTGATAACATCTCACCCACTCTCTCATTTGCTCTCTTTTTACATTGCTTCACCACTCTCTTAACCTCTCTCTTTTTCTCCATATACTCTTCCCTCCTTGCATCACTTGTACTTTGTAAAAACTTCTCATATGCTAACTTTTTCTCCCTTACTACTCTCTTTACATCATCATTCCACCAATCACTCCTCTTCCCTCCTGCACCCACTTTCCTGTAACCACAAACTTCTGCTGAACACTCTAACACTACATTTTTAAACCTACTCCATACCTCTTCGACCCCATTGCCTATGCTCTCATTAGCCCATCTATCCTCCAATAGCTGTTTATATCTTACCCTAACTGCCTCCTCTTTTAGTTTATTAACCTTCACCTCTCTCTTCCCTGATGCTTCTATTCTCCTTGTATCCCATCTACCTTTTACTCTCAGTGTAGCTACAACTAGAAAGTGATCTGATATATCTGTGGCCCCTCTATAAACATGTACATCCTGAAGTCTACTCAACAGTCTTTTATCTACCAATACATAATCCAACAAACTACTGTCATTTCGCCCTACATCATATCTTGTATACTTATTTATCCTCTTTTTCTTAAAATATGTATTACCTATAACTAAACCCCTTTCTATACAAAGTTCAATCAAAGGGCTCCCATTATCATTTACACCTGGCACCCCAAACTTACCTACCACACCCTCTCTAAAAGTTTCTCCTACTTTAGCATTCAGGTCCCCTACCACAATTACTCTCTCACTTGGTTCAATGGCTCCTATACATTCACTTAACATCTCCCAAAATCTCTCTCTCTCCTCTGCATTCCTCTCTTCTCCAGGTGCATACACGCTTATTATGACCCACTTCTCGCATCCAACCTTTACTTTAATCCACATAATTCTTGAATTTACACATTCATATTCTCTTTTCTCCTTCCATAACTGA
Source organism: Cherax quadricarinatus (assembly GCF_038502225.1). Lineage (NCBI taxonomy): Eukaryota > Metazoa > Arthropoda > Malacostraca > Decapoda > Parastacidae > Cherax > Cherax quadricarinatus. Next base: position 67,547,567 of record NC_091292.1, read on the forward strand.
TCATTTAAAATTACTGCTACCCCTTCCTTTGCTCTAACTCTCTCAGATACTCCAGATTTAATCCCATTTATTTCCCCCCACTGAAACTCTCCTACCCCCTTCAGCTTTGTTTCGCTTAGGGCCAGGACATCCAACTTCTTTTCATTCATAACATCAACAATCATCTGTTTCTTGTCATCCGCACTACATCCACGCACATTTAAGCATCCCAGTTTTATAAAGTTTTTCTTCTTCTCTTTTTTAGTAATAAATGTCTACAGGAGAAGGGGTTACTAGCCCATTGCTCCCGGCATTTTAGTCGCCTCATACGACACGCATGGCTTACGGAGGAAAGATTCTTTTCCACTTCCCCATGGACAATAGAAGAAATAAAGAAGAACAAAAGCTATTTAGAAAAAGGAGAAAAACCTAGATGTATGTATATATATATGCATGTGCGTGTCTGTGAAGTGTGACCAAAGTGTAAGTAGGAGTAGCAAGATATCCCTGTTATCTAGCGTGTTTATGAGACAGAAAAAGAAACCAGCAATCCTACCATCATGCAAAACAGTTACAGGTTTTTGTTTCACAGTCATCTGGCAGGATGGTAGTACTTCCCTGGGTGGTTGCTGTCTACCAACCTACTACCTACACATATATTCAAATATACATATATGCACATGAATTCATATGCCACGGCGAACATACGTACATGCATACATACAGAGGCATGCATATATAGTCGTTTGTTTATGTAAGGTAAATACTGTATATGGTCAAGCATATATACATACACACTTGTCCTTATGAACAAGTATTTACATGCACAAGTACATATATGTTTACGCAGACATACAGTACAATATGTGTATTTATTCAAATAATGAGAAAGGACAGAGGAAACAGAAGAAGTGGAGGAGTTGTGTTGTAAATATAGAACCAATGGGTTTATGAGGAGCTGAATGTTATAAACGAAGGAAGCTCAAGTAAGTAAATAATACGGACACTCAGAACTGTGGGACCCAAGGTGGAGATGCAAGTGACACACGACCTACCACTAAAACAAAATGTAAAGATAACAGGGCGATGGTTAACACATTTGTGACAGTGGCTAAAACAGTCAATGTTGGCATTGCAAAATGTATTTAGACTGGGAGAATGTGGAGCCACACACAGGACCTGAGAAGCTGAGAGCTAGATTATTGTAGATGGCTATGAAAAACTTCGTGATTCAGTAAGTCAAGGGAGGAACAAGAGAGAGAGAGAGAGAGAGAGAGAGAGAGAGAGAGAGAGAGAGAGAGAGAGAGAGAGAGAGAGAGAGAGAGAGAGAGAGAGGTGATGGACCAGCGAGGTGGGATCTTTAATCGCATTAAGTGACTTTGAAGAGCTATGAGAGACAGGTGAAAGCTTCGGGGGAGAGGTAGGGATGTGAGGGTTGGGAAGAGGGAATGTTGTGAAGTAGTAACTAGCCCGTGGGTGTTGAAGTTTTCTTGGCACACGTGTAGCAGAGTCTATATGCAGGTTTCAGCGGAAATATAGCAGAGCTATTATTCAAAGGTCAACAACTATAATGCTGATACTTTCAGGAAATTCTGTAAGCAGTTATTAGAAGAAGTTGGTACATGCAGGTGGACTAGATATAGTAAATGATGAATATATATCAAGGGTAAATAAACAAGTGCAGTCTGCTTCTCTGAACGGTAGAGATAATTAACAGTGGAAAACAATACTGTAACCAATATTAACCGAGACGACACTGAGAAATAGCTTAAAGCTCTCATAATAACCTTTAATATGACAAGATTAGCTAAAAAAAGTAATAATAAAAACATAGAGCTTTGCCCCAGTGAAATATAAAGGTTAATGTTAATAGAAAGTACGGTACTTAAGAGGACCAGAGGAGTTCGGAGAAAGAAAGAATCGACTCTCTCATAGACCCACAGGTAAAGAACGAAGATATAAAAAGAAGATAAACAAGGCCGTAAAAGGCAGGAATTGTATTGAACACGCCTAGTCAAGCCCACAGATAGCGCTGGCAGGCGAGGTACACAAGAAGGTTGGAAAAATGTTAGTACCTACCTTCCACACCACCAGTCTTACCCCAAAATGCATTATTGCCTATCAGAGTTTTTTTCTCATACATGCGTAGAGCTTCTTATCTGTGTTCGTTCAGAACACATATAAGAAACTATATCTGCACTCATGGTAGTTTTATGGTTGTTACACTCTTTCCGGTCTATGCTCATGCTTGAAATTGCTTTTTTCTCCACAACTCTGGCCCTTTAGAATCTTTACTTTTGACCAGCAACTGAAATAATGTGCATCTGCGGGAGATATTTTTGTTTTTAAAGGGAAATTTCACCTAAAGTGGGTGTTAATCATATGATAACTTGCTCGGAGTAGGTTTTGTTCAGACTGCTACAAGTGCACTATAACACTTAGTGTATTTCGGTGGCTGCGCTTTCCCAGAATGTTATCACAGTGCTTCATAACCCTAGTCTTCTGTACAGAGTTCCTCGTAAGTTTATAATGCAGTTAAATATTAACGTTGAAGATCTGAAACAAATAATGGGAGGTATATATACAATCCAAATCTAATTTACACAAATAACCCGCATATAGAAGAGAGGAGCTTACGATGACGTTTCGGCCCGACTTGGACCATTTACAAAGTCACACTAACTTTGTAAATGGTCCAAGTCGGATGGAAACGTCGTCGTAAGCTCCTATCTTCTAAGTGCGGGTTATTTGTGTATCGTTCCAGTCAAGGTACTGTGCTTTTTTTTTTTTTGTTACAAACTTAATTTAAATCTTCCACTAAGAAACGAAGCTAATCTGAGGAGGCATTTTCATGTTTAAAAGACTCCACTCCTCTCCCTCCCCCTCCCCTCCCCCTCCCCTCCCCTCCCCCCCCCTCCCCTCCCCTCCCCTCCCCTCCCCTCCCCCTCTCCTCCCCCTCCCATTCCCTTCCCTCCCCTTCCCTTCCCTCCCCTCCCCTCCGCTCCCCTCCCCTCCCCTCCCCCCCAAAATCACCATTACACTAATTTTGAAGCCACTCAGAGGTTGTTAGTTATCAGTGTTATAAGACTGAAGATCATCGGCTACGATACTCTGAAATTATCACATGAACAGCAGTATTTAGATTTTCCCATTTTATTTTTTTTTTTTAAATAATTTAGGCTTTTCCTCAAAGTAAGATTGCCCTGCTTTTAAATAATTAAATAATTAAGTAAAAACGTTAATAATGAGTTATATACAAGCTTTGGGTAAATAACAAACGAACTTTTTTACTATGGTCTTGAGGGCACCACCAAGTTACAAGAACATAAACGTACATAATGTAGATTTAACTCTGGATATTCCAACAGAGTCCAACATTTTGACTTATTACTGATGATAAAAGACGTTCTAGAGTAATTTCAAAGAAACCAATTTGTGTGAAAATATTTGCAGCAAACACTTACAGTACCTCAAATCAAGAGATAACTTCAGTTGTGGAAAACACATCAGCACTAAAAGGATGAGGTTTCCAGAATATACATTTTCCAGTTATAGAACTAAATCCAAAAATAACTGCATCTATATACATTATGCCGAAGAAATTTTTATCCATTTCACACTGTGTATCAACCATTAAAAACTGATTTCACTTACAATTATATTTTTTATTAAGCAGAAAGCGTTAAACACGTAGGGGTCAAATAGCATACGTGGAATGGGAGGCATTCAGATTCGACTCAAGTAAGGTTTGAATATGTTCATTTCGTTGAGTTAAGAGCCTCTCACCAGTGTCGAGGATCACTTCTTCGGGAGGCAAAATCCGGATATACAATACGAAATATTGCTGTACTATTTAGCGTATAAAATTGGCAAAATAGCATCTACACACACCATTAACAAATACAGCCTTCTTCTGTGTAAGATATACGAGTGTTAAATTCTTGAAGCCGATCAGAAGCGGCTCTCTAAAGTTATATCAAGGAAATTACTTTCGGAAATGGTTTAGAAAAAGTTGAGCAGAGGACACGTGTCCATGTCAGTTGTTCCACGAACCTTCACCTGACGAAGGAAGAAATTTGAGACCGATCGGATAAGGCATTCTGTAGTTATAAGGTAAAAACTTGTACGAGGAGAACCAAGTGTCTGGTACAACAGTCTTAAAGCTTCTTTAAAATCGGAAAAAAATAAAATGTTATAAAAGTGTGAATTTTCAATATTTCTCAATTTTCTTAATTTTCTTTCTACTGTTCCATTCCATTTAAAAACATTTACAACATTCTAAGAAAAATCATTATATTTTGTTTATTTGAGAACGTCCATTTCAAAAAAAAAAAAAAAAATAAATAAATAAAATTGAAAAAAATGGCACGTACAAACTGCAAATTTAATAAAAAAAAACTTCCAATAAAGGTATGAAAGTCATTATTACCGGATGACAGTTTATTTAATGAAACTGGTAATTTATAATTTAAAACCGTAGAAGTAAAAAGAAAGTTTTCTTTTAATAAAGTCCATCAACACTGAAATTTTGAAACTTACCAGAAAAACTTTCCTCCATTGATTACTCACAGTCGAACAATTCCAAATTTTCTCAACAATTTCTTTAAAAAATCAAATTTGCATCAAAATATTATAAATGTTCAGTGCGTCGTCCTTCTTATGTAATGTATTAGTTAACATTATGTTATGTAATGTATTAGTTAACATTATGTTATGTAATGTATTAGTTAACATTATGTTATGTAATGTATTAGTTAACATTATGTTATGTAATGTATTAGTTAACATTATGTTATGTAATGTATTAGTTAACATTATGTTATGTGATGTATTAGTTAACATTATGTTATATAATGTATTAGTTAACATTATGTTATGTAATGTATTAGTTAACATTATGTTATGTAATGTATTAGTTAACATTATGTTATGTAATGTATTAGTTAACATTATGTTATGTGATGTATTAGTTAACATTATGTTATATAATGTATTAGTTAACATTATGTTATATAATGTATTAGTTAACATTATGTTATGTAACGTATTAGTTAACATTATGTTATGTGATGTATTAGTTAACATTATGTTATAAAATGTATTAGTTAACATTATGTTATGTAATATATTAGTTAACATTATGTTATGTGATGTATTAGTTAACATTATGTTATATAATGTATTAGTTAACATTATGTTATGTAATGTATTAGTTAACATTATGTTATGCAATGTATTAGTTAACATTATGTTATGTAATATATTAGTTAACATTATGTTTTGTGATGTATTAGCTAACATTATGTTATGTGATGTATTAGTTAACATTATGTTATGTAATGTATTAGTTAACATTATGTTTTGTGATGTATTAGTTAACATTATGTTATATAATGTATTAGTTAACATTATGTTATGTAATGTATTAGTTAACATTATGTTATGTAATGTATCAGTTAACATTATGTTATGTAATGTATTAGTTAACATTATGTTATGTAATGTATTAGTTAACATTATGTTATGTAATGTATTAGTTAACATTATGTTATGTAATATATTAGTTAACATTATGTTATGTAATGTATTAGTTAACATTATGTTATATAATGTATTAGTTAACATTATGTTATATAATGTATTAGTTAACATTATGTTATATAATGTATTAGTTAACATTACGTTATGTGATGTATTAGTTAACATTATGTTTTGTGATGTATTAGTTAACATTATGTTATGTGATGTGTCATATAATATTATAAATCCCGTAAGACGAGACATTCTTGAACTATTGAATGGAAATAAATATACCAGTTTATTACTAACACAGGCTGACTGGGATTTATGTAGACCAGTTAGAACTCAAATCTTATGTTTTATAAAACACATCAATTATGAAAATTTAAAGCCGATCAGGAGAGGCATTCCCCAGATATCACTTGAATTTCAAAGATCCTAAATTCTGCAAACTAATTTAGTTCAACGACAAATATACTTAGCTGTAAGATCCATCTGCCATTAGATACTGAAGAAGTTCACTAGAAATCGAATCAAATATATTTAACGTGATTAAACGGGAATCAAAAACTTTAAACTATTTTGCACATAAAACTGGAAAATGTGCCGCTAAACACTTTAATTTCCAACTCCACCAAAGTCGAGTTTTTAAGGTATGAAGCCACGCCGCAGAGTTTTGGAAGTTATTGGAGCCATTTCGGAGAGCTGGTATTGGCTTCAATAACTTTGGTCGTAGGCCACTTGCACATGTCATTTATTACCAGCTCTGAAAATTTGAGGATAATCGGAAGAGGCCTCGTGCTACGAGAGAGATAAAAACGTAAAGTTAGACGAAGAAAAAAAACTAATTATCTCCTTCTGGAAAGACGTAATTAATTAAACATTGTCATTACGTTAAAGTGATCAGCTCTGATGAGATCAGCCTCACCAGACACTGAAGTCACATCACATGATTTATTGACATTATTTAAATAAAAAAAAATGTTGAGGAAATAGCATATTTATGTGTACACTCTGCATTCACTTATCTACTGATTCGTGAATCTCATGCAAGGGTAAATATAGAATGAAAGATGTGTCTCTCAATATATATAGGCTGAATTATTTTTATTCCTATTATAGTGATTATTCTTGACTGGTATTAAGCAGGTTAAATGAATATTAATAACTGGGCATGGTATTTGGGAAGAGTTCGTTTACTGATTGTTTGAACAGTGTTCTCTTTGTTTCTTAACACCTGACACATACGTACATATATATGTAATCATGTATACATACATGCAATCATACATACATACCTATATACATAATGCTCTTGGAGCCGAGACTAGACCTAGCGATCAGCGAAAACGTGGGGCCAGGAGCTGTGATTCAGCCCCTGAAATCACATATAGGTGAGAACATACATATGTATATGCATGTATTATTACAAAAATGCGGAGAACCATTCAGACATTCATAAATACATACATAAATACATACATAATACATACATTGACAGAAACATTCAAACTTACATACAAAGAATGCATTCAAACGTTTATACATTTATACATATATAAATACATACATACATTAATATACACAACAATATATATATATATATATATATATATATATATATGTATATATATATATATATATATATATATATATATATATATATATATATATATATATATATATATATATATATATATATATATATACTTCCTTGGATGCTTTACTTTCATAGTTCCTTGATAATGTGAGTAGTCACGAAAGCGCTTGGAATTTCTCTGTTCTTTCAGAGTGGTTGTTTTGCATATATATATGTATATATATATATATATATATATATATATATATATATATATATATATATATATATATATATATATATATATATATATATATATATATATATATATATATATATATATATATGTCGTGCCGAATAGGCAGAACTTGCGATCTTGGCTTAAATAGCAACGCTCATCTTGCCATATAGGACAAGTGAAAATTTGTGTATGCAATAATTTCGCCAAAACCATTCTGAACCTAACGAAAAAAATATATTTGATTGTGTTTGTTTAGTATTAAATTATTATAAACGTATTTAAAATATATTTAGTTGGGTTAGGCTAAAATAAATTGTTCTTGTTATAATAAGGTTAGGTAAGTTTTCTAAGATTCTTTTGGTGCAAAATTTTAAATTTTTACATTATCATTAATGAAAAAAATATATCTTTAAATGTATAATAGAAAATTTTAGAAAGGACTTAATTTTAAATGAGTTCTTGCTAATTGACCAGTTTTACATATTCGGCACGACATATATATATATATATATATATATATATATATATATATATATATATATATATATATATATATATATATATATATATATATATATATATATATATATATATATATATATATATATATATATATGAATGCCCTTACCACAACAGATGACTCGAAATTTTATAGTCACCCACTGAGAAAACACAGGAAACAAAAACGTCAGTTAACCCTCCCCCCACATAGTGCTAACCCAGACCCATCCTCCAGTCCTAGCACTACTGCCCACAGCGCTGGTGCTGGTGCCGGTGCTGGTGCTGGCACAGGCTCAGCCCGCAGCCTTAGTGCCAGTCCAGACTCTGCTAGGGTCTCTACCACAGTCACCACATTGCACAACACCATAGCCCACATTACAGATGTAGTGGAGGAGTTTTCTGCTTCTTCTTCTGGGGAAAGTAGTTCCCTGGAAGCAGGACGGGGCGGCCCTGGCTTGGTTACACTATCACTGGCATTTACTTTTATGACACTATAAATTTATAACTGTACTTATAAAAAACATTAGTTTAAGGTATCTTAATTTTTGAAGGGGTGGACCGGTAAATCAGCGGAAGGTCTCGGTCAGACATCCAAAACTGAAGTGGAGGGTCATCATATAACTAAGACTAGCTTCAGGAAATAATTGTCCAGTTTCCTGATGAATATTAACTAACCTGATAATAGATTTCATATCACTTATTTTATTACCACATCGGCCGTCTCCCACCGAGGCCAGGTAATCAGGAAAAGAAGAAACACTTGCATCATCATTCACTTCATCACTGTCTTGTCGGAGGCGCGCTTACACTACAGTTAAAAACTGCAATATATCTCCACGGCTAACCGGTTTCCCTAAATCCCTTCATAAATATTAATTTGCTCACACTCCCACAGCACGTCATGACATAAAAACTATTTGCCTCAACTCATTCCTATCGAAGTCCCTCACGCACTAAACCTTCTTTACCCCCTCCCTCCAATCTTTAAAGGACGACCCATACCCCGCCTTCCACTACAGATTTATATGCCGTCCATGTTATTTAATTTCGTTCTATCCTCTTTAATGTCATAAACAACCCTTCCTGAGCCCTCTGGGTAATTAATTCTTTTAGAAACTCCGCACCTCCTTCTATTCTCAATGCTACGGATTCTCTGCATAATATTCATACTGCACATTGCCCACAGACACATCTCCACTGCCTCTAGCCTTCTCTTTTTTGCAACATTCACCACCAATGCTTCACACCCATATAAAAATCATTTGTACTATTATACTCTCGTACATTCTTCTCTTTGTTACCATGGATAACGTTTTTTTGTGTCCATAGACTCCTCAGTGCACTCACTTTTTTCATCTCATCAGTTTTATGATGCACCTCGTCTATCATAGACCCATAGACGAGAATACAATCACTTCTTCCATACTCCCTTCCTCCGATCTGATATCCAATCTTTCATTACCTATTTTTTTTATCCTCATCACTTTGCTCTTTCCTATGTTCACTTGTTATTTATTTCTTTTACATACACTACCAAACTCTTCCACCAACCTCTACAACTTCTCTTCAGAATTTCCCAAAAGCACAGTGTCGTCAGCAAAAACGAGTCTGTGACAACTCCCACTTTATGTTAGATTCTTTATCTCTTAATCCTACACCTCTTGCGAACACCAGAGTATTCACTTCTATTACAACCCCCATCTACAAATATATTAAACAACCATGGTGACATTACGCTTCCCTTTCTAAGGCCTTCTTTTACTGGAAAATAATCTGCCTCTCTTCTGCATACTGTAACCTAAGCCTCACTATCCTCGTAAAAACTCTTATATGCTTTCAATAACCTACCAGCTTCTCCATATACTTGCAATATCTGCTCTATTTCCCTCTTATCCACCGTATCATATGCCTTTTCCAAATCTATAAATGCACGAAAACCTCTTTACCGTTATCTAAATACTATCCACCTATAATGCTTCATTGTAAACACTTGGTACACACCCTCTACCGTTCCTAAAGCCACCTCGCTCATCTGCGATCCTGCTCTCCATCTTACTTTTAATTCTTTCAATAATAATTCTACCACACACCTTACCAGGTATACTCGACATGCTTATTCCCCAATAATTTTTTTACACTCTCTTTTGTCCCAATTGAATTTATACAAAGGAACTATACATTCTCTCGACCAGTCCCTAAGTACTCTTCTCCTCCTCCATATATTTTTTTTTAAATAAAAGCACCAACCTTTCCCTTACCTGCTTTTAACGTTTCTTTCTCAATATATCAAAGTTCTTACCTGATAATATATATTTCAAGCAGAGAAACAAAAAATGATCCCACGAATCGCACAATTACTTTCTGAAATAAACCCAAGATATTTTCCATAAAGAGAGGAATGGCAGAAAGATTCATAGCAAGTTCAGAGACATAAGTCGTAACAAATGTAGTTTACTCATAATAATAAAAAAAAAAAAGTCCACAAAACGATAATATTACAAAAGCGTAATCGACAAGCATACAACCTTAAAACTGGGTTGTCTACCCATTCACACACACACAAAAAAAACGATTCTGCAACGGTAAAACATTCCTCCCCTCCCTTCCCCCCCCCCAAAAAAAAAAACAACAACTCTGCAGTCTGCAACACAGGAGTTGGCCGCATCGCATGTCTAGGTGCGATTGCGAGAGAGGGCCAGGTCAGGCCAGGTAATTGAATAATTGAATCCAAGTGCTTTGTATCGTGGACGGGAACCGTAATCTTGGAAAGGGTTGGACAGGTGACCGCAAGATACAATCCTACGTGACCGCTGCGACCATCCCTTCTTGATGGATGCTACTTAATTTTCTTGGTGATCAATCTCTTCTTGCCTTTCATATTCAATTTCCCATTTTTTGTGCTGGTGTTGTTGTTTATGTTGGTTGTGCTATGTATGTGTGTGTGTGATAAATGAGACACTTGTGCAACATTTCGGAATTATTTTTGGAAACGTTTCGCCATCCAGTGGCTTCTTCAGTCTAGTACACTGAAGAAGCCACTGGATGGGAAGCGAGGAGGAGTTTGTGATAATTAGTCCCTCAGACTGGAGTCGATGTGCTCAATCAATCGACCTTCATAGACTGAGCACGTCCTCTCTCTCCAGGCGGATCTTTTCGTGACATGAAGTCCACTGCCTGACCGAAACGTTGTCAATAAAGTGATGCATTATACTGCTCTGTCTTTTCTCGTGTCAGCATTTTATGCCATTTAACTCAACACACACACACACACACACACACACACACACACACACACACACACACACACACACACACACACATGACCCAGCAAGACTGGACCTTGTTTTCACCCTGAGTAGCTCAGACAACATTAAGGATATCACTTATGAACGACCCCTTGGAGCTAGTGGTCACGTGGTTCTGAGCTTTGAATACATCGTAGAGCTACAGAGGGTAACAGGAGTAGAAAGGGAAAAGCCAAACTATAAAAGGGGGGACTATACAGGTAAGAGGACCTTCCTAAGATAAGATAAGATAAGATTTCTTTCGGCAAGAAAGTCAGTGCGTCATCGAGGAGGTTCAGTGGGAAAGCGAGTTGGTAGGAAAGTCAGTAAACGAAATGATGGACTGCGTAACAACAAAATGCAAGGAGGCAGAGGAAAGGTTTGTTCCCAAGGGTAACAGAAATAAAAGGAAGAACAGAACGACCCCATGGTTTACCCGAAGGTGTAGGGAGGCAAAAACTAAGCGCACTAGAGAATGGAAAAAGTACAGAAGGCAAAGGACTCAGGAAAATGAAGAGATTAGTTACCCAGCCAGAAACGAGTATGCACAGATAACGAGGGAGGCCCAGAGGCAGTAGGACAACGACATAGCAACGGAAGTCAAGTCTGATCCGAAACTACTTTACAGCCACATCAGGAGGAAGACAACAGTCAAGGACCAGGTAATCAGGCTCAGGAAAGAAGGTGGAGAGCTCACAAGAAATGACCAATAAGTATGTGAGGAGCTCAACATGAGATTTCAAAAAGTATTTACAGTGGAGGCTGAAGGGACACTGGGAAGACAAAACAGTGGAGTACACCAACAAGAGATATACCAACAAGTGATGGATGAAATACACACAACTGAGGAAGAGGTGAAGAAGCTGCTAAGCGACCTTAATACCTCAAAGGCGGGGGGGATTGGACAACATCTCTTTGTGGGTCCTTAGAGAGGGAGCAGAGACACTGTATGTGCCACTAACCCCAATCTTCAAAACATTCCTTGAAACTGGGCAACTACCTGAGATATGGAAGATGGCAAATGTAGTCCCTATCTTTAAGAAAGGAGACAGAGATGAAACACTAAACTATAGACCAGTGTCACTGACGTGTATGGCATGCGAAGCCATGGAGAAGATTATCAGGAGGAGAGTGACAGAGCACTTTGAGCGGAACAAGGATATAAACGACAGCCAGCACGGATTCATGGAAGGAAAGTCCTGTGTCACAAACCTATTAGAGTTTTATGACAAGGTAATTGAAGTAAGAAATGGGAGGAATGGGTGGATTGATTACATTTTCTTGGACTGCAAGAAGGTCTTCGACACGGTTCCTCACATGAGATTAGTACAGAAGCTAGAGGATCAGGCACATACAATAGGAAGGGCACTGCAATGGATCAGGGAATACCTAACAGGGAGGCAACAGCGAGTCATGGTCCGTGGTGAGGTATCACAGTGGGCGCCTGTGACTAGCAGGGTCCCACAGGGGTCAGCCCTGGAGCCAGTGCTATTCTTGGTATATGTGAACGACATGACGAAAGGGATAGACTCAGAAGTGTCCCTGTTTGCAGATGATGTGAAGTTAATGACGAGAATTAAATCAGATGCGGACCAGACAGGTCTACAAAGAGACCTGGACAGGCTGGACGTGTGGTCCAGCAAATGGCTTCTAGAATTTAACCCCGCCAAATGCAAAGTCATGAAGATCGGAGAAGGGCAAAGAAGCCCGCAGACAGGGTATAGGCTAGGAGGCCAAAGACTGCAAACCTCACTCAAGGAGAAAGATCTAGGGGTAAGTATAATACCGAGCACATCGCCAGAAGCACACATGAACCAGATAACTGCTGCGGCGCCTGGCAAACCTGAGAATAGCTTTCCGGTACCTCAGTAAAGAATCGTTCAAGACTTTATACACTGTGTACGTCAGGCCCATACTGGAGTACGCAGCACCAGTTTGGAACCCACACCTGGTCAAACACGTCAAGAAATTAGAGAACGTGCAAAGGTTTGCAACAAGGCTGGTTCCAAAGCTAAAGAGAATGTCCTACGAAGAGACGTTAAGGGAAATTGGCGTGACGACACAGGAGGACA
>NC_091292.1:67565742-67570742 GCF_038502225.1 Cherax quadricarinatus
CCAAACTACAAGAAAGGGGACTACATAGGAATGAGGAACTTCCTGAACGGGGTTCAGTGGGACAGAGAACTGGCAGGGAAGCCAGTTAATGAGATGATGGAATATGTAGCAACAAAATGCAAGGAGGCTGAGGAGAGGTTTGTACCCAAGGGAAACAGGAATAATGAAAAAGCTAGGATGAGCCCATGGTTTACCCAAAGGTGAAGGGAGGCAAAAACCAAGTGTGCTAGGGAATGGAAGAAATATAGAAGGCAAAGGACCCAGGAGAATAAGGAGAGCAGTCGTAGAGCCAGAAACGAATATGCACAGATAAGAAGGGAAGCCCAAAGACTATATGAAAATGACATAGCAGCGAAAGCCAAATCTGACCCGAAACTGTTGTACAGCCACATCAGGAGGAAAACAACAGTCAAGGACCAGGTAATCAGGCTAAGGAAGGAAGGAGGAGAGACAACAAGAAATGACCGTGAAGTATGTGAGGAACTCAACAAGAGATTCAAAGAAGTGTTCACAGAGGAGACAGAAGGGGCTCCAGAAAGACGAAGAGGTGGGCACTCCACCATGTGCTGGACACAGTGCACACAACCGAGGAAGAAGTGAAGAGGCTTCTGAGTGAGCTAGATACCTCAAAGGCAATGGGGCCAGATAACATCTCCCCATGGGTATTGAGAGAGGGAGCAGAGGCGCTATGTGTACCCCTAACAACAATATTCAATACTTCTATCGAAACAGGGAGATTGCCTGAGGCATGGAAGACAGAAATTGTAGTCCCAATCTTTAAAAAAGGAGACAGACATGAAGCATTAAACTACAGACCAGTGTCACTGACATGTATAGTATGCAAAATCATGGAGAAGATTATCAGGAGAAGAGTGGTGGAACACCTAGAAAGGAATGATCTCATCAACAGCAGCCAACATGGTTTCAGGGACGGGAAATCCTGTGTCACAAACCTACATGGTGACAGCAGTAAGACAAGAGAGAGAGGGGTGGGTGGATTGCATTTTCTTGGACTGCAAGAAGCCGTTTGACACAGTTCCACACAAGAGATTAGTGCAAAAACTGGAGGACCAAGCAGGGATAACAGGGAAGGCACTACAATGGATCAGGGAATACTTGACAGGAAGACAGCAGCGAGTCATGGTACGTGGCGAGGTGTCAGAGTGGGCACCTGTGACCAGCGGGGTCCCACAGGGGTCAGTCCTAGGACCAGTGCTGTTTCTGGTATTTGTGAACGACATGACGGAAGGAATAGAATCCGAAGTGTCCCTGTTTGCAGATGACGTGAAGTTGATGAGAAGAATTCACTCGATCGAAGACCAGGCAGAACTACAAAGGGATCTGGACAGGCTGCAGACCTGGTCCAGCAATTGGCTCCTGGAGTTCAATCCCACCAAGTGCAAAGTCATGAAGATTGGGGAAGGGCAAAAAAGACCGCAGACGGAGTACAGTCTAGGGGGCCAGAGACTACAAACCTCACTCAAGGAAAAAGATCTTGGGATGAGTATAACACCAGGCACATCTCCTGAAGCGCTCATCAACCAAATAACTGCTGCAGCATATGGGCGCCTAGCAAACCTCAGAACAGCATTCCGACATCTTAATAAGGAATCATTCAGGACCCTGTACACCGTGTACGTTAGGCCCATATTGGAGTATGCGGCACCAGTTTGGAACCCACACCTAGCCAAGCACGTAAAGAAACTAGAGAAAGTGCAAAGGTTTGCAACAAGACTAGTCCCACAGCTAAGAGGTATGTCCTACGAGGAGAGGTTAAGGGAAATCAACCTGACGACACTGGAGGACAGGAGAGATAGGAGGGACATGATAACGACATACAAAATACTGAGAGGAATTGACAAGGTGGACAAAGACAGGATGTTCCAGAGATTGGACACAGTAACAAGGGGACACAGTTGGAAGCTGAAGACACAGATGAATCACAGGGATGTTAGGAAGTATTTCTTCAGCCACAGAGTAGTCAGTAAGTGGAATAGTTTGGGAAGTGATGTAGTGGAGGCAGGATCCATACATAGCTTTAAGCAGAGGTATGATAAAGCTCACGGCTCAGGGAGAGTGACCTAGTAGCGATCAGTGAAGAGGCGGGGCCAGGAGCTCGGACTCAACCCCCGCAACCTCAACTAGGTGAGTACACACACAAGCAAACAAACACACCCACACAAATACACACAAACACACACACAAACACACACACACACACAAACAAACACACACAAACACAAACACACACACAAACAAACACACACAAACACAAACACACACACACAAACAAACAAATACACACACACACACAAACAAACAAACACACACACACAAATACAAACGCACACACAAACAAACAAACAAACAAACACACGCACACACACATACAGGAGAAAGCACGATTAAGGGACATGCCGGCATACAGGAAGGTGTATCTCGACCTCGACAGAACACAAGAAGAAAGGCAGAAGCAGAGAGAGATGGTACAAAGGCGAAAGGAGGAAAGAGAGGGGATGGAGAAGACAGACAGGAGATCCCAGACCCAGGAAGATCAAATACAGCCTCCCTCACAACTTCCTATAGAAGCCTCCCAACCAGGTCAACCCCAGTGCAACCAAACACTCTAAATCAAAACACCCATGCCACATCCAATGCCCCCACCCACTACATTACAAACTCCACCCCCACAGCAACAACCCATAGTTCCTTACCAGGTCTCCCACTTCCCCAACCCCAATATACCTCCCAGACCACAGTCTTAGAAAAGAAGTTGAAGGTGTGGTATACAAATGCAGATGGAATAACAAACAAGTATGTGGAGTGGCACGAAAGAATCAAAGAGACATCCGCAGACATAATATCACTCACAGAAACAAAACTCAACAGAATAATAAGAGATTCAATCTTTCCATCCGGATACCAAATCCTCAGGAAAGACAGAGGGAGGAGAGGGGGAGGAGGAGTTGCACTATTCATTAAAAACCAGTGGGATTTTGAGAAAATGGAAGGAATGGATGGCATGGGCGAAAGGGACTACTTAGTAGGAACAATCCAGTCTGAGGGACATAAGGTGATAATTGCAGTAATGTACAACCCACCACAGAACTGCAGGAGGCCAAGAGAAGAATACGATGAGAGCAACAGAGCAATGATCGGCACACTAGCCGAGGTGGCCAGGAGAGCACACATGGGGGGAGCAAAGTTACTAGTTATGGGTGATTTCAATCACAAGGAGATTGACTGGGAAAACCTGGAAGCCCCATGGGGGTCCCGAAACATGGAGAGCCAAGATGATGGATGTGATACTGGAAAACCTCATGCATCAACATGTTAGAGACACTACCAGAGAGAGAGGAGAGGATGAACCAGCAATGCTGGACCTTGTATTCACCATGAGTAGTTCGGACATCGAGGGTATCATGTATGAAAGGCCCCTGGGAGCTAGTGATCATGTGGTTCTGTGCTTCGACTACATAGTTGAGCTCCAAGTGGAGAGAGTAGCAGGAATAGGCTGGGAAAAACCAAACTACAAAAGGGCGAACTACTCAGGCATGAGGAACTTCCTTCAAGACATTCAGTGGGAGAGGGAACTGACAGGAAAACCAGTACAAGAAATGATGGACTATGTAGCAACAAAATGCAAGGAGGCAGAGGAGAGGTTTGTTCCTAAGGGAAACAGAAATAATGGGAAGAACATAACGAGTCCTTGGTTCACCCAAAGGTGTAGGGAGGCAAAAACTAGGTGTACTAGAGAATGGAAAAGGTAGAGAAGACAGAGAACTCAGGAAAATAAAGAAATCAGCCGAAGAGCCAGAAACGAATATGCACAGATAAGAAGGGAGGCTCAGAGACAATATGAAAATGACATAGCATCAAAAGTAAAGACTGACCCGAAGCTGTTGTACAGCCACATCAGGAGGAAAACAACAGTCTAGGACCAGGTAATCAGACTGAGGAAGGGTGATGGGGAATTCACAAGAAACGACCAAGAGGTATGTCAGGAGCTCAACAGAAGATTTAAAGAGGTATTTACAGTGGAAAGCAGTAGGACTCCAGGAAATCAGAACAGGGGGGCATACCAGCAAGTGCTGGATGAGGTACATATAACCAAGGAGGAGGTGAAGAAGCTGCTATGCGAACTTGACACCTCAAAGGCGGTGGGACCAGCCAACATCTCTCCATGGGTCCTTAAAGAGGGAGCAGAGATTTTGTGTGAGCCATTAACAAAGATCTTCAACACATCATTTGAAACTGGGCAACTCCCTGAGGTATGGAAAATGGCAAATGTAGTCCCAATTTTTAAAAAGGGAGACAGACATGAGGCACTAAACTACAGACCTGTATCACTAACGTGTATAGTATGCTAGGTCATGGAGAAGATCATCAGGAGGAGAGTGGTGGGGCACCTGGAAAAAAACAAGTGTATAATTGACAACCAGCACGGTTTTAGGGAAGGAAAATCCTGTGTCACAAACCTACTAGAGTTTTATGACAAGGTGACAGAAGTAAGACAAGAGAGAGAGAGGGGTTGATCGACTGCACATTTTTGGACTGCAAGAAGGCCTTCGACACAGTTCCTCACAAGAGGTTACTGCAAAATCTAGAGGATCAGGCACACATAACAGGAAAAGCACTGCAATGGATCAGAGAATACCTGACAGGGAGGCAACAACGAGTCATGGTACGCGACGAGGTGTCAGAGTGGGCGCCTGTGACAAGCGGGGTTCCACAGGGGTCAGTCCTAGGACCTGTGCTGTTCTTGGTATATGTGAACGACATAACGGAAGGGATAGACTCAGAAGTGTCCTTGTTTGCGGATGATGCGAAGCTAATGAGAAGAATCAAATCGGATGAGGATCAGGCAGGACTACAAAGAGACCTGGACAGGCTACTAGCCTGGTCCAGCAACTGGCTCCTTGAATTTAACCCTGCCAAATGCAAAGTCATGAAGATTGGGGAAGGGCAAAGAAGACCGCAGACACAATATAGTTTAGATG